>NC_092520.1:92900312-93231250 GCF_037038585.1 Patagioenas fasciata
AATTACAGAACAGATCTTCCAGCTCAGTTCACTGTAGGACGCAGAATTTTAAATTACTCCAGGTACCGAAGCTATGCTCATGTGAGAGGCTACAAGGAGCTGGACCTTATACAGCTTGCAAGGAGGATTCTGCGTGTCGTATCCCTCTGACAGAACATACAGGCTCTGTGTACCTCACACATAACAGTACGGTTGCAGGTAGGGTGTTCTAAGTCCCTCTGTGCATAAGGATGCCTGAGCTAACATCCTGCAAGGTGCATACAGTAAGAATATTCATTATAATAACTTGTGATGTGGATAGAAAGTCCTACCATTGCATCAACACAAGTCTTCCTAAAGGTTGCTCCTCTGGTGGTATTAGCAAAACCTCCTCTGTTAGAGCTCACTGTGGACATAATTCGAGCTAAACTGAAGGCCTCTCACCACCTTCTCCCTCTCTCTTCTCTCATTCTAGATAAAACGTGCCTTAGGAAATGTGATAGCAAAGGCACACCCAGATAACCGCATCAATGAACTGATAGAAGAGTCAGCCTGCTGAACCACAGCTGCTGCAGAGGTGAGAGCAGCTGGAGCAGCCAATCTGGTTCCCGCAGCCTCACGGAGTCACCTTGGCTCTGCAGACTTGTGTGACAGCACTGTCACCTGGTTCAGCTGTCCAAAGTGCCTAAGTTTTTCTTCACCAAGATGACTCTCTGTCCAGGTTAGAGTACCCTGCTTCACAGCGGAGCAGCGGGGGGGATCCACAATAGCTTGCTTGTATCATGTAGACACCCTCCTAATACCACAGCAAGGTGGCTCCCACTGATTTAAGAGCTGTTTCTAGATAAATGTGGGAAGACACTGGAATGCTTTTGTCTCAATCCTCCTCTTATTCAAAGAGTGAGTTTCTTGCCCCTAGGATAAGCAGCATAGAGTCTCTACCTAGGGCATGCAGAGGAGCTGCTCATGCAGGTCTCATGCCAGCTGGGGCCAAGAGCACACCTTGAGTGAGAAGCTCTCCCAGGGTCCACACAAATATAGACCAGAGGGGACACAAATGCAATCGGCCCTACAGTGTGATAAGCAAGTGAGGTGAATAGCTCATGTTGTGCTCAAACACCACTGTAAGAGGGGCAGAGTCAGGAGAACACACCCAAGGACAACTTCAGGCAAGACTGAAGAGTAGTCAGAGTACAGAAAGAAGGACCAAGATGTAAGAAGCTCCAAAAAGTTACTCTGCTAATTTAACTTACACAATTGGTTTTTGCTTGCTGCATGGCTTATTAAATCTTCCGGTACACAAAACATATGTTATACAATGTTGAAGTGCTATTGAAGTGAATCACACCCACTACTATCAACCTTCTCAGCTGCAAAAATCGTGAATTTGACCTTTGGAAGAATGAACTGATTTAAAAAGTGTGACAGATTGAAGAGGTAGGTGTTCCCTCTCCTGTTTTGCCTGCTTTTCTGTACTAGCAGAAGGCTAATAATTAATTACAAATCATAAAAAAGAAAAATGTGACTCGGGATTCTCACTCCCACTCAGGGCTATGAACAGCTGATTAGGTACTAAATTACTGATTTATATACCTATGGGGAATAGAAATTCAAAGCATAGAAACTAGAAGGGACAAGAAGAAAAGAGAAGTAGAAAAGGAGATGATGAAGGAACAAAAAATTTAAAAATAAGTAAACTGAGACAACTGAGATGTTATGTCTGAGTAAAAGGCAGTGTTTGTACTGCATGTACCTTCTATAAACAATATTTTCTGTACACATACAGAGCACCTTTAAGGTTTTGTGCTCCTTCACACAGTCAGAATGCAAGGTCCATCTACCCATATGTCTATCTGAAGAATATGCCTCTAAGTGTACAGGAACAATACTTTGCAAGAAATTATATGACGAAAATAGGAGTGGGAGAAGTTGTAAATGCAGCACCTTTCTTCTCGCCTGAATTTAAGAATTTGCCATTAAATTGTGTCATAAAATCTAATGGAGGATTGGTCAAAATCATTCATCTGGATTAAAAACAACATATCATTTGTAAAGCTGACATTTTAAAAGGTTTGAGAACCAGTTAAAAATGAGATGTCTTTTAAAAAACAAGACCAAAAGATTTCATGCCAGAAAAATGCTGAAACAACTTCTAGCCTGCTTTCTATCTTACCCCTGGTGCTGTAGCATTTGAATGTCTTAGAAATGTACTGACACCCACAACACCCTTGTCACGAAAGGAAAGCTGTTATTCTCATTTCATACCCACAGAACTGAAGGAGGCACAAAGGTAATATTTCCGGTCCAGAGACATGAGGCAACCTGTGGTGAAGTGAGGTCTCTCACACTCCAGCCACTTAAGAGCTTTCCTGAGAGAGGCTTTGGTATAACTACATGGGGAGCAGTGCATCTGTTCTCTTTGCCAGTGTAAGGTCAGATTGGATTCAGCTTGATAATAGCTAAAATGTCTGCTCTCTGGTTACTGTTCAATGATTTTCATAGCCCAGATGGATTACGCTTTCTTGTAGGCCTCAAACACTTGGCATGATTAGCATGAATCCCAAGTTTGGATGGCGTAGAGACTGAACTGATGTCTCACCTGTGGATACATGTTAGAGGAAAGTGTTTCAGTGAGAAAGCTATGGTTTACACTGGACATTTTTTTATTCAGACACTTCTAACACTTTCTACAACACTAATCATGGTACCAAAGTGACCCAGTAACTAGCTAGACAAGGTACAGCATCACTTCTCAAGTCCCACCTCTCTTAAGTTTCCAGGCGGTTGGCAGTGAAGGCTTTCAAAAGTTCTTCCCATGTAAAGGACTTATTTCCAGGAGGTCCTTGTTCAGTTCAGGTGGAGGATTAGATGGACCTTCATTTACACCTTTCTGTCCAAAACAGTACAAATTTAGGACAATGTCTTTGAGCCTCTAGAAACTGAGAACACTGGCAATCCAGGAGGTATAAAGCACAGCTCTGCTTACTTTAATGATGAGAGCTATATGGGTATCAGACAACAACTAGAGTAACAAATAGAAAACAGAGCTGCCTGTTCTCACAGTTTCAACTTTCTTTCCATACATCTTGGCATAAGCTGAAAGGCAAAAAGGGAACACAGTTAGAAGCTATTCTGGAAGATGATGATTCTGCTTCCTGGACACTTCAGTATTAAGAAGATACATCCACGAGAAAAATTAGCAGAGCTGGCTCTTTCCACAGCTTGGCTTTCTGTAAATGTAGCATTACCATGTGTCCCTCAAAGGTCAGCTTCACCTCCAGCATTGTTTCTATCCCTGATTAGGGTACACATAACTGGGTTGTTGAGACTTTCTAAAGTGGATAGGAGGCTGCTTTGACTTCTTGACAGTACAATGAACATTTTACTACTTGTATGACAGTTAAGACTGACAGAGATCTTGGTAATTGGATACTTCTACTTTTTGGAGATTCACAGCACCATTGTGGCTCAGATAGGAAACAGATTTGATCCTGAAAACTCTTTTCTTGAACAAATGCTCAAACCACTAGCAACTGCTACACACAGGCAGTAAAAGTCCCCAGGCTTCTTAAGCAAGATGAACACCAGGTCTGTAAGCGCCTATCTACAGATAAGGTGTTGCAGCTTGAGACTGGGTCTCTCATTGGCCTGAGGCACAAGCACAGAAGGTTTATTTTCAGTCTGAGGCACTTGCTTTCTATTTCACTTACTGCTTATGTAGGTAGCTCCCTGCTCAGTTAAGTTTCCAAGCACATAACTCTTTGTAGGCATTACAAAGAGTCTGAGCTCTGACTCCGGAGCAGTAGGCAACAGGGTAGCCAGGAAAAAGGCACTGAAGTGCGTACATATATTTGAGGCTCTCTGTCAATGCTTCTGCTTGTGGACAGCAGACCTGAAAACAGCAATATCAGGTGTGCACTGGGTGAATGCATCCCTACTCCTGCTCTGCCTAGAGAAGCAAATCTGGGTTAGCCAATGTGGTGAATGAACACTGCCTTGCCACTGCCAGCAGAACCAACAAGATAAACAGCAGACCACAAAAGACTGAAGAAAACCAAATCAGACATACAGAGGCAAATTTATGTTTAGAACCTTAAACTCCTTCTTATGAGATGTCACAATTATCTAGACACAGTGTTAGACACAAAGGTACAAAGGACAAGTCCTTTAGATGACAGATGGAAGGTAAAAATAATGTCTGCTACAATAGATGTTTAGCAAAGCTGGTGTGAGCAGTCCCAGGCTGTATCTACTTGTTGCTGGTTGGAGAGAGCTCACACTTGGAAACCTCAGAGGTCCATGCCATACATGTGTGCCTAGGAGAGTGATGAGGAGATTTCCAGATTCAGCACATGCTTGATATGTTTGAGATTTCAAATTTCAATGGCACTGAGATAGAAGAATATTCAGTCTCAGCACCACATAGCACCTACTGAGCTACTTTCACACAGTGGTTTCAGGTGATGCTCCCTGTTACAGCATGCTCCAGGCTTTACGGAAACTGCACAATTTCAAACAAGATGCTTGGTTTCTAGCCCAAAGTTAGTTTAACAAGAGTTTTTCAGCTGAATCCTCAAGGAATCCTTGAGGAGATGAAAATTTGTTTAGAAAATAGCTACAACTTTCCCCTTCTCTGAAGACAACACAAAGGGGACCAAAGCTGGGAGCAGTAAGCAAATAATGCAATAGTGTATAACCAGCTTTTCAAATTCACTGGACAGTGGAGTGTACTCACTGTTTACTTACCAGTATGTCATGTGGATATAAACAGTCTGTGCAGTGAGAACAAGATGGTCCAATTTCACAAACAATGTTGCTTAAAATGCAGATTTGGAAACAATGTTGATGCACCTGACAGAAAACTGCCCACAGTATACTCCAAGTGCTAAGTTGGAGGGCAAATAACTGAAAATAGAGCATGGTGAGGGGTTCAACTGTATTATTCTGTGCTAAATCAGTTGCTTTGCTACTGTAAAACCTCACTTATTTTTTCCACTTAAGCAAAAGCTGCCTTTCAAGATACGCATGACTGTCTTGAGTCTCCAGGAAAGCAGGTCTGTGCTCTGATGGGACCTTTGAAATTGTCCTGGTATAGAAATACCTAGGTTAACCAACCAGGGTCACACAGGCATGAACCTAGATAGACTAAGACACAGCTGCCCACTCACAGTAAATACCTGTGTCAGAAAATCCCACTGGGCACTGTGGCAGCTCTGGCAGTGACAAGGATCGCCACAGTCTAATTTGGCTGACTGCAGATAGGACAGGATTTTTAGATACCTACAGACAAGGCATAAAATTGAGACAAAATTCTGTTGTGCTGAGACATCTACCAAATCTGACCTGAGAGCTGCAAATCTCTCTCTTTTTGGTTTGGGTTTGGCTGCGTGGTTTTGTTGCCCCAAATTTATATTGTTTACAGAATACTAAAATTTAATGCTGGTTCTCATAGCAGGATGTTCATGCCATGATCTGGAGCAGCGTTCAGTGCTCACAGGCTCATGTTCTTCATTTAAACACATCGAGTTAATAACAAGTTTAACGTCAACTGCGCACATAAATTCTGTTTTTTGTTTCTGTTTGCACAGTTTCAGCTCTCATCAAAGTAAAATGGATTCCCTGTTACTTTATGGAAAAGTTTTGTGGGAAGACGATGGACAAATATTGAAGCTACACTAAGTTTACAATTGAAGTGAGATTCTTGTTTAAGCAGGCAGATGGTAGATCTGACACACTAGTGAGGAAATTCTCTTTTATAGCACAATACTGTGGTGTACACGGATCAGGTTACATAGCGTTCACCTTCTGAAGCTGGAACATGACTTACAAGTGTCAGTAAAATAAATTACTCAGCCTCCTCTGAGGCTTAAAAAGCAGAAGATCACTGGTCCAAAGAGAAGTCAATGGAAATTCTGTGGCTTGTGGGTTTGTTACTTGTTTAAATTCCTTCACCTCCCTGAGTGTGTTTTTCATTCCAGTTATACTGAAACATGACCTCTGCCCTGCAGATATGATCATTATCTTTTCAATATTTGACTCATACTATGTCACTAGTGCTGAAGGACATGGCAAGTTGTACTACAAGTAAAACATACAGAACCAACAGTAAAAAATCAGGTATCCTTAAAATACTCAAAAAACATCTGCAATAGCATATTGCTTGCAGTAAGGTTTTTCAGAGCTTAGTCTCCTCTCCATTTTGGATTTTGTCATGGGGAAATACCTCCAACACCCTGAAAACTTGCAGGCCTATGAGGCCTATTAGTGGAGACAATTTTTTTGTTTCACCTCTGCTTCCCAAAAAAATCTTCCCATAACACACAGACAAACATACAGGTACCCTTTGCCTAGAACAACACATTTAAAAACAACAGTCAAGGAAATAAGGAAGAACCATACCCCATTCAAAACTTTGTGTTGCCTGACTCTTACATTATAAAAAAAGGCACACACAAAATCAGCTACATACAACACCTTGTCTTTGCAAAAACAGTGGCAGATTTGCAGGTTTCCAGACCAGCTAGTTTTTGGCAGTCACCTTTGATTCCACTAATTTTAGGGTCTGCTGTGGGAATGGCACTTTTTTGTGCTTCATCAAACGACAACAACAATTTCAGGATCCTTTCTGGTTTATCTGCTACAGGGATCCCCAATGACATCTGTCTCTGAGCTTGATTGGAAAAAAAAATAGTGTTACGATCTTCTTCAATGTCATGTGTAAAACTGTATCAATAGTTTGGCTGGATTCACACTTACTTTTTTCTTTTAAAATATGTTTACTTCAAAAAGGTAGCCTTGTACCTACTGAAAATGCAGATTTCTAGTCCTGTTCAGCTCAGTGATAGAATTTGCTGTGAAGTACACAGTTTTAATACACAAAATAAGAATTAATTTGAAAATAATAATTAAAATAAATATAAGTAGATAATTATATTATTAAAACATAACAAATAATTACAATATTTAATTTAAAAGAAAAAATATTACATAATAAAAAGGATTTATTAAAAGGAATGTGACATCTTCAGCAAGCCAATTTGTTCAGTGGGGTTATGGGAGTTACTCCACCTGAGAATAACTTCCTTTGTATCTTCATAATTCCTACCATAGTATGAAAATCTTCTCTTCATTCTTTTCACCTACATCTGTCAACTAGTGTTCCAGCCAGCCCACTTAACCATTGCCCTCATGACAGCAGACTAGTATCCTACTGAGACATACTGCAGGACAGCACTGGGATCCTGCACTAAAGCAGACCTTACCTGTTGGATGCTGTGGTTTTTCAGGCACGAGTGGAGAAGCAGCTGCTAGAAAACCATTTGAAATAACTGCAGTGATAAGAATACTAGCCAACGTGTTGGTTGCTATTGTGGTCAAACAGGATCTTCTGAGTGCCAAAGCCTGTATCTGCAAAGCTTGTCCGAACTTCTTCATGCACAATTTCTCTCTGGTTGAACAAACCATCCCATCTCCTGCCTTATAAATTGCTGGTCTTTCTTCATTAACTGGAGAATTCCATGTCCGATTTCACTTTAGCTATCTGCATTCTGACATTTGACAACATGTCTTTTTCTGTTTTTTGTGATTTGCTTTGTGCCACCCTAATAATAGAGTCACCAATGTCAGAAGCCTTTTCTCTGCCCGAGCAAACACATTAACTGGGTGCTATCACTGCTTGAACAGGAGAATCTCAAAAATGTATGCAAACTTCAGGATTGAGCGCAGTCACTGCAGCACAGGAGCGATCTCCTGGATGCACATCATCAAGGTGCAGACATGAAATGGAGCTACTACTTGGGGAACCAAGATTCCCAACAGGGCAGTGACACCAGCTGTCAGCACAGCAAACAGTGAGGAACTGAATAAACAGCAAAGCCTCCCAACTCTGTCATGTGCTCCTGGGGACTAAATCAAAATGTGAGGTGGGGGGTGTGTGAAACCAGCCTGGGTGAATCTGTCAGATGCAGGGCTAAATCACTCCACTGCTGGCTGCCAAAGATGGAGTGGGAGTGCTGTTCCACTGGTTCAAGAGCTTGCCTCAGCTCGCAGGGAATAGGCAAGAGCTTTCCTCCTGTGTGTCAGAAGCATTTGGCACCCGAGGAAAGGCCACAAGGGGCATTCTCAGTAGCAGAACGGCAGCTGAACTTCCCAGTACACCCTGGGCTGTACTTTCGCAACATCCAAGCAGCGTGATGTGGGAAAAAAGAGTCCCAGAACTACACTGGGGAGAGGGAAGCAGCTTGGAGTGAGCACTGTCATTTGACTGGGCAAAAGGTTGCCTTTTAGTCCTGGCACAGACAGGCTGTGCAGCCCATTGCAACATGATCATAGAATTGCAGAATCATAGAATCATAGTATCATAGAACAGCTGGGGTTAGAAGGGACCTGCAAAGGTTATCTAGTTCAACCTCCTGCAATGAGCAGGGACATCTTCAACTAGATCAGGTTGCTCAGAGCCCCATACAGCCTGGCCTTGAATGTCTCCAGGGATGGGGCATCTATCACCTCTCTGGGCAACCCGTGCCAGTGTTTCACCGCCCTCATTGTAAAACATTTCTTCCTCATGTCTGGCCCACTCTCCCCTCCTTTAGTTTGAAAGCATCACCCCTTGTACTGTCACAACAGGCCCTGCTAAATTGTCTGTCCCCATCTTTCTTATAGGTCCCTTTTAAGTACTGAAAGGCTGCATTAAGGTCTCCCTGGAGCCTTCTTCAGGCTGAACAACCCTAATTGTCTCAGGCTGTCTCCATAGGAGAGGTGTTCCAGCCCTCTGATCATTTTTGTGGTCTCCTCTGGACACTCTCCAACAGGTCCAAGTAGTTAACTCCATATGCTCACTTATTGACTAATGGGGCTTCTTTGCTTTCCAAACCACAGGAAAGCATTGCTGAGGCTCAGGGAGAGAAGCCTGGAATCCAAGCAAGGTTCCCCAAGCAAAGCAAGTGGGCTGAGAGCAGTGTTGGGAAGAAAGAACAGTTCTCTTCTCCTGTACCTTCACTACAAAATTGTTCCTTTTTTTTTTTCCCCCCAACATGTGTACAATATGTTGCAAGTGCACTGCTGGGGGAGGGGATTGGATTGGTCTTCTTATTGAAAGCAAAAATTCTAAGTCATCCTGAAAGGATGTACTTGACCTAAAGGTTCCTGAGGAGGACACCTGGCAGTTTCATCATGAAGAATTCCCCCAGCCCAACACCTCCTCAACCAAAATTCATTCATATTGGGTAAATAGTATACTATCTGGCCCTGTGTTTCTCCGAATAGTTCCTGTGGCTATTTTGTCATTCTTTTGTTAGTCACTGACGGTTGGTCTCAGGTGAGACGATGTTTCAGGGTGACACTGCTTTTGTTTGTTGGCAGTTTTTTGAAACCTAAGCTTGGGTGAGTGGTCAGAACTGAATATGGAAAGATTTTTGCTGTGCTTTTGGCTAAAGAAACCACAAGAAAGAGATGAGTGAATCATTTCAACGTTATTTCACATAGCCTGAATGTAAAAAAAAAAGCTGGAGCTGCTGTTTGAGGCCTTGGGCAGGGAAAGGCCGGATAAACTTCATTTACTTGTACAACCCTTCTGTCAAGACTTGATGGGCAACAAAGGTTGAGTTCAAATCCTAAGGATCACTTCTAAACCCTGATGCCTATCCAGAAGCTTGGGAAAATTAAAACTATACTTTCTGGTGCTCAGCAATCTATTTTCTTAATTTGCAAACATGATTCAGTTGACTCAATAAACAATGTTGTATTAATGGAAGAAAAAGAAAGGTAACTAAACAACATAGCAGATATTTATACTATTTGACAGTTGTCTTTTTAGGGAGGTTGGTTAGCTCAGCTCTCAGATGTTTCCCTACCTCCTTCAGTAACATCTCACTTGCAGCTTTGGGTTGGTCACATCATGCTGAGCAGCAAGCTCTGATTCAGTCTGTGGGATCTCTTACCATTCCCTCTCATCAGTCCTCACTCTCCAAGGTAGTGTTGGAAACAATTTCTGTTTTTCCAGCGCTTCAGCAAGACTGCATGCAACATCTCAGATTACTCCTGTCCCTGTGCATTCAGGAAACCCTTCACCCCATTCTTATCTCTCACTTTGGAGAAAACTTCTGAATGGATTTTACTCTGGTTTACTCTTAAAAGAAAATGTTTAATCAAAGCCTTTTTCTTTTCTCTCTCTGCCATTTTGGTTTTGGTTTGTTGTTTTATTTTTTTTTTTGAGGCTATAACTCTTGCATTCCAGATCTGGAAGCTATTGCACTGGTGAGGGTGACCAACTCACCCCAGGGACACTGAAGTGTAGCTCCTTGGCCCAGATTTCTACCCTAGTTACAATTACAAACATTCCTTTGCTTAATTATGCTCCTCTTTTTACCAGAAATGCCTCCCAAACATAATAAAATAATATGTGCAAAGTAAACATGTCTCAGGCCTGTCTATCAGTTCCTTTCATTTATCTTCTCTCTCCTCTGTGGGAAGTCATAGGAATACTCTTTATTTTTTTGCATTTCCTTGGGGCAGTGAGACAACTGCTCATTCTTTCAGTCCCCTTGTTAAAGTAAGGCTGGCAATTGTCAAAAGGGGAAAAAAATCACCTCTCCTGACAACACATTTGCAAACAGGACTGCAGAGCCAGGGGCCATTTTCGCTGCTGGGCAGACAGCTTGGGTCAGCAGCATTTCTGTGTAGAAACCTCAGCCCTTCTGGAACCTCCTGAAGAAGAAGCTGCCCAGGCCTGCACCTTGTATGGCTCTGGTCAACAGTAGGAGTTGCTCTGAGTCATTATGCAGCTGTTTGAACTCACAGTGCTTAAAATTATGGTTCATGCATGTCTGACTCCCAGGACAGCAATGAAAGTAAATGCATTAATGATTCTGAGATACCTAGTTTACTACATGTTGACATATCTAAGTGAAAGACAGAAGGAATTTCAGTATGCAGTAGGTATGTAAGTCTTTGCCTGTTATTTTTTATTCAAACACAAAAAATATATAATCCTGTGAAAACACATGAATTTGAGAAAACACATTTGTTTTATACTTTACTGTACAGTTTCTTTTTCAAGGCCTGGACCAAGCCAAAGAGCACACGCCTACTTCCATGTACCCACAACTAGTCAGACTATGCCTGTGTTTGGAACTGGTTAGTGTTAAAAATTAAGCGTGGCAATGAAACACAGCATCGCAGCTTAATGCTGCCATAAGAAATGCAGTACCTGTCTGGCTGGCAGGGTACCGGCATGCTGCTTTGGAGGATTAAGTCTGTACCAGGGACTAGGGTTTCAGACAAGGGGCATAAGGGGTTCAGTAAGAGCCTCCACAGTTTATTTTATTTTATTTTATTTTATTTTATTTTATTTTATTTTATTTATTCTCTTTCTTTTCTCTTTTCTTTTCTTTCCTTTTCTTTCCTTTTCTTTCTTTTCTTTTCTTTTCTTTTCTTTTCTTTTCTTTTCTTTTCTTTTCTTTTCTTTTCTTTTCTTTTCTTTTCTTTTCTTTTCTTTTCTTTTCTTTTCTTTTCTTTTTTCCTCTTCTCTTTGCTTTGCTTTGCTTTTTCGCTTTGCTTTTCTTTCTCTTCTTTGCTTTGCTTTGCTTTCTCTTCTTTTCTCTTCTTCTTTTATTTATTCTCCTCTCCTCTCCTCTCCTCTCCTCTCCTCTCCTCTCCTCTCCTCTCCTCTCCTCTCCTCTCCTCTCCTCTCCTCTCCTCTCCTTTTCTCTTCTTCTCTTCCTGTCTTCTCTGTTTTCTTTCTTATATCTGCCAGATCCCCAAGGAATGGAAGTAGTAGGTCCTGCCTTTCCTCAGTGCAAAGTTTATCAGAAGCAACACTGATGGCCAGCTCTGGACATACTCCTTCAAACCAAACAGCAAAGCAAGGCTCTTGGGAAATTGGGTGGGAAGATCTCAGTGCTTGTTTTATTATACTTAGGTTGCTCTGAGCACTACAGGCTAACCTCATGGGTCTTTCCACTGCGCTACATAAACATTAGCATGTCATTTGGGACACATGAGTAGTACCTCTATTTCCCACTCCAATCTGCCAAACCATGTTACTATAAAGATCACAACTTTCTTTCATCACAATGTTATGATTCTCACTGTGCAGCTCTCTTAACTTCTTCAAGATTTCATAAATCTTGTTTTAAATTGAATTTTAACCCTTGGGAGAGGAAATGCTTGATGACACCAGAGAAGAGCAAGATCCTAAGAAGAACCTGGTCAACAGCAGCAGCAGCTTCCCTCAGTCAATACTGTTGCTCTGCCTCAGAAGGGCTGGCTCAAGATATGAACATTTTCTCTTCCACATCTGGTGAGCCCTTGAACTCTCTCTGCAGAAGCTATCCACAGCAGAGCTCATTAGTGCGAATTGTGGTGCATTTTCAAAGAAAAAACACATATCCCTATGGGGAAAGACAGCTGGTCTTGGATGCAAATGCCTCTTATCAATGCAAGATGTTGTTTGTTGTACTTTTAAAATTATTAGTTGTGATTTTTGTTATTCAGGGTACCTGTCAGAGAGCAGCAATGGCCAGATGATCCCCAAGGAATGAGGAGCCAGGAGAAAAGGGGGACCCCAGTGCAGGCAGTGGCCTCACTGATGGGCACCACCCTGTGGGGTATGAAGGCAACAGGCAGAGCCAGGAGCTGGTAGCAGGGCCCATCAGCAGCTTCCAACACAGTGAGGGGGTGAGCCATGGAAAGGATCAATGCAGGGCCAGCAGCAGGGCTAGAGATGAGCACGCGTACAAGCACAGATGAGGCAGGACTGGGAGCCCACGCCAGTGCTGAAATGGGGTTCCTGGCCCATGGGCAAGGTCAGGGGCAAGCCCAGGGGGGGCTGGGCAGGAACACTGAAACCTGTTCATGCCTCACAGTATCAGAATTTCTGATTTTGATCAGCAAAACAATCTGTTCTTCTTTTGGGCACGCTCATCAGAAATAAATACTGTCACTGAGTCTCTCCCTTTCCTTAGCCTCTAAGAAAGAGATACAACCCAGGCTCTGTGTCTGAACTTGCAGAATGGGACATGTTCAGATCTAGGCCAAAGTTTTATGAAAAAAACTGCTTGTCAGATTGTTTGTAAAAACCCCCTGACATTTACAGGTTCTGGCTTTGCCAAGAAGAATACTCCAGTGAACCTCTTTGATACCTCCTAAAGTCGCAGTGAAGTGGTAACTCATTTACTCTTGAAGCAAAACCAGACATGTGGGTGGTACAATATCAATTAAGCAGAGAAAAACATCTGAACAATCTGGTTTCTTATCTGGTACCCTCTTACGATTTTTGGATCAGTTTGGATTCTACTGAAAAAAGCCATAAATCTCAGGGACAGGTCATCTGATGTGACTGGAAACATGCTCTGCACAGGGCTCAAGCTGCCTCACACATCCAGGTTGACAAAGCATTTGGCACTCCAAGAGTCTGGATGTGAAAGAATGGGAGGCAAATGAGTACTAATATTCTGCATATTGTTGAAGGAGTAGGAATCAGCCTGCCTCAGGAATTGAAGTCTTCCTATCAGCCAGGCAGGGAGTCTGATGCATCACTGAGATTGCAGCCACAGCACAATACTGCAGACGACCCAGCCTATTAGCTTGGAACCTCATATTACAGTCAACTTTCAACATTTTCCAAGCTTCCAGGTCTCTGATGTGGCAATGGGAAGTTCTTCTGAGCTATTTCCCATCTGTATGCATTTATGGCTCCTGACAGTTTTGATCAAGACTTTTTATAATTTATTACCCACAAGCATTTATGAATCTATCTGCTGATAGTTGTCCTCATTGTCTGATCAGCACATTTGCAATTAGCTCACCTGTCTGAAAAAGTTAAGATTTATCTCTGAATGGGTCATAATTACAAGGACCAAGCCCAGAGAAATAACACTATTTACCTACCTGCTAGGTTTGGATTTAGTTAATTAGAAAAGCCTCTTACAGGAATGCTAGGTTAAGAATATATTTTTCTTCAGATCTAGAAATTTGCAATTCTCAGGAGTTTTAAAATAATCCACCTCATCTCAGTTACATGTCTGAGCCTTTTCTTCCTCCAACTTCACTTTCTGTACTTCTTGCAATGCTGTGTTTTGGACTGCTTGCAGCCATCCTTCTCTTGAGCCATGCTGCTCAAGTCCCTCAGGCCATGGCAGAGCATGCGACAGATTTTTGCCCTGACAAAGAAGCGACAGAAGGATCCATGGCTGGAACCTGAAAAGAAACGCCAGATGGATGTATTCCATTCATTTTCACAAGAGATACATAGCTACATACACCCTTGGCATGACTTTGAAAAATCTCATCCAGCAGCAATGAACACAGTAGGTGAAAATGTCTTGCAGACAAGGTCAATGGCTTTTTAAAATTTTCCTTCTGTCAGAAGGAAAAACATGTTGTTATTCTTCCTACAGCTACCGCTAACATGTATCCCTTTCTCCTGGTAGTGCCTGGCTGCAGCCTTGTTGAGCTGAAAGGCTGCACAGGCTCTACTATGAGACTCAGTAAATGGCTGGGGCCTTTCGCCTTCCTATGGTGCTCCCCTCCAGCCCAGCACCTAGTTACTGCTTCATATAATGACCTTTCCAGTTTAAACCCAGCAAGCCAGCACCATGTGAACCGAGAAACCATCCACTAAGCTCACAGACGCTAAACAAATTTTGTGAATGATCCCCTCTCCCTTTATTGCTTTAACAGCATATCAAACGGCTTTCAGATTCCCAGCAAACAGCAGAGCCCTATTGTGGGGGGCTCAGCCTTCAGGCAGTTAGATTTAATGCCTGACAGTTAATTATATTTGTTTAATTACAGTTTCTTGTTGCTCTGAGGGGTTGTCACGCTGCAGCATGATAACCCTTTGAAAGGGCAGCCTAAGAATAAATGGTAAACCCTGACCCCCGGCATCTTCCAGCCCTGCTGACCACGAAGTGCTTCCCAGCTGCGCAGAGAGGAGTGAAATGGAATCATAGAATCATTTTGGTTGGAAGAGACCCTCAGGATCATCGAGTCCAACCATAACCTAACTCTGGTACTAAACCATGTCCCTAAGAACCTTGTCTAAATGCCTTTTAAACACCTCCAGAGATGGTGACTCCACCACTTCCCTGGGCAGCCTGTTCTGATGCCTGTCAACCCTTTCCATGAAGATTTTTTTCCTAATATCCAATCTGAACTTCCCCTGGGGCAACTTGAGGCCATTTCCTCTCATTCTATCACTTGCTACTTGGGAGAAGAGACCAACACCCTCCATGCTACAACCTCCTTTCAGGCAGTTGCAGACAGATGCCTGGGAGGTCAGAGACTACGGGCTTTGGCGAAAATCCCACCCATGGATGCGGGGCTCTGCTAACACCCGGCCTGGATAAGACTCCGGTTTTATAAAGCTTCGTCTCCTCACTCAGCGACTTCTCAGGCTCAGCGAGGAAGGGCTGAGGCAGCAGCGCCGGGAGCCGAGCCCTGTCTGCCCGGTGCCTTACCCGGCCACAGCAGACAGGCTGCCCCCGAGGCGCTCCTTATCTACCGCCCTGTCCTCATCTCACCCTCCCCGTCAGGGCACCGCAGCGCGGGTTTCTCCCCGGGGCACGCCCCGCTCCTGCCGGGCTGGGAGGCTCCGCTCTCGGCCGCCTGCGCCCCGCCGCTCCGTGCCTCCCCGGGCCTGCCCTCTGCCCGCCGCGCACCGCAGCTCCTTCGGCCCCTCAGCAGCGTTACGGGACCCTCCTGCCCCCAGCTCCCCGGGGCTGGCTGGGCAGGCGGCATGGGCCGCCGGCAGCTATCGGCGGTGGCCCTCTAGTGGCCTCCGTCACGGCTGGGAGAGGAGGGCTCCCTAGGGCCGGGGCCGCGGCCTGGCGGGGTGGCCGGGGGCTGTTGAGGACCGTGAGGACGGCGGGGGATTCACCCCGGCGCCTCCCGCGGGGCTGGGCCCGGGCTCGCCGCGCCTGCCGGGCGCAGCGTAGCTCGAGGTTGTGGGGGGAAGCTTCCCCCTTGCAGCTGGGGCTCTGCCTGCCCCGAACCCCCAGGGTCCCAGCTCAGGCCTGTGTTTTGGTGAGCCCCTCGGGAACAGAGGGGCTTGCTCTGACAGGACAATTTGGGCCGGGCTCTGATCGACCCTTTCGCTTGTCAGAGCCTCAAGACCAAACCGAAGAAGCAGCAGCTATACTATTCCTGCTAGTTATCAAGTTCTGGGGGCGCAGCGTGATAAATGCAGGCGTGTATCTGGAGGCACTATTAGCTGTGAGTGACCTGCTGCTTTCAAAGCAGCTTCCCTGCCTCAAAGGTCAAGCATCGCAGCTTCATAGCTTGTAAAGCTTAGAAAGGACCCATCACGATTCTCTAACCCAAACATTTTTAGCACAGGCCATCCATACAGTTTGTGTTGAACATTTCATCAAGAGGCCAAATGGGTGGGGTAGCAGCCTACATTTCTATGTTCCCAGGGCCCATGTCCATGACAGTCACGGCCTCCGCCTCCTTGCCCCGTTAAGATCCTCTACTCACCAGCAGGGAAATATAATTCTTTCTTCCATCCACCCCAGCTCAGCCATTCTCCAGGAAGACCTGAGTCAGATGTTTGGTACCTAAACCAAATACCTGAGTAAGGTGGGGAAGAAGTAGACAATTGCTGGAGGGAGACACACTGTTACTAAACCAGCCTAATGTAAACAAGATCTAAAGCAAGAGTTCAAAGTTATTAAAACTAGGGGAAAATGCCAAAGAAGGAAATTCTTCTCTGTTCAGTCACCCAGCTCCAGAGCCAATGAAACCTGCTTCACCATCCCTGAAAGATGATTTATGAGCATGTTTTTAAACTGTAGACAACAATAACAACAACCTCAACTCTGTAGACCTTTTCATCAATGGAGCTCAAAGTGCTTCTCAAAGAAGGTCAGTGTCACTACCCATTTGCAGATGAGGAAACCGAGGCACAGGAAGGAAGGAATTTTGCTACAGTCATCAGCAAGTGAAGCAGCCAGGGGCAGATCCTTGGTCAAGTACATTCTGTGCTAAGATACGTCACTCAGCAAACATAAGTCAAATTTACAAAGGGCACTAGAGACAGGGCACATCTCACTGCAGCAGCAGGGGCTTATCCCCTCATCATGGTCTCAGGTGTCTATATGGCACATGGACTGATCGGAGAGTGAGACATGTCTGATGAGACTGCACAGGGTGAGTACGAGCCAGAGGCAATGGAAGAGCACAGTTGAGCTGCACAAATGAAGAGAAAGCCCTTCTGAGGGACAGGGAAGGGTGAAAAATGCAGGAGTAGCTGGATTTAGTGTAGCTTCATAGCAACTGGTGAGGGGATAAGAAATTTGTGGGAGCCATGGAACTTTCTAATTACAACAGCCGAGAGCTCTCATCATAAAGCTCCACAGTGTATGTGAGAGGTGGTACAAATGAGAAAAGACGCACTTGAGGAATTTAATTCCAAGAGATGCTGAGCAATCACTGTGTGAAGATGAGGTTATTAGCATTAGCATCACAGAGGAGAATCTAGTCCCTAGGACAGTTTAGCTCTAACATGTGTTTGTTTTATCAAGGATAAACGAGAAGTGACTGAAGGACTCTCTCTCCACCCACTGCTGTCTCAGTACACTGTTGTATTAAAAGCCATGAGAAGTGACAAAATCCACCAATCCCAAGAAAGAGACTCAGCAATGAGTGACTCTTTTTTCATCTTTAATGGAACCACAGTAGCTGAATGGACCCTTGAAAACTTCTTGACCATACCATGTAATTGTATATATGCTACAACAAGGTGTGGATGAATGATGCATCTTAATACTTTAAAATCTGATAAGCAGACATTGGAGAGTCAAAGAATAGTCACCTCCTGTGAGATAGGCAGCAATGGAGACATGGCAACAAAGATTGCCTCAAAGACATTGCTTGAGGCATATATAGAAAACAAATCTGCCTTGCAAAGTGACTACATACTTGTAGTTTTATCTGCCAAATCATGCTTCATGTTTTTCATAATTTTTCTTCCTTTCATTCCTTCCCCATCACCTGTCCTCTCTGGTTGCTGGCTATGGACTGATGTAAGTTTATCTGAGGAAAGAGTGCAAGCAAACAGAAGTGAGAAGAAGCCACCTCTTTAAGGGTGAGGAGGAAAACTGGCAAGTATTTTTTCTGGAGACAGCAGCTGAAGCCAAATACCAATTCAGCTATAGGCTACTCATTGAAACAGAGTAGCCTGCCAGCCTTTAAAGTCTCTTACCTTCTGTTTGTAGGTAAAAGGCACCTCTGCTTTGCTGGTTTCACTCCTCATTTAATTTTAGCCTCAGGAGAACTAGTGTAACCCAAAAAATTTCTGTCTTAGGGAGAATTAATATGTATGAAAGACTTCAGAAACTGGAAAATGTCAAGCTTGGCTACAGGACACTGAGAAAGGTCACAAATATTTTCCAGTAGGTGATATGCTTAAAGACTTAGGGAGGTTAGGAAGTATACAGGGCACTACGAAATGATCTTACTAATTAAGTAAAACTAAAGGGATCACATTTGGAAAGGTAGAACTACAAGGCAAAATGTCTGCCCCTTCAACACCTTAGGTCTGCAAGGTCACCCAAGTGAGACCATGGGATCACAGCCACAACCCTGACAGCACTGAAAAGGAGCCAAAATGCCTGCTTAGGAAGAACCTACTTTTGGCCACTGATACCTTGGGCTGGTTGGAAATATTTCTGATAAAATGTAGTGCAGCATGCTGACTCACCCCAACCATATCAACCTTGCTGCCGACCAGCAGCGTTGCCTACTTCCCACAGAGTGACCAGCCTGGAAGGCCCAGGATTCACAGCTAAGCTGGCAGGATTCAGCCTTTGGCAGCCAAGATAATTTTGGTTTCGGCATTTTCGAAAGGATACTACTAAGCATTATTTCAGAACCACATGGACAGATGCTTGCCATGTGCAGAAAGTTTTGCAAATATGACTTTCTCTTTCAAAATAGGACAACTGTTCTTTTTCTCATCCAGTCCCAGAATCACAATGCCCATGGGATGACATGCTGGCATTTGATTGACTGTGGTCATACACCCCACAAAGCCACGTGTGTTGGACTGACATCACTGGGCTCCAAATTCTGCAGGATACTGGAGAAATGTCAGAGATATGTGTGTTAGAGGAGGGAGCCAAACAGAAAATAAAGGGAGGAGGACAGTTGCTTTCCTTCTTTGCAAATTTAGCTACTGTTTTACACAGTGAAACAGGAAACATTCCCCACATAAGTTAACCCATATTGCCTTGTTTCAGGGTGACTCTTTATCACAGACATTTAAGAGAGGAAGGGTGAAGTTTGCCACAGGGGCTTCATTCAAGAGTTTTAATATTTAAATGAAAAGTAGCTGATTTTCAGCCAATTTTGAAGGACTTCCATGTCTGTGTTGCTCACCCGATGCAGAGACAGTGCAGTTTGACCACTGGGCTTCTTTGAAGAAGGCCGTATGAAAAAGCTGAGTGGTTGTTGGTATTAGAAGATGCTGAAATACTTGGGCTGGGCTCTGTTGTGTGAGCTTCAGTGCCCCTCAGCCACTTACCTACTGAGCTCCTATGACCAGGAAATCTACATCCTCGTACCTATGGTATCCCTGCAAATGGCCTTCTGAGCTGGGAGGTCTTGGTCCTGAGAGATTCTGGTGTGAGAAACCAGGGCAAATGGGACTATGCAGCCAGCAGGCACAAGCCTGGTGGTGGTATGAAGTGCACCCGGATGTCAGAGACCTCCTGAAGAACTGTAACTGTGGGCTGCCCTGAATAGTCTCCTCTGCTTACAGGACATGTCAAGTGCAGCAGCAGATAATAGTAAGACGCCGTCTAAACTTCCCCAGAAAAGCTACAGATGTTCCTGTGTTTAGGGCATTTGAGAGTAAAACAGCCAGAGGCATTTTTCACATGCTACAGGAAGCAATTCTGCATCAGCAGGGAACAGGTTCTCTCTCTTTTGACAGCCTTCCTACCCTTAGGAACCAGCATTTTGTAAAGCCCACAAATCAGACCTAACCCCCTCCCTGCTCTGAAAGCAGGCTATGTTTTAAATCTGTGTATTAGATTTTCTTTCTAAATTGTTTTATCCTCCTCTCGCAAACCCAAACAATTCCCAGACAGTGACTCGTGCTGACTAATCCAGTCTGGGAGACTTCTAGGTGTCCCTGTAACTTAAAACCAGAAAACAAGCTTCCTAATTCAGTAGCTAGACATTCCAATGCAGACCTGTAGGTTCTGAGCTTTTATTTTCCTTCTCCTCAGGGTTAAACATGCTTTTATCTACACTGTGCCTCCCTCCCTCAGCAGGCAAGAGTTGAGATGAGCTGTAATTTGGACATTCCTTCTCTGAGATCCTGCCTATGTTAGAAGTTCTGCTCCATGGGGCATCCCAGTGGCCAAGTTAATGTGAGCCCTCAACATAGTTAAACAATGAAAAAAGGTGTCATCTTCCAGGGAGAAGAAGGGGGTGCCTAAAGTAATGTTGAGATGTGTTCCCAAATCATCCTATAGGGCTGTAAAAAACCCAGAGTTGTAAAAGGATATGGAGTCACAGACTAATTGTATTTTTGGCCCATTTACAGTGCTGGACTGTGTCATATTTTAGTCATGTCTGGAAACCACAGTGCCGTTACAAGGTCTTCCAGTATCGCAGCAGTTGCAGTGGTGATAGGCTTTTAGGCTTTCATTGCTGTGAACAAAGTCTGTCTCACAGCAGATAATACAGAGTTCACACAGAATCACAGAATCGACTGGGTTGGAGAAGACCTCAGAGGTGTCTGTTCTGTGACCACACACTGCACCAGTAACCAGCATTTCCATGCCTGCTCTGAAAATGGGAGATCACTGCTGGGCACAGTAAACTGCACCAATAATCCAAGCCAGTTGTTTTGTGAGACAAACAACTGAAAAGAGGGAAAAAGCCATGTACAACAAAGGTAACACACCTGTGTTGTCTTTCCAGGACATCTGTGTTGCGTTGTATGGTGCCTGGCAGGCTGATAGTATTTAATAAGCTGCTTTTGCTCTGGAGCCTGGCTCACGGCTGTGTCCTCATTGCACAAGTCAAACAAAGTAGTGTGGGAGAGCACCCACGACAATACCCTTTATAATTAAAGGTCATTAAAAGCTATCAGTTGGGGTGTGAGGCACAACAAGGAATCAACAACCTTTTTCCTTCACCCTTGTCAGCCCCTCCTCTCACAAACAGCAGCCTCCAGCCTTAGACTTCATCACCTTCTTTGCCCTTTCCTCTTCCTCCCCTTCAAGCAGCTAGAGTGAGGGGGATTGATCTGGCCTTTCTCAGCTGCCAAAACAGGCATGATGGGGCCACCTTGAGTGCCCAGGGATCCCGGAGGACTGCCCTGCCTGTGCACTGCCTGCTCTGGAGCTCTCAGCTGCCCTCTTTGCCAGCTGCCCTGGGCCAGGAGGAAGGCAGAGGGGCAGGAGAGGGGCAGCTGCCCACGCTGCCATACTTCACCTTGCAGAGAGCGGGTGCCACCCATCTGAAATGGCACGAGCACTGGGAAAGCTGGCAGAATTGGGGCTGGGAGGGACTCGCATTGGAGCGGCTGGCCTGCGCAGGTGAGCTGTCAAGTGGGAAAGACGTGGCCCCTCTCACAAAGACAGGCAGCCTTGGTGGCAGTGGGATGTGTGCATCTGGCTAAAGTGGCCATGGCAGTCTGGTGCCGTACCCTCCTGTACAAAATGAGAGCTCTTCTGGTATGTCCTCCTCATAGTCTTCAAAACCTAGTAACAAATATTTCTGCTGAGATGCCCTTGGGTGTAATATTTTTGTTTTTGTTTTGACTGGGGCTATTTGTAGCTTCTTTTCCTGTTGTGTTAAAGTAAGAAACAAATATATGGTCTGCTTCATCATCCGCCTCTAAAGAAGTGCTCTTGGGTTTCATAGGATAAGGAGAAGAATCTATAGGGTAAAGCCTTGCAAAAATATAAGTGCAATATTGTTAGGATAACATGAGATTGTGCCAGAAAGAAGTGTCCGACAGTCGTACCGAGCAGGGTAACCAGTAACCATGTCAGAGGTGTGTGTTAGCATTTCAAACCTCTGAAGAGGCACCTGGAATTCAGTAACTGTTTTAGTGTCTTGGGCCTAATTTTGAAAAGATAATGTGAGTTATCACTTGAGAGAAGGAGTCCTACCTGACAGGTTGTTAGAAAAAAATTGTACCTTTAATAGTTTGCTTTGTAGCTTGTTTTTTACTTCACTGAGAGTAGTAGATGAAAGTTAATATTTGTATATATATATTATTGTGTAGAAGGATACTACTGAAAGTTTCTCTAATATAATACAATATCTTGTGTAGGGCCAATAGTAGATTATATATATATCTTCATACACATGGATACAGTGTTCAGACTGAACTTTCAATATTGACTCTGTTTTTTTTTTTTTTCCTTGTTTTGGAAGCTTAGTTCGCCTGTATTAATGTTTCATTAACACTACGATTTCATTATTTATTTAAAGAGAAAAACAACCCATGTATCTCATAAGTAATATGACTACCTTTTTTGGTGCTCCTGAAGTAAGGTTCAACTTGTCAATATCAAAAAGGATCCAATCCAAGAAACAGAAGATTAAGGGAGAAAAATAAGAGCCATAGATGACCTTGAAATATTGAAACTAAATCAAGAAGCCAGAGATATAATGCAATTACTAGGCTTCTGTATGTACAAAGTCTCAGTCCTATTTTGATGGTCCTGTTGGATTGCAGGCCTTTTGCCAGGTCACTCCACAGCAGGAAAATGCTGGTTTTCTTGTTAAAAAAGAAAGATTTCAGAAAAAAAAAAAAAAGTACAGAAACGTATTTTTGATGTTGTGAGTGATACAGAATCAATACCCTTTTTCTGATGGTGGTTTTTCTCTGACAGAGTTGTTTTCCCCCTGATGAAAGAACACACCAAGCCCATGTGCATACTTGTCAAACATTTTATTTGTCATTCACACTAATTATGATATTGAATTTACAGAGCAAACTGTGGTACAAAGAAAGAAAGGAAGAAAGAAAGTCTTCATTAGAACTAACGCAGCAGTCCAGCTGCTCTGCATGCTAGTTGTAATGAATTCTCCCGTGGCGCTGGACACAGCCATCCCTATGTACAGCAAGAGTCTACTCTGATGTGGTATTTAGAGACTTCCTGTAGTGGGGGAAAAATCTACTCTATTCTCTTTTCCTATCTGGTTCCAAGAAACAGCAGCCCCTCTCTCCTCCTCTCCTGCCCCAACCCTCCCAAAAGGGAAAAAAAAAGAAAAAAAAAAAGAAAATAAAAGAAAAATCCCCTGCAATCAAAAGCAAAAAAGCAAACTTCCAGAACCTGATATTTTCCCCTTCTGGAAATGTTCAGCATAACAGTGTCAAGGGAAAATGTGACTGTTGCAGGATGCTGCGGCATCTGTTTTGTAAACATAGCCAGTAAATGCTGAACGAATTTGCTTTGATGCCATTTTGATAGGAGTGTGTCTCCTGCTGTGTCTTCCCCTCAGACTTACCATACGGCCACCTCAGACTGAAAGTTTAGGTTTTGTTTAAAAGAAAGGTGTAACTGTCAGACCCAGAATACCACAAATAACCCACAGATTTTTGCACATTCATTTCTCCCCTACCACAAAAAAGTGAAGTGTTGAATAGAGACCATGCTATAACTGTTTACAAAAGTGAATAAAATGTAGTTAATCTTGAAGCATAAAATAACTAATTCAGAAGGAAATAAGTCTCACTACAGTATTTAAGCAAACACAAAGTTAAGTTCATTAAAACACAGAAAAATGAAAAAAATGCTGAATAATTACAAGCACTAAATATTTTGCTATGAAGCTTTAGAAATCTATTTACATACATAAATACAAGTAACTCTGTTGATGCAACCCTTTTAAGACAAGAAGAAAAATGCCAAGTGATTGGTATTGACCAAGCAAGGTTAACAAAAATAAAATAAAAAAATGTTACGATGCAGGAAAACAAGCAAGTGTTTTGCTCAGATAGAAAAATGATCCACTTCTCCTGTATCTTCAAATACACCAATGGAAAAGGTCACCCAGAGAGCAGTAATGAATGTTTCAAGAGTGCAGGCAATTCGGAACACTCTGGCAAAGACTGTGGGCCATTTGGAGGAAAGGTTTTTTCAATTCTTTTCCAGCAGATAATTTGCCGTAACTCTACAAATCAAATCCTTCATAGCAGGGATGCACTCTGCATCTGCCTCCCCCTTGTGCTAAAGCTCCTGCACATCGCCCTGGAACTGTAGCAGGGACGCTTGAAGTGAGCGTGAACGTTGTGTGAGAGCAAAGTTGAAGGGCTTAGAGCAAATGACAGCCAGGCCCTATATTTACTTCAAAATTGTTTGATACAGCTGCATCTGGACAAGGGGTTGTGTCTTGTGAAAGGAACACACAAGCTGATAGTAAGGACCACCATTAGCTGTACTTCAGTAGGGAAAGGTACCTAGGGCACTCTGCTGACTGCACCTTGCAAACAGAAGCACAATAGCTCTTTCTGGGTTCCATTCAGCTACTGGGATGATAAAACTATATAAATATATATATTATATGTATATAAAAATACATACTATAATTTGGAGACATGCTATAATTTGGAGACAAGTGAATGGGGGAAATGTTTTATCCAAATGTCCTCTTTGTGCCTGCTTAGTGCTCTTGAGATACAACAGGTATGACATGAGAGCATTTTTGCAGCCTTGAAGATCTTTGCTGTCCTTAGTGGGACAGGGGATAGCTACAAAAATACGGATTTGGGTAAACTGTGGTTTCTCGTAAGCACTTGTTTGAGTACGCTGAAACCCACAGTGATTAAACAGACTAATTGTGAGGGATAATGAACTTTACTTACCCTCTGTAAAGAAGGTGCTGCTTTGTGCTGTGCTCAACATACACGGGGTGGTCAGACTCACAACTTCAGGTGCTAGCAATTATCACAAGTGAGACACTGGGAGATTCCAGGGGGTTTGTTATGTGTCAGTAAAAACACGGGGTGAGCGTGGTGACCAGTTCTGCAGTTTCTCATCCTGGTCACACTAGGGAGAGTAGAATTAAACTTCACCTTTAGGACAAGTGTAAAGAAAGTAGATGCGTCAACGTAAGAAATGTTCAATGTAGGGTCTACTCTCCAGGCTAAGAGATGCCAACTCCCCATTCTCGTCAATCCCTGATCGTTTATTTTCAAAACTGACTAGTACACTACTACAGGCTGAAAGGGGTGAATGGCTTTAGCAGAAAGCAGGCTGTGGGGACAGACAGGCCTGGGAGCTTTTTGACCACATCAACCTCACTTTTGCCACCGGGCTGAAGTCACCCGGCCAGGGCAGCCAGGCCCTCCAGCGGTGAAGGTATCTGGCTCCTCTAAGGTCCTCTCCTCTCCCTCACTGCTGGGTCCATATTCACAGTACTATGCACTTGGGTGGTCCCATCACAAGACAGATGTGAGAGCTATAGTAAACAATGATTTTAATTGCGCAGTGACAGAGAATGTGTAAGATGGATTCTGCAACAGAGCTACTGTTTGGTGATGAAGGACTTCTTTTTAGGCTACTGGAAGAGGTGAGATTCCAACTATGTAAATGTTACAATAGGAAGAGTCTCTGTATTTCTGTATTCAGGAAGGTCTCCATACTTCCAAAACATATTTTAAACTGTTCTGATATAATTTTGATGTTTTCTGTCTTTTTTGTTCAGAGCAAACTCTAGAAAATCATAAAGAATATTATACTAAATGAAAAGCACAAGGCCATGCATGATTTTAACAGAAACATTTTGAACTTTTGCTGAGATCTCTTGAAACACTCCATTTTCTGCACAAAAATGACCTTATTGACAATGTAAATTCTTCAATTTGTAACTTTTCAATACCAAAGTGCTACTGCATCTGACTTAAACAAAGAAGCAAAATCATATTTAAAAAAAAAAAAAAGAAAACTTGAAAAACAAATGGTTTTAAATAAGTCCAGCTGTTTTGCTGCCTGCAGCCAAGGATCTTTTTAATTTGAAACATTTTTTTTTTTAACATCAAACACTGATCTGAAGTCCTGCTTTCAAATACTCTTTGAGTTGACCTGCAATTGTTTCACTCGTTTAAGAGGTACATTAAATAATAATCAGCTAATTTGGAACACACACGTGTCAACATCAGCAGTTTGTAATTAGTGAGTAGTACAAGAACTGCATTCAGATCAAACCCTCAAACAAAATAGTGCCATAAACTTTACAGTGACATTTGATATGTTTGTGCTGTAACGATGGGCAACGATGACAACTCTGTAGTAAACATGCTCTTAGTTTAAGCCTTGTGTATTTGCTACAGAACAGAATATTGTATGTACCAGTTTTAAGTACCCTTCCTCTTCCCTCTGGAGATAGTGATGGAAGAACCATTAAGGCCCCTTCTTTGCTGGCCTGCTTTCCAGATGAGCTTGACAACCCTGTTCAAGTTATTTTGTGATGCAGGAACTGACCTATTTTGCAGTGCACTGGAATGTGGCTTCTGTACTGTTCAGAGCTTCCGGCTCTGCTGAGCTGGTAGCAAATCGCACACCAGCTCCATTGAAGCCAGGACTTCACCCTTGCCATGCTAACTGCATCTTGGCTTTCATTTTTGAAAGACTAGGAGACCTCTGCCTGTTAGATGCCCAGGCAAGCTCAGGAGCAGAATGGGGCCATATGGAGATGTGTCTAGTTAGGGAATATTAAGTCTGCCTTATGAAAAATGTACATCCTGATTACCGATCTTGAGGCTCTCCCCTGGTGATGAAGGAAAAGCAAGGAAGGAGTAGGGAGAGATGACTCCACTGGCTAGGAAGGCACAGAAATTCATAGGGATTTTGGTGCCTAAATAATATCAGTGGGAGTTCGACACTAAATGCCTTTGAGAATCCGAGCTCAGTTAGCTGAGTAAAATGAGAGTGAGATAATTGTAAACAATAATTCTAAGTATTTAGGAGGTCACTTTACCCATCGTTATTTCAGCCTTTTAAAATGTGATAAATTTGATGTTGGCTGCTACCAAAAAAGGCAATTGCTGATCTCTTTTAATATAGGCATATTTAAATAATAATAGTATCAACAAATAAGAAAAGTCTAAATATCAAGCATAAATATCAATGAACTCATCAAAGTAATACAGTAGTTGAAAATGACCCAAGGCTGTAGCCGTTGTATTAAAAAAAAAAAAGTCCAAGAGGAAAAAGTTAAATTAATTAATTGAAAAAGGGGCCGATTCTTTCAGTTGACAAAGCAAGAAAGAAGCAAGCATGTTTAAAACAAAAAAAGAGCAAAATATTTTTTTTTTTTTTTTGCAATTTATAAGGTGCCAAGAGAAACAAAACAAATCAGATGCAAAGCAGGATGAGCTGCATCCTAAAAAAAAACCCCAAAATAAACCCAAAACAAAACGAAAAAACCCCACCAATAAAAAAATTCCATATTCTTTGGAATACACAACATGGTTTTAAAAAAAAAAAAAAAAGAAAGAATGAACTCCAACATATAAAACCTCTCATTCACAGCATTGCTAAAACAGAAGCGTTCACAGTTTCCCTCTGGGAATCTTCCTATACTTCCTTATAGTTAATATGTCCAGAAGATGCAGTAAACTCACTAAGATTTTTTATTTTTTTTTTTTTAGGTTTTAAGTCTTAAAAATAGAAATGAACCGAAACTCTCTCTAGGGCTGTGGAGACCTTCAGGCCTGGGCACATTGGAAAGCCACAGACCTGCAAGCAGACTGGGTACCTTCCTACTCACCCTCCCTACCTCTGGACCACCAGCTCAGGTGTCCTCCTTTCCAGAAGCTCAGCCTCCAGTGAGGGGTGCTTTGCTGGAGCCATG
Organism: Patagioenas fasciata; assembly: GCF_037038585.1. Classification (NCBI taxonomy): domain Eukaryota; kingdom Metazoa; phylum Chordata; class Aves; order Columbiformes; family Columbidae; genus Patagioenas; species Patagioenas fasciata. The sequence continues at coordinate 92,928,117 of NC_092520.1, forward strand.
TCGCTTGGCCAGGGGCTGGCTAATACATGCCACCACGCTGACTTCTGGAGGGTTGGCTTCTGAAAGTGATGTATGAGCATGGAAGGGCCCATAAGAAAGATGGATATTTATGGGGTACCTATGGGCACCGGGAAATGGAAAGCACGCTAGTCCTGACCCATGACTACTTAAAATTCGCTCAGTATGGTCGCCACACTGCTTCCTCTAGCCTTGCTGTGGTCGCCATGTTAGTGGGGGAGTTGCTGTGGCTCCCTTCTGCCTCAACCACATCACTTTGGTTGGGGAGGTTGGGGTTGAGGAGTGTTGATCCTGTGGAGGCATTGGTGCAGGGCGGGTGGATGCGTGGAGGGGACCGGTCTCCCCCCGAGATCATGGAGAACTGATAGGAGCCGGCGGAGGTTCCGTAGTAGAGGTGGTAGGAGGGCGAACTGGTCTGGAACGGGCTGCCCTGGGCCTGTGATGAGCCAGGATAGGGAGGTGGGAGGTAAGTGTGATATCTCGTGGCTGTGGACATGGCAGACATACCGATTCCTATCCCTGAACTGACAGGCGTCGGCGTGTAGGTGAACGCTCCTGGGTAGTGCATCCGAGGATCAGAGATGGAGGGGAGTGCAGAGAAGGAGCGGTCGATTCCCACTCGAGGGTCACTGAACGCAGTCAAGTCAGAAGCACCTGGGTGGTGGGGAAGACAGACAGAGAACTGTTGAGCTGGCAGAATGGAGGTTCACCTGTTCAAGGTGATAACCAACATCAAACTCTGCTTGGTTAACCAAAGTGGTGCTGATACTGCTAGAACAGAGCTGTTCCTCATCTGTTCTCCAATGCAGTCATTGTTGTGGTTGTGGATCTGGGTGTTTTGGACTAATTTCAGTAAAGCAGCAATTAAAGAAGAGTGCCAAGCTCTTGCCCTGTTCTGCATGTGTATGTATTTATTCTTATGAGACCTTAAAGCACACACAATCATTTGCACTTCCAGAGTGCCCTCGTCCTCCGCAGGTGCGTGGGTGGGTGGAGAAGAGGGACGCAGATCTCAAGCTCCTTGCCCAGCCTCACAACTCACAAGGGACACTGACGGGGCCTAAATATAAATTGTCCATGTTCTGCATAGTCTCTCCTTGCACCCAGTTTCATTTGCCAACTCAAACGCGAAGCTCTGTGGAACAGAGATTGTCCTTCAGGTGCAGGAACATGCACAGGCAGGATTTACGCACACAGGCTCAGCCCAGCTGTCAGCACTGGGGAGCACAGTTCCTCATTGACTCTCAGCACTGCCAAAGTCAAGATAAATCAGGTTCACTTAAGGTCTTTGTATCTGGGTCCTCATATAACATCTACATAATTGTTACTAGCTTCTGAAAATCTTGGCTCTAGTGAGTATGTAAAAAAGTACAACAATAGTACTACCTTTTTAAAGCAGAATGATATATTTGAGAGTTGGCCTTTTTTCTTCCTTTCATATGTGCTAGAAGCCTTTCTCATCCTGCTAAGTGAAATGTTTTATAGGACAGTCAAATTCTGCTCTGCTTTGTCTGTCACCAGTGGTAGTGTGCCTGGTCCCACTGTCTCCTTCCCTAGTGTGCAAGGATGAAACAAGCAGAGCAGATAATGGCCTCTTTAGGAAGGATCTTCATCATGACTCAGATTAATGGAAGGTGTCAGTCCCTGGAGTTGGCAGCTATGCATGATTAAAATAACAATAATAATTAAGAAAAAATCTTTCCAGAAGACAGCTTCTTCTGTCAGACAAGGCGTGGAGTCTGCAGAAGAGGAGCCATGCGCTGAAGGAAATACTCATGAGAAGAAGCAGAGAGAAAACAAAGCTCTTGGCTCTGACTGGACTTAAAGCTGGAGCAGACACACTCCAGCGCCAAGTTCTGAAAGCTCGTCAATGACACAGCCAGCACACTTTGATGAATTTCTACACATTTCTTAGAAAAGCTCTGACGCATGCTGTATGCTTCCTTTTTGAGTTTGCCTCCCATTTTTTTCTGGAAGATTAATGGGACCCTTGAACACATTTCCTTCCCCTAGACCACAGCACCTTTAGATTTAACGTGGATTAATATACATGAGGGTATGGAATGGCAGGAGTTGCAGAATAGCTAAGGTTAAAGGTAGCATCTGACAACTTGCCAGATTTTAAATGGTTCTTCCACACCTCATTGCTGAAAAAGAAATCAGACTTCTTGAAACTGCCTGGACACATCACTTATCAGATGAAGGTTTCTTCTGCTCTGCTTTGGCAAAAAGCAGAATAATGAACCTTAATGTCAAGATGTTTCAAGTATGTCCCATATCTTTGCTTTTTCTTTTGACTCACTGTGTCTGTAGGTGCTAGGGCCTAAAAAAACCTGTCAAATTTGCTCTTTGTTCTGACAAGGAGAAATTTCTTAGACAGACAGCGCGTGTGACAGTAATGGGATTGGGGAGAAAATATTGTTAAAGATTTTTCTGGGAATATTTAATCACCTTTAATATAGGAGTATCATTTTGGAAGCATTATGAAAAACACTGAAGATGTATAGAGATGAGCCTCCATGAACAGAATTAAGACAGAAAAGAAAGAATGATGGTATGTGAGTGAAGCTTTTCTGGGTTCCTTCACAGGTCATGGAGGAACTACACCTGCCCCAAGGTAAATCACATTGACCACAGGCACAAAAAGCACAGACAAGCCCTAGTGCTGGTGTTCCACATCCATGCTCACCATATGCCACAAAAGAAACACAATGTGAGGTTATTCCACTCAAATATGGCTGTCTTCTGTTGGACTGTGCGCTCCTGGGGGCAGCCACCATGGAAACCTTGGGTGCTCACACCACGCACAGCGCGATAAGGGCCCTGGTACACAATGAGGACATTTGGGCACTATAGCAATGCAAAAAAATATTGCATTTCAATACTGAGCGCATTCACTCATTTGAGGGCAACCACAATCTCCACATGGATAAGATAAAATGTGGTTAACATCTCCATTCAATCTGACTCACGTACCCACACCTACAAGTACACATGCATGAGGCACCCCTGTATTCAGTTTGAAAATCAAAATACCTGGTAAATATTGATTTCAAATAATTCTGTCAAAAAAACCCTGACTTTTCTAAGTTAAAAACTTGATGAGATCATTTGTTTTACTCGAAATTTCCTTGTTGATATGAAGATCTTTGTTCATCCTCTCCATTTCCTCAATTTCTGCATTTTGCCAGTGGAAAAGAGTGCAAAGGGATGGAAACACAGAGGAGAAAGTAAAAAGAGGTCTTTTCATTTATTAAAAAAGATTGTGTCAATGAAAAATTAGATAGATAGATAGATAGATAGATATTGTAAAACAAAAACTTTTTTTTTTCTATAGGTTTTCCTGTATTTTCAGCTATATCTAAGATGTAATTAGCAACCAGACCTAAACAATAGTTTACTTTCGGTGGGCATCATCCCTGTGGCTCTTTCAAAGTAGGCTCTATATGACAGCAATAGGACAGGCTGGAGCACACTCAAGTGATACTTTTTGAGCTTAGAAGAAGCCTTGAGTATTCAAATGAGAGTAATATGTGTGGACAAAGAAGATATTTTTTCAAAAAGCCATATGCAAATTTGAATTATATGGTTCTCATTCATTTTAAGAAAATTCCTGCAATTGAACACACATATTGATTCAATGTGTTAGAGTCAGCAGATGATCAGTGGAATATGGTGGAAGCCAGAGGGGTAACTTTCACATCCATACTATATTTTTATGTTGGCTTGTAAAGCTCTGCAGTACAATTTGATGAAGATGTAACAAGACAACCCAGTGCAACATTTAAAATGTCAAACCCCACCATCCTGCAGTCAGTGTGTCCACCCATAACCTACTGTGCTCTGGTCTGAATTTAGAGCAGGGGGAGGAACCAGAACTGAAATAATCTGTGGCATTCATTTCTTGGCAGGTACAATAGCTCTTCAGCACTCCAAACTATTTTTATAGTTCCATACATCTTCAAAGTACTGCTTTCTCCTTTTTTTTTTTTACTTTTTTTTTTTTTGACAATGATATGTTGGGCCCCAAACCATGTTTCTTTACTCTTTGCACAAATCCCAGCAAAGTTTTGGAGAAGGCTTGGATGTTGAGGGCCCGCAATAGGCCTCACTGCAACTGCAGGGAAGCTGCAGCAGCACCTCAGGAAATTACGACCCGTTTACCTCAGGAATTGGCCTCGAGGCTTTGAAGAGGGGGACACTAACTTTTAGGTACTTACTTGACAGCCGGCTTGAAAGCTCTGCGGTGAGGGATGTCATGCCACTAGCCCTGCCAGGTGATATTGGGGTAGCGGGGTGCACGGAGGGGGTGGCGATGGAGCCCAGGTACTGGTAGGACTGATCGTAGGACCATGGTGGAGAAGGCTGGACTTGCCTTGTGTCTGCAATGAAAAAGAGACCTATAGGCTGTTTTGAATGACAAAACTTTGCAGTCAAATATCTGAATGAAACCACATGGTGGAAATGGAAACTTAAATGCCAAGATAATTACATTTCAGTTCCATAATCCCCTTTGTCAAGAGACCTTCAGGTGAGTTGCTTTCCAAAATATTATTTGTGCCTCTGTGAGTTTTGATCAGTTGATGATTTCTTGGGAAGCTTTTTGATATTTCACATCAATGGTAAACAGGGAAAATGGTCAAGGAAAAGCAGATTAAGCTTTCCAAGGTGAAAGTCTATTCATTGCTGAGATGCATTGGTATTTCTGGATGTGGGTTCGCAGTCCTTTTAGCCAAAAAGGCATGTCATGCCTGGCACCAAGGAGACAAAAATACCAAACTGTGAGTGTTTCTGTGCAACTGTGCAAGTAGAGAGAGAAAAAGCAAGATGAAAATGTGTGTGTGAGAGAGAAGCAGAGATAGAGAGTGAAATTAGTGTCCTGAAGAAGTCAGACTCTCAAGTGGATGAATAGGATAAGGGAATTTGACTTCTTCAATCTCTTGAAAATCCCAGGCTTAATGAAATGAGCAGGTATTCTGTACATCTATTTTGTATACACTATGTATAAAATACAGAGATACAATTCAGAGTGATGCTACACCTACCAGCATTGGTTGAACTTCAGAAACAGAAAGCCTTACACAAAATCTGTGGAAATGCCAAGCTGAAAATGCAGACACCCTATGAGTACAGGCTTTCAGTAGAAACTGCAGCTTCTTGGAAGCAAAATCTCAAAATGCACAGATGCATGAAACATTTACAGAAAAAACTGTGGTTTTCTAGCCACACAACTACTTTGGCTGGCTTTTGAAATGAAAGGCGCATGGCAGGGAGTTTGTCCAAATCAGTTGCACCAATGTAGGAACAACTCCTTTCTGTTTATTTCATCTTTGTATATGAAACTTGCATTTTTCCGTATATAGAAATGTCTAGTTTTTGTATATTTCAAAGTAAGAAATATTCCTGCCCCTTGCCTACCCAGTTTGTTTCTTTTAAATCATTTTTAGCAAAATCTTTCATATTTTCTCCAGCAGTAAGAACATTCTCCTGAAGCTTCATCTAGCTAATTATCCTTTTGAAAGAAGCAAATGTTGGATGAATAACATTCAGATAAAACTGATATCCGCATGGAAGGGAAATTTCCCAAGTCTGAGATGAAGGACTTTGATCTTCCATCAGAAAGCCCATCTGGAAATTATTATTTTGTTGTGCTTTGTGGAGATGAGTTTTACATTTTGTTTGTTTCATCTGTCTAGAAGGAAAGATTTATACGAAACTCTAAGCCTTTAAAAAAAAAAACAAAACACAACAAACAACTAGTGAAATCATTTGCAGGAGAAACTGAAGTCTTGTAAAGATTTTTCTGCTGAGTAACATATTCAGATTTAGATATTATTAATATTTAATTTTTTTCAGGCAGACTTCCTTAAAAATAAATTCAGTTGGCTCATCCTGTTTTAAAAGCAACATCCAATTGGGCTAAATGGACTTTAGTAGAAACAAACAAAAAGACATAGACACGAAGCCTGCCTTATTCTGAATTACAACATCATCTCGTTGTTAATGTATGGTCAGTGTTTATTAAAGATGACAGGGAGACAGATGAGGGAACTCAGTCTCCAGGGGTAGCATTAAGATAAAAGCACAAAGCATCTACGGAGTAAGCGTTGTAATCATACCACACTGTGTGTTTCAGTTCTGAAACAGGGTTAATTAAAACGTTACTCCTTTATTCCAGCACGTAATTCCATTGACTTCAGTTCAGCAATGTGGCTGAGCATTAGAATCATGATACATGTGCTGGAGGGATCCCAGCCCAGGGAAGGAAGCTCCCTCAGTTCATCCTCCTCCCCAGGGAGCCCTCGCACTCCACCAAGGCTGGCACCACAGGTGACAACCCTTTGCCCTCTGTCACCTCACTCTGCAGGGCTCTGTTCAACCCTGTCATCGCAGAAGCCACTGAGCCCTTTTGGTTGGAAATATTTTATCACCTGCTTTCAGGTGCTCTGGCCTTAGCTCTTAGCACTGCAGTGAAGAAGGGAAGTCTTTCTCCAGAGCGGTCAGGGTATGTGTGAAGGGGGTGGTGCCACTCGTCCTTGTTTTTCAGGCTGAGAGGAGAGAACGTACTGTCTGCCTTCTCTTCTAACTGTCTTGTCTGGTGAGGCAGCACTCTCAGCCAGATTTCTCCTGTTCCGTACATTGCTGGCTTTTCAGGACAAGTGACATGGTTTTGTCTGGTACCTTGCCCAGCACACATAGGAATCTGGTCCATAAAACATCCTCAATGCAATAAACATGCAGACAAGGGTAAGAAGCTGCAGGAAGAGCTGCAGCAGCCACCTCAGCAGCAGCAGAAGAAAGATTTTGTCACGGATTTACTAAACACCGACAAGACTATATTGAAATCTGGTCTCTTTCTTCAGTGCTACTAGAATTAGCTGTGTGCTGTCCCGACTAGAAATCGGATAATGGACTAAGTATGTGTCTAGCAACATCCTGAAAGAGATTATCAAGGTATCTGACCTGCCTCATCCATTTGCTGTTATTACTGACCTCTGGGGTACTTGAAATAGTGATAGACAGCCCGAGAGACCCCCATTTATTAAACTCCTCATCCCATTAAGTCTTTCTTAAGTGAGAGTTCAATCTACCAATCAATTTTCCATCTTGGTACCTGTATTCCCAATCCCTGTATTTGCTCTTATAGGTTGGCTTTTTGACATCAGACTGGTTAACAAGATGCAATCTATTCAGTGATGTTAATATAACACATTATATTATATACGCATATTAAAGCATGTTGTGCTGACTAATCCCAGGCACCACCTTCACAGTTGTTCAGTAACAAGAAAAGTATCACTGTAACAGCATTTTTATTGCACCATTTCAGTATCAAGAGGCACACTCAGCTCCTAGTAAAGGCAAGGTTTGCATTTCCAGCAGCTTACTAGGATCTGGATCAGAGGCCTCAAATAGCATTTTATTTTTGATATCTGCTTTTCTTCAGCTCGCAGGTTACCTGAAATTAAACTGGAATTGATTCAAATTTGCCGCAGGACTAGGCTACACAAAAAGGCAACGAACTTTTCCTAGTGCATCTCTTTTCTGCTTTCAAAACAAAGAGGTGCACATGTCAGAACTTAATAGCTTTGCATGGGGAACTGAATGTGTGGCTTTTGTGTGGCTGAAGTTAATTTAGGGAAAATATGCTGCATACAAATGGAAGTTGCTTTCCAACTCACAATATCTGTGACGAGATTTGCAGGGAGAGCTACTTCAACAAAGGGAAATAACAGGGCTTTGGGCCCACACAGTTTTAAAGCCAAACAGGATTCCAAAATAATTTAAAAGCAGATCAAAATAGCAAGAAACCAAGGAAGTTGCCCAAGTTGTTGATCTGTGCCCAGTCCTCCTGGTATTTCTCCCATTAGCAAGTACTTTCCATTTCTGCTCTTTATGGTGTGAGAAAATGCATTTAAAACATGAAAACAGTTATTAATTGCAATAAAACACTCCAGGGCGAGAATTATGGTGCAATAATTCACACCTTGCTGTGTAGTCACGAGCTCTCGGCCTCTAGCCTCATGCCTAACAAGCTATTAAGCAGAAAGTATTGAACCATCTTTCATGCCTCATCATGTTTTATTACCACGAAAAGGTTGTGTTCGGCTTGTTTTAAAAAGTTGTAATTAAGCTGTACAAATGTTGCATAATCCTTAATAGTTTAATGAAACAAGCTTTGGTTAGAGACTCAGGGGGAAAAAAAACAAAAAACCAAAAAAACCCATTCTCCCCCTTTCATGATGCTCCCTCCGGTCCCAATACTTAGCATTTTCCCAGCCATTTTCGCCGTGGAAAATGAAAAAGCCTAACTCGAAGGAGGCGGATGGCGGTCGGTCGCCGAGAGATGCCGAGGGCAGCCGGGTGTCAGTAGGTGGCAGCGGAGCCCTTGCAGAAGCCGAGCGCCTGCAGAAGCCGAGCTTTTGCAGAAGCCTAGCGCTTGCAGAAGCCTAGCGCTTGCAGAAGCCGAGCCCTTGCAGAAGGCAGCAGCAGCAGAGACGGCGGCTCCGCGCCCCGGAGCGCCCCGAAGGCGGTGGGCGGCTGCCGGGTCCCCAGCGCCGGGCCGGGAGCGCAGCGGGCAGCCTGCTTTCCAGACACCGAATGAAATAACCAGCTTGAGCAGGAATTTTCGCGGCGCCGCCACAGCCCTTCGTACGACCTTTGTTAACACCTCTGAGTCGTTCCCACCCGGGACGCTGACGGTGCTGAGCGCAGCTCTGCTCTGCAGGGTGACTGCACAGAGGCAGCATCTCTCTTAGGAGTGGCTCTGGGTCCAGTGAGTACCTGAGAGCTTGGATGCACAGGAGAGATGTATATACCCTGACCCAATGCCGGTTCTGCTCAGCAAGTGTATCTTTAGGTCAGGGCAAACAAACACCTGCCAGGCAATGGAGTTGTCCCAGTGTCACACTGGGCATATTTTGGCTTCCAAAGTTGTTACTGATAGTCAAGTACAAAAAGAGAAGAACTCTGTTTGTGCTCAGAACACAGGGTAAATGGGTCAGGACCTCAGTCAAAACCACAACATATCCTCTGAACTTGCACAGAACATCTTTTTGTCTGCAAAACAGATCCTGAGCATACAAGACACAGAGATTACTGAGACATAATAGACATGAAGTCCCAGGTTGCTATTTCTATATGATTCTTTTTCAGAGGGGGCATGCGCTTTAAAACGTAAACCAACAACCACCTCTTCCTCCAAAAGAAAATGTTGTGATGCTGTCAGGCACTCAGAAGGTATAAATCAGCAAGTTTCAGTGAGGCTGCAGTGATTCATAGTACCAGCTCAGGATGTCGCTTGAGGTGATGGCAAAAATGTCTATCACCTCATCATTTCTCTGTAATGAATACAATAATCCATACCAGGCTATGTAAAAGGAAGCCCCCACAAGATTTTATATTCTGATCAGGAAATAATTCTTTTTAGCCATATTAAAGCTTTAAGCTTCAAACTGAATCAGATAATAGGTCCCACTGCTCCTATGAGCTGAAAGAAAAGATGCTTATGTGGATGTTCGTGGCTTGCTCTGGATCCCACACACCTCTGAATCTGTTTTATGCCCTTGGAGCACAGAGAGAGCTGGTTCTCCATGTGTCACCGTGGGTCAGACATTGCTGCCTGCTTCCAGCCAAGAGGCACTGCGTGGCCAAATGTCAGTATGATACAGCATGTTCCTGGAAGCTTCAGAAAGGAGCAGCAGGATGTGAGTCAGGACGCCGTGGTGTGAGGCGGGATGGTGGTGGGGCCGGCAGAGGCCCGGGAGGGAGCAGGTATGCCTTTGACTCAGCCAGGCTGCCCGACTTTACACCTTCCCCTTCCTGCCCGGCTGCACTTGCATATGGACTGCCTGCCCATCCGCTCGCCTCCCTCCCCCTTCCACCTCAGAAATGACACCTGCCTGCTTGAAAGTATACTGGACAGAGTGCCTTCTGCAAGTGATTTTTGCCAAGCCAGGGTCAGGGGACACAAAGGAGTCAACCCTGAGTACTGAGCAGCTAGTTAGCCAATATCTATTGTCAGTGAAAATCCCCCCTATCCTTGGCATAGTGAGATGAAGATGAATTGCAAAATAGCTGCTGCTGTTGCCAGACTTTTTTCTCAAGTTGCAAAAATTTCTGTCAGTCATACGCAACAAACCCTGAAAGTCACATAGCATCGAGCTTTGCAATTCCTCCACTGTACTGGCAAGCACTTTAAACGCAGCAACTGGCAGAAGGCACAGAGTGAATGAAAGCTGGGATTAGTTTACTGGTGTCAAACTCCGAGGCAGACAAGGAGGGAGTCAGATCCTTAATTGCTTTGAAAGGTTTTTCTGAGTCTGGGATCTGTCTGTCCACTCCCCCTCTCCTCCCAACCCCCCACCGCCCCAGCCTGACTTGCTAATCTTTCCAAAAGGAAACAGTTTTTATAGTGTGACTTTCCCTTCCTTTGAGTGTCAGGCAGGAATGGTCTTGATTAGACTTGTTCATTCAGAGAGGTGTCTTGCTTAATAGAGGAAATGGACTATGAGCACAAAAATACACTGCGTAGTTTGGTGCTCAGGAGAAAGATGCTGCCTGCCTAGAAACTTCAATTCAGTCTTTCCTCCTTCCCCTTGCTTTGCCAAAATCTGTTATGTGCCTGTCTCTGCCTCTTTTTGCCACTTGCTTTTTCTCATTCCTCCCTAGCTCCAGCAACTTCGGGTGAGGCTGTGAGAAGATCAAGGGACAGTGATATGGTCCTGCGTGAGTCTGACCTGTTCTCTCTCTAAAGCAAGGCATCTGAAATTATTCCCTCACTTGGGACCCAGCAAATCCTCAGCCTAAAGCAGCACCCTGAAAAGGTGTGTCATCTCCCAGCAGCTGAAAGAATTAGTCAGTAGCTTAAATAAGGGGGACTTTCCAAAGAACAAGTTCATCAGTGGCAGGGGCAGCAGCCATGGCAGCAGCCGCATAAGGCTGGTATTCTCATACCTCTCAGCATTGGGACATGAGGAGCTGGAAAATTACAGAGTAAACTGTAAAATTCCACCAGAAGCTACTTCACCCCGCAGGGTGGTTTCCTTCCATGTGCCAGGCTGTGGAAACCACTGTCACACCACAGGGGCACCTCCCAGCACAACAGCTGGGAGACCTGCAGGTTTCACAAAGGTGGGTTCCAGCTCTGATTTGCCCCCAGGGACAGTTCTTCAAAGCCTTCTAATTTCTACTGGAAATGTATAGAGGATGAACATTCACTCCTCTCTGTGGCCTTGAAAAGCCCCTTGTAGATTGCTAACAGGTGACAGGACTTACTCTGGTTGAGAATGACAGTGACAGGTATGTCACGTCTGGAAATTTTTAAGTTGGGGGTGGGGTGGAAGAGCCACCCAAATCCCAGCTATTCTCTGGAAGAGATCTTCAGCAGCGACCTCCTGCCTCAATGTTTGCTTTCATTTTATTTAGTACTGTGGTTTTGTGGAATATTGCAAAGGCTAGAGAAGGTATTTGAGCCTTCCTAAGAAATCTCCTGTGGGATAGGGAAATGAGGGAGTTTCTCCACACTGAGGCACCACACTCTGAAGAATAAAGGAGAAAAATATCAGCCTCAAGCAGAAATGTTTTAAAAAACCCACAGTTGCTGAGGCTATTTGTTCTGGCTATGGTGCTTAGTGTTGATGTAGAATTTCCCAAAGCACTCTAGGTGCTGCATGGTCGTACAGGAGGATACCAGTCCTCTGTACTATATGCTACATATGGTAAATAAGACCATGGAAAACCACAGAGAGTGGTGTGATTAGTTGCTGGGGTGCAGAGCACCATCTCTACTGTTTGTTCAGTGCTTGGCATTCAGTTTCTGTGCATCATCTGTGCCAAACTCACCTTCTGTGTCAGCTCATTTCTTTTCAGTGCTGCACTAGAAAAGGTCTCGAGGACAAAAATTGTGCAAATCTGTCAGTGCCTTTGAGGATATCAATCCCCCAGTGCTGAATGTACTGAAAGACTGGAAGTCTTGTATGAAGATTTTTTGCTATCTTTTTCATTAGAAACAGATGGTAGAGAAGGGAGAAAAACACATGAGCGCATCCTAATGGGTTGTTTGGATGCCCTCTTGATGCCCATATCAAGCAAGTCAGTGCTGCAATGACAGTAAGATACCTGGAGATGGTACCAAAGGCAGCAGGTGAAAGCAACTGTTCTAGCCATGCGTATTCTGGGGATAGAAGGAGGAGAAGTGTGTATTCCTTCAAGTTTAAAGCAGCCTGAATGAGCTGCCTAGTCTAGCAGAACTATATTTGAACAATGTACTGTAAAGAAACGTTGCATTTTAGCAATGGCAACTCGCTATGGGGTGGGGGTCCCCTAAAAACCTCTCAGGTCTCATTGCTAACTTGGTGCCAGAATCAGGAAGTGCAGACAACTCCAAATACTGAACTGTGAAAACTCTGATTTCACAATCAACGTATGTGCTGCCCCAGCAGGTTAGTACATAAGCTGCTCAGATGAAATATAAACCATCTCTCCTCCTGAGTAAGCACACTCCTCCTGCGCTGGCGTCACTGCTGCTTTGAAGAACATGATGGCATTATGGGCAAACTGAAAAGTCTCTGGGTGCCAGTGACATGCAGAAGTTGGAAAGCTGAGTTTTGCAAATTAAGGATGCATTGTTCTTTGTCTTCAGAGGTATGAGTCATCCTGGAGAGCTGCAGTTATTTGTTCAGGAGGGAGACTCCATTCCACCACCCGTCCTCCTCTTCCCTCCCTCCCTGCATCAACAGGGAATGAAGTAAAAGAATTCAACCTTGACCTTCCACTCTTTTGGCTCCACTGGAGGAGACATGCTGCCAGACTTGATGCCGCTGCAGTGTTCTCCCCTATCTCTAAGAGTAGTGCTAAAGCACAAACTGAAACAGGGAGGAAATCAGGGACAGATACCACACAGATGTCGGCGACGGGCAGGCTTTACCTTTCATCCCATTGTGCCCAGGCTGGGAGGTGACACAATGCAGTGAGCCCTGTGGCTCAGGCAGAAGAATGCCAGTATAGGCATGTACATGTGTGTACATGCACACACACATGTGTACATGCATATACACTTGTATCTTTTGCTGCATGGCACTGCAGTTTCCTTTAGCTTCAAGGGCACTAGGGAGAGAGTAGGTAGTCGCACTGCTGCTTGGAGAACATATGATCTGTGGTGACCTGCACAGGGACTCGGGGGTGGGACTTGTTGGGGAAGTTACTGCTCCCTTATCCACCTTGGTAAATCCACACCTAGAAATCACATCTCTCTGAGTCTGGAGGGAAATCACATGGGGACTGTGGTAGCTTCCCCTGAACTGGTGCCACAGTCTGTATGACAAACCTTGCTGGACAACAGAACGTATCTGTTCCTGTCCCATCTGCCCCTCCCCAGCTTCTCCCTTCTGCTGCTCCAGGTCCCAGCTACTGCTCTCCTCTTCACCTTTCCCTGAACCACTCCAGGTATGTGAAAGCCTCCCAGCTATTTAATTCCTTGACCCTCACACTGCCCCTTGAAGAAACGTATTATTGCAATTATCATGTTGGCAGACAGAGAACTGGTACATGCAGAGAGTGAGGCTCTGGTTCAGCAGAGCTCTCAGGGCACAGAGCTCAGTGCTTGGCTGAGTCAGAGCACGTGCGAATTACCTGATGTCACCCCGGCAGTGAAAGTTCACCTGTAAAAACAGCTTGAGGGAGATGTATCCACTTTGTCTTAGTTCATATCTTGAAAGCAGTCTACCTGAAGCGTAGGGCTCAGGTGGGCTACAGTGCTCACCAAGAAGCAGGTCAATTATCCCATCTCACAGCCTTGCTGTTATTGGGAGTAGTTGCTTTCAGCCTGCCTTGGGTAGGTATATCATGCCATGGAAACGCAGACACAGAAGTGGGGTTCTAATTGTGTACAAAGTGTAATGTCTCCTGGTGTCCTGGCTCTTGAGGGAGGATTCATCCCACCTGAGAGATCTACAATGTAGGTGTCTACCTCTGAGCTACTTGTCTAGACTCTAGACTCTGTTGCCAACAGGGTAAAACAGACACTTGTGGGGTGCAAGTCATTTCATCCTAAGGCAGACATCTAAGCCAAGCCAGGAGGGTGAATCACACCGATGAACAGCTGTTTCTCTCTCCCATCACAAAGGTACCAGATGACTGTGTCAGATGGAGACACACAAAACACGGATGTCTAAAGTTAGGTGAAATGAATCCCAGCCTGGTTACACCTCCAAAATTTCTCTTTCATGGGGTGGAGCAAGATGAAAGAAAGTGGCAATATGTCTCCTGGGCCAGGACCTGGAAGTCACATTGAGTCACTATTTGCAGACATAGGATTACTTGCGCCTTCTTCTCTAGGGCAATAACCTCCATGCCTGTGGGCTGAACCTGACCCTGGTCCTGTGGGGGGATTGCTGGTACCCTGGTGCCTGGCCTCAAAGCCATTTCCTCAGCTGGACTCTGCCTTAGGGTTTTCAAAAAAGCAGTCATAAGCTCATGTCACAATGAAATGTTTCCTAGCTTTGTGTCTACATTTTGAGACAGTTAAATATGAGGTTGAAAGTTCCTTGGATGGGTTATTCCCTCTGGAAAGCCAATGCCATAAAAAAAGAAAAAAAAAAGAAAAAAAAAGAAAAAAAAAGAAAAAAAGGAAAGAAAAAGAAATAAAAAGAAAAAAAAGAAAAAAAAAGAGCAGAGTTGAATGAGAAAGTCTCCGCAGTCTGCTGGGAGACACAGTGATAAGGGAATGACTACAGTGTGGCCTCAGGTATCTTAAGGGTTGCTCCTGATATGTGAACTAATTACTCCATATTAAAGTTCTTTAGCCTACAGATAAACAAAAAGTCCTAATCAATCTCTTCTTCTACACTTTCAGTGTTCCCTCCTCTTTTTCAACATGAAAGTACTGGAAGAAAAGAACTTCCTCTCTGGAGCTTACAGTCATTTTATCCACCACAAAACACTGACCTTGATGTGAACTAATTAGGATTGCAATAGATTATTAATACGGGTTGGTGAGGTGGAGTTTTGTCAGTATAAAAGAGGTCTTTGAAGATAACAGCCATTTACACTTTCATGATCTCATCACAAGTGCTCAGAAGAAAGCTTATAAGCTAATAAAGTAGAATTCATCTAGGGGCACTATGCACACACAGTGGAGTATCACCCTCCAAACCCTTATTCAGGATGGCAAAGGAAATCTGCTCAGATTCTTTTAAATTCCAACACGAATCAGGATTAAAACAACTTTTGGTAATAAGTAGATCTCTGATGATCTAAAGACACATTGGTTCATTTTATTGACTTAGAGTAAGTGACATATCAAATGCAACCTTCATACTTTAACAACTGAGGTCACCTTGAGAAAAACGATACTGAGCCCAGTGGTATGAAATCTCTCTCCAGAGTGCAGCTTTGATTTACAAGGTGAAGTAAGGTCTTCTTCATGTGAACATATATTAGTAAAGTCAGTTTGACTTAGAACGATACACAGATTATTTTTTTTTTAAGTAGGTCACTAAGAAACTGTTGCTCATTATAGTACTAAACCAAAATGGACTTGTTGAAAACTCTACTAAATGATCTGCTCCTCTAAACTGTCAAGTTGGTTTTGAGGAGATCTGAGAAACCAAAATGGAAAATGAGTCAAGCCCAGAAGTATGTGCTGAAAGCCCCAACTCACTGGCTTGTCAGGAGTATGCAGTCCAGAAATACATTAAAAATACCATTTAAGAAATGCCTTGCTTCCTTTACAAAATCCCTTGGCACTTGCTGTGTAGCTGAGGAATGCTGCATCCTGCCATGCTGCCGGCATCACCCATTCCACCAAACCTATGGCACTGATGGGTGGCAGCAGGACATCTCCCCTGGCTCCCCCCAAATCAGAGAGGCTAGAGGAGTACAGTCAGAGGAAGAAGGATTACAAAGGAAGGTAAAGAGTGATCTTCTTGTTCAACCCTTGCTCTGCTGGCCATATTTAAATGCTAGGCTGGTTGATTTCAGAGCAGGCTAGATCTAAATCTGAAGGGCAAAAGATACAGGCAGCACAAGCTTTGAAGGTAAAAGTGCTTCTCTCTTTAGCGCTGTTGAAGATGCCAAGCAGAAGCTCAGCAAACCAACATGCACAAAAGCTGTTGCAGGGCTGAAGACCCTTGGCAGTCCTTCCAAAGCAAGGTGCCAAAAATGAGACCCCTGAATAAGTAGGCATGAGGCTTTGAATGTGGAGGGCTCAGACAGCAAGGCCCTGGACACACAGTCCCATCAGGGTGGCTGGGAAGGGGTCTACCCTGAACAGGGAGGATGTGCTTGTGCCACCCATCCAGGACAGTGATGCCTGCAGGAGACCGAGGGGAGCCACCTGATAGAATCATTTTGGTTGGAAGAGACCCTTAAGATCACAGAATTCAAACATGACCTAAATCTGGTACTAAACCATGCCCCTAAGAGTGTCATCTACATGTCTTTTAAACGCCTCCAGGGATGGTGGCTCAACCGCTTCCCTGGGCAGCCTGTTCCAATGCCTGACAACCCTTTCTGTGAAGAAGTGTTTCCTAATATCCAATTTGAACCTTCCCTGGTGCACCTTGAGGCCATTTCCTCTCATCCTGATGCCCCAACTCCTGTGTGCCTCCCTGCCCCTTCTCCTGGAGTAATTCCTGCAGGGAACCCAGGACAACCAGATTGCTGAGAAACGTGTCCTGATCATAACTTCTGGTTTTGTATGCAGGTAGGTGCTACCAGAATGGGTGGAGTTAGGAATAACAGCGCTGAAGGGAAATTGTAATCCAGTAAAGAAAAGAAGTGTCAACACATGTCAAATGTTGCAAAATGTCCCAGAGTGGAAGAAATAAAGTAATTCCCAGTATTAACCAACAAACAGCTGTTGTGTTACCAGGCTGAAGAAGATTTCTTTTTCAGAATAGGAAATGTGTAATGTTTTATACAAATAACAGTTTTGTTTCACTTTCTGTATTAAGCATCTTAAAAATTAACCTTTAATATACCAAGCACTTCTCAATGTCTTGAAAAGTCTAGCTTGCCAGAACCTCTTTTTGAATTATACCCTGTGACTTGCCTGTCTGCTCAGAAATATTATGTAAAATTATTGTTCTCTGTTAGCAGTTACAAACCTATGAAACACTGACACATCAAAAAGTTTTTAGAAGTTTAGCTAAATAGAGCTAAGCTCCACTAAATGTGCTGAACTGAGCAGTTTTAGACAACTGTGGCATGGAGAGTAAGATCACAAGTCACCATTACAAGTAAAAAGAACTTTTTCTCATTTAATAAACTAAAAAAGCTAAACATAATTGCGATATGTAAGCAAATGTCAAATAATTACTTAAGTAAGAGTAAGACTAAACAAAGGTATTTACATTTAATGTAAGAATACAATGTGATGGCACAAAACAAGGTTATTGCATGTTGCAGATTATTGGCTTGGTCAGGGAAAAAAGAACTTCAGAAATTGCCCTAATTGAAATACTTCTAATGTCTACATTTTTTACAGTTTTAAAAATTAGCAGTATTTTGAAACAATTCATTTAAATTCAAAAAGAAATTATATATATATATGCTGTTGTTGTTTTGCAGTTGTTGATATTTTGGGCCTGCCACAGAAACAAAACAAAAAACCCCTTTATTTATTTGTGCAGCTCTTTAATCTGTTTAAATTAATACGCTGTATTACTCATTTTTTCCCCAATGTGATCCTAAAATGATTGCTGAGCTGCACTCACATCAGTCTCTCCTGCCAGTGAATTAAATATGAAATGGTTTATTCCCCTGTCCTCCAGCAGCTCTTCCCCCATCTTCACATGCTCATTTAGCCAGTCTGAACTTACAGATAAGCTGATGATGAGACACTAGAAGGCAAAACCAGACAATTACCTAGGCAAATGTTTGAAGGATTTGAGCCCTGCAGCAAAAATGCTGTTTACTGAAGACTGAAAGCGCCATTTCTACTTAGTACAAGCCAGGGTGTCTGAACTCAGCAGTTCTGGATAGTGGCCACCAGTGGACTCAGAGTAAAGTTTATAGGTGCAAGATAACATCACGCTCCTGTCTGCATTTCATCACCCCAGGGCCTTTTTCTGTATTCTTAAACAAAAGGCATGCAAGTACCAACAGAAGTATTCTTTACCATCTGTCTTTATATTCACTCATTACATAGTTAATCATTTATTTTTATGCTGAAGATCACCCCAACAAGGCGCAAGGGCAGATCCTCAGCTGGCCTAGTTAGTAGAGCAAGGCCAACTTACACTGACTGAAGAGCCACCTTTTGGTCTAATTCTGCACCTTTCAAAACACACTGAATATGAGCAGGGTTGTAGTGCCTCATACTCTCTTTTTTTCCTTCCTACTTTCCTCCTTCAAAGATGTTTTGGGGCAAAGAATGGAGAATGCAGTGAGAGTCAAGATGAGGAGGAACAAGAACACAATGCTGTGTTGCATTTCATGGCCGCTCCTCCCACCTGGACCTCCATCTACCTGCTCCCATCTGCAGAGCCCTGTTGATGCAACCAGTGATGGTGCTGGCAAAAATGGAGGACATCAGGCTAGAAAGCATACCGAAAGGATGTGAAGAAAACCATTTAACCGTACAACTGATCTTTCACCTGAATGGGTGGATCCACGCAAGAGGCTCAGGTAGTTGTTGCTGATATGTGGCCAACAGGTACGTAGGGAAAATCTGGAAGTCCAGTCTGCACTTTAAGGCTTTTTCAGCAGTAGGGAGCGAACTCCCACTCCAAGGAAATGCTCAGTCACATCCTTCCTGTCTTAGCTGGTGAAAAATTGCCATTAACTTAGTAAATGGAAAAAAACCCTGCATGGGACGGGTCTGCAGCTCCCACCTCCTTCTGCCACCCACTCTCAGCAGGAAGAGGGGCACAACAGAAAGGGCAGGAAAAAGCTTTAAAACATCACAGTTTCCAGAGGATGAACATTTAAGACATCCCTGTAACTGAACTGCAGGAGGATGAGTGGAGGAAGGGAGATCACAAAGGCAAAGGTGGACAACCAAGACAAGACCAGTATCAGCCTCCTGCCCTTAACTTGGAGTGAATGGTGTCTGGAGTCAGTCTGATTCTCCATTCAGGTGGAGCTGCTTCGGTGCCAGGAAGCAGAAGATCTCAGCCACGCTGGCATCTGAGACCAGAACCTTTTACAACCTCTGAGATCTCAAGAAATGGCCCCAAAATGCTAGGTAAATGGTATAGGTGCTAGGCACAATGATAAGAAGCTATCACGAGTTCTAACTCATCTGCAGGTAAACTTTCCCATAAGAGTGAAACTAAAAAGGTGCCTATCTCCCACACTTAATCCATCAGGCATGGTTGTACAGACTAAGTCTGGAGACCAAGCCTTTGTCATATTTAGCTGCCAGAATTAAGCTATACTTTCCGTAAGCACTCTGCTGGCTTTGTTTTGTAAATATATTTTTCCCTAAAGAAAAGAGGGGCATGCTGCCTCCAAGCATGGGGAACGTGTCTTGTGAGGAGACAGCACTTCCTCAGTCCTCCCTTTTATTTTTTTTTTCCTTCTTCTTCAAATGTGAAAAATAAGTTGTATGACAGACTTTGGTGGAGATGTGTGCAACAAGGCCTTCATTGTCTCAGACAGGTGTGAGATTGGAATTGATTCAGCGCCAACAACCCCAGTATCAGAGCCAGCTCTGTGAGCTGAAAACATACACCAACCATCCAGTAATACCACTGCAGCCAGCCAGAGACTCAACAATTTAAGGCTTAACACACACACAACATAAATCAGATGAGGATGTACCAGCCAACCGTCAGCTTCTTGGGCAGATGCCTGCAGACCGTCTGTGCAAATCAGACCTTGCCTGTTTCAGTTATTGGAAAGTTTTGTGGGTTTTGGTTTTTTTTTTTTTTTCATATAAAGATGAGAGGCTGGGTGGAGCAGCTAGCTCAGACACATTTACATTTGCCCTATCTTGCCCCAACAGCCCTCCTTTGCTCGCTGTTTGGAGGCAGTCCTTCTTGTAAAGTCACTTTATTCCAAGTGCAGGAGGGAAGGAATTACATCTTGGGGAAATGTTTAATGTACAAATACAAAAATCACATGGACACACACTCAGTATGCACCACCCTCATGAAACAAAACCATTCCCTTCCATGGGAGTTTCGGAGCCTCTGAACGTGATCAAACAAGCACAAGAATTAACACAGCTGTTTTTATTTTTTCTTTCTTCTCCCCCCGCTTTGTTTTTTTTTCCATGGATGTATTTCCTTCACTCTTCCAGGAAAACCTGTTTCCACACTCCTCTCTGCCTTTATGTCTCACCTGCTTCAACCTAGTCCCTGCACTTTGTCTGGCTGCATTAGTCACCCCAGTGAGGGCAAGAACGGTCAGTGGCGGCGGCCTCCTGCTCCTTCCCTGGGCTCCAGTTTGTGCAAGGAGAGATCCTGTGTGGCACCCCACCACCCCAGGCTTGGTCACCCATGGGTGACCCACAGACATGCTGCTACACCATGCCCAAGGCATCTGTCAGACCCAGCTCCACCTGGTTTCTCTGTGTTCCAGCAGCTTGGTTTTAGCTGCTTTTGACCCCAGCTGCAAGCCCTTCTCCCTTCTGCAGCTTCTCTGTCCTCGGAGAGTACAAGGGACTCTTGCATTTTATAACACAGACGGGCAGTGCTCACAGTCCCTTGCCAAGCAAAAAGGGGGACTGGAAGGAGGCTTCCCCAGGCCAGGATTGACTCCTGCGGGTCCCAGGCTGGTCCCCTGCTGCATCCACCAGCAGGGCGTATCTGCTGGCCGCTTGTTGAGGGTGGAGGCTGGGGAGCGCCATGAGCATAAGAGCCTGGCACAAACACCCAGTTATGTGCTTAAAAGCTGAAGGCAGCTGACAGAGAGCTTTTTTAAAAAAAAAAAGTATTTGCAGAGGTGGGGTATAAATGACCATACAGCAGAGATCTGTTTGTATCAAGGTGAGCATTCGTTGGCAAATCTTGGTTTACACTCACTTGAGAAGTCTCCCTCCCTTTTGTGTGGTTCCTTTTCAAGTTAACACAAGTCTTCACTTTTATAACGTAGAGCAGAACTGTTTTCTGGTGGATACTTTCCCCCATACTGAGTTTGAATTTGCAAATGGTTTTGTATGTAAAATTGCCCATGTATACATAAGTCTCCAGGATATTGGAGAGACTATTCTTTAGAGCAATTATACATGTGCTTTACTGAAGAATGAGGATCATCATTGAGACCTTGGGATTTTTAAAACTGAATATACTTTAGTAACCTTGTGCAATGAGAACTGAAATCATCATAACAGGTACACTTGCTCAGCTAACTGTAAATCATCATTAGACTAATAAAACAAAACTTCTGACAAAACATTGTCTTTCCTACAGTGCAAAGGATGTAGCAGTTTACAACAATTTTTCTGAATACTGAAAACCTGTTGATTAATAGAGCAGTGAATTTATAACTTTTTGTTATGCAAAGGATTTTTTGTTTCATTGTTTTTTGTTGGCAATCATCACCTGAATTTCGTCTGCAAGAAGCTAAAGGAATCTAAACTGGCCAAATCATATCTAAAAGCTCTGATAATCGTAATTATTTAAGAATGCAGAGGATGCAAGCTACAATGGCTTATATTCTAAAGCATGCCTAGTGATCTAGTTCCTTTTCTGAGTACCTAATCAAAGACATTCAGAGCATCTCTTTTTGCAGAAATTCAGGCTCCTTGAAAGTGCTTGAATGTGAACACCAAATCCTGGAGGGATTTGGTGTTCACTGATCTTGAACTGAGTATCTTGCACAACACAGACAAACCAAGTAAACTTCAGAAACAGACCTAAGCATTTGCTGCTGGAAACTAAGCCAACCCTGACAGCAAACCCACAAACTTTTAATGGATCTATTTCCTATGCATTTGTTTTTCAATGCTTCTAAGTGGAGAGATGTATAAATAGCATGAAAATGGTCAGATGGAGACAAAAGTCTATTTGATTATCTAATGTGCACTTCCCCACATAATTCATTGTTTTATCGAGCACATCCAAGCCTATTGTTCTTTTGCATGTGAACAATCCCCCTTTATAGGGGTCATAATATCCTGGGTACACAGGGAAAACTTATAAACAAGTTTACTAAGGGTGTACTGTGTACTCCGTCAGGTAAAAGGAGTCCTGTGAACTCTCTAACCACATGGGATTGTCAGAGAAGATCTGGTTGACGAAACATCTTGTTAAAAGCATGGCAGCAGAAGAGGCAAGGGCATGCCTGCACTTGATGCTTCGAAAGGAGACCTCCCCCCATGGATAAATCCCACCAGTGAAGAAAGCAGAGACCATGCCTGTCCTTCTGAATGCAAAGCCCTTTGGCTGCTGTGAGCACGGGTGGCTGCTGCAGCTTCCTGCAGAGCTACAGGAGTTGATTTCATTCCATCCAAATCTGTCTGCACTAACCCAGATCATGCAGGCTCTGTATACTGAGGTGGGGTTTCCACTTCAGAAACAAGCATTTGAACACTAACTTTTGGGCTGGTGTCCTCATTTTCTCCTTCTTGTTTTCTACATGGCAAACAGTAAGGGTGTCTGTGGTCACTCTGCTCTAAACCCCCAGAATTTCAAGTTTGGAGAGGCTCAATCTTTTATTGAGGGAAAAGAATATTCTTTTCTTGAGGGAAAAGAATACATTCAATTACAAAATCAAAGTGGCACATGGGCAGCATCAGCCAAATAATAAGCTGGTTTCAGTGGGTGTTTGTTTTTAGGGTAAGGAGCTCCTATTTATTTTTTGTTTGTTTTATTTACCATGGAAGGTAATTTGAGCTCTGATATCAAAACATGTAATGTTCTGCCAAGAGAGGATTAAAGAGGAGAATGCTATGGAAAGAAACTGGGTTTGTCAGTAAAGAACCGAGAGAGATTTTATTTACCGGAGTTTTGCAATCAGGGCTTTTAATCTTCCTCACAATTGGGCCATTCAAAGGCCAAGAATATGCTTCAAGGGCCAGTGAGGAATAACCCCAAAACCAAGGAGTAGCTGTCTCAGATGCTGAAATGCTAATCAAACACACAGCAACATGTTGCCATCCGAAGTTCAGGATGGTGGGAGCACTTGCCTCTGGGGCAGGCAGGGATATTTACTTTAGACATCTCCAGCATTCTGGTGCCACAGGTGAGATTTAGCACCAGACAAGAGAAGCAGTGAGCCAGAATAAGGTGTTTCCATGGAAAGGTAAGAGAGCCCAGTGACCCAGGTAATCTCAACAGCAGACAGAAATGTCCCCTAAGGTACAGTGCATTAAAGTTGTCATCCTGAAAGATGCTGAGCCTTCTCAGTTGCCCCAGAAATGAGGAGAGGAGCAGGTGGAGGCCCCGTCTTGGAGAGGTGACTCCAGTACTTCCGTACCAGGAGAGAGCTAAAGGAGCAAGAACTGAGCCCAGGTAATTCAGTCTTTTCTCTGGTGATCACGGTGGCTGCCAATAGCATGAGCACTAGGCTGGTAGCATCAATGCAGGCGCAAGATTCCTGCATTGGGTCAGAGAGCAGCTTCACTTTTGCAATGACATAATGGAGAAGGGACTTTGGCATACTGAGTCAAAGATGAGGAAACAAAACAAATCAGAGAGGATCACCGTGCATGTTAAAAACTGAAATCGAGATACTTGTCCCTACCTGCAAGCTTTGTTTCTCTTAGCAGTATCTATCAGCTCAGTGTTGTTTTCATGTGGTAAAAGACATGGACAGACTAATGAAAAATAAAGCTGTGGCTGGGCACAAGCTGCCAAATTTTATAGGTGCCTAAAGATTCAGCTGACAGCCAGAGAGATTTCCAAAGGCATCTCTCTAGCTGCCACTGATTTCTGTGGGGCTTAGGTGTTTGGACACTGTCAAAAATCTTGCTAAAACATCTTTCTGGTGTGCTGAGTTTTCCTAATTACTTTGTAAAAAATCAAGCTCTAAATAGCTTGCCAAAAGATATGCAGAATGGCTTTGACAAAACTTAGAACAAAACACTGATCTCCGAACTCCTCAGTTTCTGCTTTAAAACCAAGATTTCTTTTTCTCTGGTTAAAGTCATCCTTTCGGATGTTCCCTGTGGAGGATGAAAGGGAAAAAACAAAACTAAGAAAACAAAACAAACAAACAAACAAACAAAAAAACACAGAAGGAAAATTTGTGTAAGTGGAGATGTTGTTTGGGGACTGAGAACATATTTGTTGCCTTATCTACTGCTTTTTTAATCTCAGGAAGTGCCAGGCAATTGGAATATGAAGATTGGTATCTTTTAAATATATCGACACTTAGAAATCTTCTGGATTAAATACCATTACATAACTCTTTCCATTAGTGCCTTAAGTTGATGAAAAAGCTAAACAATTTCAAGCATTTTTTTTTTTTTTCTAGAGCTGCATGTGAGGAGGCAGGGGAGGCTCTTGAGCATGGCTCGTGCCATGGAGCTGGGTGCACTGCCTGCAAGGAGGGCAGGTGTTGGGGAACTTGGTTCCTCACCTCACTCTGCCCCGAGTGGGAACAGACAGAGGAGGCACAAATCCACAGCTGAAGGGGATGAATCCTCAAGGTGCATGGAAGGGGCAGCAGGATGAATTTCTGCCACCCCCAAATGGGAAAGGCCTTCCCCTAGCAGCTGAAGCGCGAGGTCTCCAGTGCTGGAGAGCTGGCTGAGCCTGCATGGCAGATAGGATTTGCTCAGAGAACTGCTGAAGACCTGGTGGTCCAAGTAGGAGTAAGGAGTGCACTGGGAGTTTGCAGGCAGAGGTTTTATCTCATCACTGAAATCCGACAGAGAAAAGAGCTGAGAAGATCCCTGAGCTACCTTCCTGCCTGTCCCAGCGAATGAAATATCCCTCGTTTTGCATCTGTGAAACCACAGGTGCAGAGGATTGATTGAGTGGAAGAACGTATGGGCCCAGAGAGGATCTCCTGGGCCCTGCAGCCCAGTCGCATCTTGTGTTCTGCACTTACATAACATAGCAATAGCCATCTTAAGTTACATCTTTCTGTCTCTAATAGCCCCCTGGAAGGCTGCCAGGATTGCTCTGATACCTAGGAACCATCTTCTAATTTCCAGCCTAAATTCATTGACGGTCAGTTTACAGAATAACCACTTGTTCTTCAGCCAACACTGTCCTTTGGTACAAATGGTTCTCCTCCCTCCCTGGTATGTTTGTTGACTGTATTTATCTTTCCCCTCAGCTCTGTTTTGGTACGCTGAATAAATCTGGCTCTGCTAACCTCTTCTTTAAAGTAAGGTCTTTATTCCTCTTGTCATACTAACAGCCCCCCTTTGCACCTGCTGCCACTTGAATTAGTTTTACTTGAACACTGGATAATCATCATTTCATCTAGACCTCAGAGGATAATTTCCTATAACTTCCTATACTGCTATTAATATAGGATCCCACCTATGGTATCTCAAAATGGCAAAACTGGTGGGCTGCTCCTGGCAGGAAAGAGGGAAGAGAGGAGATATCTAAAGCCAGATGGAGGGAGTTCCTCGGGACTGCTCTCGTTCTTGGGCTACCACTGTGTATCACAGCCCCTCTCATGTATCACAGCACAACCAGTCATGCAGAAAAGCAAAGTCTTGGCAGAGATAACGTGTCACGGTAACAAAATTTTATTTTTTTGGAGAGGACTGAAATCGTGTTGCAAACTTTACAAATCAAATGGAAGACGCCTCTTGCTGTAAGGAGCCTATTTCAACAACTGAGTAAAAAACTATGTTGAGAGCTGGAGCCAAGAAAACATGGACAGTAGGAAGCTGCTGGTTGTTTAGTTATATTATGCACATCTTGTGTGTATCTTTACTATAGTGATATTTTCTAGTCTATACAATATATTCTGTATATACCATAACCTCACAGACATTCTCCAAAATACAGATATGAAGGGTGTTAGTTTCACCACAAAATGAGACATATTGCTTGGCCAGAAATGCTGCACAAAATAATTATGTGCTTTTGCAAGTGTCAAGAGTCACATTGCTGCTGCTCTCTTTTAGTTCATGCTTTAGAGAAAAATTCCCAAGACATGCACCAGTTTGATCAACACAAATATAGTAACTCTGGACAAAAACAGGAGCACCTGTGCCTGCAGAGCTACAGAATGGATTCAAACACCCTTAAACAGGTGTTTTATATATATATGCATTAGTAGGGGGCATGAAAGAGAAGGGATTTCTCCACAGGGTGGACTTGTGTTAGAATGAGTGAAAGAATTGTTTTCCTTGTGCTAATCCAGTTCACATGCTTGTGTGCTCATCTCTTCGAATGCAACCTGGTTTATGACATGATAGACAGCAGGGTGAGTCTGCTGCTAATGACACTGTACCTCTTAAAAAGAATGACTGCTGAGGTTACTCATGGCATTATATAAATGGATTATGTGCTGAGCGATAACTGTTAATCAAAGAAACATATTGTACTTTCAGTAAAAAGACATTTTCTCTCTGTAAAATTTCCTTTCTGATAGAGCCAGTTGGAACCCTTCCGTCTAAACTGATCCAGTTTGCAAAATATTTCGGGAAAACACCACTATTTCAACAAACTTCCTCTGACCTCCAGGTGGCTGTGGTACTCAAGCTCTCCGTCCACACCACCAAGGTGGCTTCATCTCCTTCCTTTTCCACACACAGGAGCTATTTGGTGGCTACTGAAAGGAGGGGAAAGGAGAAAAAGCATCTCCCCTCTTGACCGAAGTGAGGTTCCGGCACATACTCAGCATGTTGACCACCTGCCCCAGGAGACAGACACTGGAGGGGAGCTCCATCAAAGGGGTGTCCCCTGGCTGCTGGCAAAACATTCGCCAGCTGGCTTGTGGTGGGGAAACTGTACTCCAGGGAGAAGCGCTGGAGCCAGAGAGCTTGGCAGCCCCAGCTGTGCTGATTGGAAATGACGTACCCACTGCCAGATCCTGTGCTGCCCGCACTGCCCATGCTGCCGGTGCTGCCTGCGCTGCCTGCCGATGTGCCGGCGTGACTCACCCCTCACTACTCTGCCAGCCTGGGGGAGGCAGGAGCAGTGCCGATAGGAAAGGTGCCAAGCTCAGGCAGCACTCGCTTGACATGCCAGGGAGTGTATTTTGGGATGGAGAGGTCAGGTGGTTAATGGAGTGGAAGCGGGATGATGCACTGTTAAAGCCGCCACATACTCGCTCTGCAAGTACGCTGCGTTGAGGAAAGACAGGGAGACTCAAATGCATTCAAAGAGAACATAAAAATACCAACATTTAGCGTATTGCACAATGGAAAGAGCTGGCGAGCCCCTAATCTTGGGAGCCTCTTTATCTGTTTTGGCAGGGAGCTATAAGCACGTCAATCTGGATTCTCAAAAGCACCTGAAAACTGCATTTTGCAGCAGCAAAACACAGAGGCAGAGTGACAGCCCCATTGAAGCCCACTCTGAAACACTGCCATGTGAACACTTCTGGCTCTATTAACCCACGGCCTATTAAACTGATTTAAAAGTGGAAATATTAAAAATCAGGGCAGGATACAGCCATAGTAAGAACAAAGCCATTTTAATTCCCTGGGTTTAAACACCGCCCTTGACTCCACTCCTGTGTTTCACCAGTTCATGGGAACCCAGATAAACTTGGGCTGTTTTTGGTGGAACAAGATTACGATAGCAAGGACCTTGAAATGTCTCTTCAACAACGTGTATTGCACCTGGAGGAAGACAAAAGGCTGGCTTGTAACAAAATAATCTCTTAGTCGTTATGTTTTGTGCTAATTCAAAGACCTGATCTTTAAATGATCTCTTTTGCTTTGCTATTGGTGCTAATTCTGCTGCTTCACTTAAAGATCTGTCAGCAATTTTTTTACAGCGTCTTGTTTCCAGGGATTTTAGACTTGGTCATAAAAGCATGGTCTCAGCTGAAACTTAACATATAAGGTTACAATATTAAAAAAAAAAAGCGAGCAAGCATACTCAGATATTTTTAAGGCTATGAAAGCGTAAAAAGAACCAGAAACATGTAGCTTAAAGTGATTACAAAGATTATTTGTTTTCCCTAGACAGGACTAATAGCTTTTTTTTTTTTTTCTATTTTTACTTTTTAGCCTATGGATAACAAATAAATCACCAGCCGGAAACATTATTTGGGTTAACTTGGAAAAAATAGGTTATTTAATTGCACACGGTTTTGGATTATATTCTTAACCACACTAGTTAGAAAGTTTTTAGGCAACTTATTAACTCAGCATTAATGCCTCCAAAAGAACACCTTCTTGGCCTGATGAGTTACACATTTAAAATATTTCTATTGGCTCTGAAAAAAATTATACTGTAAAGGAACCATATAAATTTGTATTTATGTAAACCTCTTGAATTATAGATCTACCTACTCTGGTTAACATTAACCACTGCAGAGTTAGTAATCACGTATCTGTTTCAGTCTGGTGTTAGAAGAAACTCAACCATAATGCTTAGATAGACAGATTTATAGTTATTATATATATAAACTTCAATGTTCATCAGGGGTCTTACCTAAACTTTCCTAAACAACACCCTAGCACAGCTCTCATGGCTCTGTTTTCTTTTCCCCTCTGTACAAAGCAAGAGGTGAATTAAGGTTGAAGCTTTGGCCAGGTTTGGAGCTTTAACTGAATATCCTTACTCTGTGCGTGTAGGTCAAATGCTTTGACATTATACACTTGATACTGGCACAAAGTAATCTTTCAACTCAAATCATGTGTGATGTGGTGGTAGCTTTTTCTCCCTTTCTGTTTCCCTTTGGTCTGTGGATTGGCTATGGTTAGATCTTTGAAATGAACAGGTGTACTTTCTCTCTCCTTGTGATATGAAAGAAGCATAAAACTCGATTATAGCAATTTATGGTCTCTTAACTTGCTTGGACTTGTATCCATGACACAAGAAGCTTTATGCTCAAATTCAAGACTTGGTAAAATAGGAAGTTAAAATTAACCTCAATCCTTTTATAGATGAAAACCTCAACAAATAAACCGTGGTTTAGTGGCATGGCAACCTGCCTCTTCAAATCCAAGAACTAGTCTGAGATGTCTATTTTGAGTTATTTTGGGGTTTTTTTAATAAAAATATTTGGACTTGGATGAATAGAGCAGTAGCCTGTGATTCATACTGATGTGAGTTAAAGAAAAGTTTAATTCTACTACTTGAAAGTTAGCAATGTATGGGATTTTTATGCCTTATTTTATATCTATATAAAAAGCCCTCTGTATTCTCTCCAGCAAGAGACTTTCAAGAGAAGTGTTTCAGGATGCAAAGATATGCAGATAAGTATGGCGATGATATGGAGAAAGTCAGGAGCATTTAGTTTTTTGAGGCCTGCATTCTAAAATGTAGCTCTGTTTACTAAAAATAACTAAAAAAAAGGAAAATATCCTAACTTCCTAGAGATCACACAAAGGAGCAGCCTGAAAACCAATTATCATTTGAACACATGAAAAAATGATGGTGCTGGAGCTCCTTCCCACCCTAGCCATTTTCCCCTGCTGTGATAGTGTGACCCTGAAAAGCAGAGCCCTAGAAATTAAAAGATGTCTGTAGCAGAGACAGTCCTGAAGGAGGGAGGCTTCAGTTTGGATCTTATTTTAGTGATAGCGACTGGAAGCCTCAACAAGTTGCTAAATGGACAACACACACATTTTGGGGGCAGAGGGAAACTAGGAGAAAGCAGCCCAATAGGTAAAGAGGAGTGTATCAGTGTGGGAACAGTAGCAGTTCGATTGCCGTCATTTTCTGAGCTATGTCTTCAGGTGAAGCACATTAAAATCTTGTTTGCAAAGAGCAAAGCAGAGTGACGTACTAAAACTATTTCTGGAGAGAGCAGCTGAATCCCCAGCCAGGCGTGAAAAGGCAGTTGCTCTGAAGTTGTACACACGAGGGACTTGCACAGGGAACCAGGGCAGAGGAATACTCGATGTTAAACTTGATACTCCGCTAAGCATATAGTGTTCCCAAGAAGCTGAAGAATGCAAGTCTGTGACCAATACCTCCACCCACGTAGCCGCTGGCTGCTGAGTAGCCATAATAACATGTGCGTTTTCTTTTATCGGAACAGAGCTGTGCACAGGAGAAAGCCAATGTGGTTTGCTCTGCAAATCAGAATGCTACGTGAGGGAACTGCCAGGGGCTGGGAGAGGTGCAGGACAGGATCCTTCACCTCAGCTGACCTGGCATGGCTTCAGGTAGGGAAGGAGCTGGGTGGTCCTTCCAAATGTGTTTTTGCCCGCCTCTTTTCTACAATACACATGGCAATGTGTTGATTTATTAAAAAAAAAAAAAATTAAAAAAAATTTAAAATGCCCACTTCTGCTCACAGCAATGTCAAGAGCAGATTTGCAGCAGATTTCACCAAGTCAAAGACCTTCCTGGCCCTGGGAACAAAGGATGTAACAACGGTTTGCCTTAGGTAAACTATAACCTTCCCTGCATGCAACAAAATGTACCCTGGTTTTAAAAAACAAATGCTGAAAAAATAAGTTATTCCAACTTTCTCCCCAAAACTCCAGCAGTGAACCTCAATTAAGGCCATTTCATTTTGTCTGGAAGATTAGAGGAAAACTCCATTAGGTGCATCTCACTATGAATCTACATTTTGATATGCATTTTGCAGAACACGCATCAGCTGACGGTTTAGTGACCTGATTTCCTGCTTACTGAGTTCCAGCTGGTCCCAGGGACAGAGTCTGTTTCAGCAGCGACAGACTCAGCTCTAGCAGTAGCAGATAAGATGTCAAGCTACATGACTTGGTTTCACTGGCATCATCCGAGCCTGAGCCTCAGAGGAAATCAGAATCCTGAGTCACCATTTTGCAGGTTTTCATTCAAATAAAACCCACTGGATAACCGATGGCCACAGAAATATGCTCAAACCAGCCTGCGCATATTAATGTCTTAGCACTAAGAGGTTGTCTTCAGGGGACAAAGCACTTTGCAAAGCTTTCTTTGCTACTGCCTTCCTGGGAAATGTCAAAGTAAGGCAATGATGGTATTTCTCTCTCATTCAAGCACACAATGTAGTCAATAAATATCCATCAGGAAATACACCTACACACAGCAAAAGACCTGGCTTAATGCATCTTTGCAAGAAAACAATGACCTTCAGGATGTTACGGTTCTAGCATAAGTGAGGCTGTACTGACACTGGGAAGATGAGACAGTACAGACCCCTTATAATCTGTCAGGTCTTTAGAAATACAGATGTATGTTAGGAATCCCCCCCTTTCACTCATTAAAGGCTCTCACTCATTAAAGGAGGCCAAAGAGAGTCCAGAAGAGACGGGGGAATGGGGGGGCAACACCTGCAAGCCCCCGCACTCCGCAGGCCAGAGGGGTGGAGGTGGGCAAGCCAGGGGAGGATTTCAGGTACTTACCCTGAATCTGACTCTGAGGCTGAGGGTTAAAAGCAGTGGTGTGGTTCAAGGAGGCTCGTGGGTTGGGTGTGGGGGCTGGGTGGTGTGGACTGACCCTCATGGCTGTACGACGCAACTGCTCCAGTTCACTCAGGCGCTCTGAAAAGGACAAGCTCCCGGGCTTTGTCTGCTCATCTATTTTCTGACGATGTCCTATTGTGGGAGGGGGGGGAAAAAGATCAGAAAATCTCACTGATACATGAGGTCTGTTGACTTTTTTCTTTTTTTTTTCTTTTTTTTCTTTTTTTTTTTTTTAACTCCTTCATCCTCTGGCAAAGTACCTAACCAGCTAGCAGCCATCTGAAATTAAACTGAAACCACCTCTCTGCAAGAAGAGTAGACACAAGCAAGTAATGCATTGTAACTGTATTGTGTAGCAGCCTAAAACACGGCCTATTCTGCAGAAGCAGATCCACTGAAAATTCTTCTTACACCTCACACTAGGACAGGAGGTGTTTCTAAAAGGGGGATTGTCTGCAGGGATGCGTAAAAAGAGGAAACACTGAGTGGCCCCTGTGCTAAACCTGCACTGCAATAACTCCTCAAAAATTCAGGTTGTCAGAAGGTACCATAATTAGGCAAGTACTATGGGGCTATAAAATAACAAACCCCCAAAAATCCCATTTTTGATCCTTTTGCAGTGGATTTACAGACAAAAAGAGGAAATAAACACCAGAAGCTGGCAGAATTGAAACTGGACTGATGAAATTTATCTTAATGACATCAGGAGCTTCAGAAAAACGAGCTGCCACCAGACATCCAACTGTAAGAGAGTAGATGCTGATATTACAGCATTGGCCAGTGCACAGATGACTTGACCGTGGCCGCATGGGAGCTAATGGGTCCAGCACTTCACAGTGCAGCCCTTGGAGCATAGTCCTCATGAGGCCCTGGTGCTGTGGCCCCATGGGGACTGGGAGGGGACAAAGAAGGTGCTGGAAAGGCCCAGCTTCAGCACAGCATTGGGGAACATCCAGATTCAGCTGGA
This sequence comes from Patagioenas fasciata, assembly GCF_037038585.1. NCBI lineage: Eukaryota > Metazoa > Chordata > Aves > Columbiformes > Columbidae > Patagioenas > Patagioenas fasciata. Next base: position 92,960,501 of record NC_092520.1, read on the forward strand.
AGGGCAGAGACATAGCTCATCATGGGTAGGACTGGTTTCAAGATAAGCCTTAGCTAGCAGCAGTAAGCAGTACGCAAGGACTAAGGTAATGCGTTTCTAGCTGTTGCCTGTGCTGGGATCCTGTGTTGTAACATCAAATACTGCACACAGAGTATACAAGAGGGACATCTCATCTGCTGGAGCACTTTCTCTCCGGTAGGTATGACAAAAGCACAAATTTTGAAGCCTTTTTTCCACATTTTTAAGAGCGACTCTGCAAACAACTTTTTTGTCCAATGGCTTCCAGTCTTACGAGATATCCTTCGAGAGTGGAGTATCTTACCCTGGAAGACTGCTGGCACCGCACTTTGGGGCTGAAATGGAAACATCCCTAGTAGACTTGTGTTTGGTGAAAGGTCTGAAATGGGATGGTCTAGCCATGTTCCCAGCCAGGTGGAATCAAAACTTTCCATTGTTATTTTCCCCCATCCCCCAATAGGGCTTTCCTTCTTTAAAATCACAGTAAACAGACCTTCAGCAGAAAGCCCCAAAGCAGACTGTCTCTGGCAAATAGGTTGTCCTTTCAAAGAGGCTGTCTGCAAATGGAGGGCAAGATACTGACTGCAATGGGCCTATTAGGACATACCCTGACCTCCTCTATTTAGTCAATAGAGTAGGATCTCCAGCTCCAAAAATGTCATTTTCATGCCCTTTACTTGCGAACCTTCTTGTAGAGCAGTGGATGTCATCATCCCTCCTTTTCCCTGCAACCCAATCCCATTTATGCACTTTGTGTTTGTCTCAGTAAATCAGCTGCCTCATAAGTCTTTGTGGCTTATCCCTTCCCCTTCTTCCCCCAGGACACTGTCACCCTGACGCGAATACATGGCAAATCCCTAGCCCAGAGGTCGCCATCTTTTTTTCTACTTGTTCCCTTGAAGGTGGTGGCATTATCTTTGGTTTCTGCTGAACATCAGAGTTTGCTGTCTATCTGCTCCTGATTTTTATTTTCTTGTCATGAAGAGTTGCCTTCTGTGGCTTTCTTTGCATCTCCATCCTCCCTGCAAGGAGGTGGCCAGTGCTATTCCTGTGGTGAGCCCCCTCTCAACTCACAGCTACAGCAGTGGAACAGATTGGCACAAAACTGAAAATAATCCACCGTGCTCCATTCCACACATGCCTGTAGTATTTCATACATAAACTTTCATAAACATCCAGCATCCAATTTTGAGTATCAGTAAATACGCAACAAAAGATCTCTGAAGAGCTCTGTATGCCCCTTATTCTACAGAGCACTCTTTCAAGCCACCCTAACAGCTCAATCAAGACACCAGATCGTTTTATGCACTAAGAGGAAAGTGTGCATTTAAAAGCAGTTCCCAGTAGCTACATTTCTAAAATTAAATTTTATAACTTATATTATGGTTCCAAATCACAGCGTCTCGGCATTTCTTCCTGTTGCCAGGCCCTTTGGCACAGCTTGAACTGTCTTGGATTCCACACTGTGCTGTAAATTATCCCAAGAGGGGGGAAAAAATAAAATATAAAAAGACATACTATATAGTAGTGGTTTCATCATTAAAGAGACTCAAAAGAGGCTTCCAAAATTTTTTTAAAAAGGAGAAGAGAAGCAAAGAAAGATGAAAAATACTTTTATCTCACATTCTGGTTGGTCAAGAGCAAATGCTTCATTTGTCAGCAGTGCAAAGCTGGATGCTGCCTCAAGTCTTGGGCTCCTGACCGGGCACTTGAATGCAAACATGCGGAGTCATACATGATGTGTGAAATACCTCATGCATTTGGATTATTTTAAACTTCAGCAGGCTGAACCCAGGGCTTGCAAAGCCAAGATCCAGATCCTTCCAAATCCATCCCCCCATGATGTAATTTATTCCTAATTTCAAATTCTGCTCGGATATCTTCTGCTTTTAAATGTGTGCTGTGTTTGCCCCCCTGCTACACTGCCTTCTCCTCCTACCTCCCTGGTGCTGCGCACCCAGAATTTTGGCTACCTGGTGCAAACTTAAGCATCCCGGCAGAGCGAGCCGGTGTGCTGCAGCCCCACAGGGAGGTGAGCGGTTCCTCTGAAGCCAAGGGGAGAAGGGCTGTGTTCAGGCCGCTGGGGTAGGAATTAAATTTCTTGCTTTACGTCTAGCTCCAGCACTATACTTGTGTTCAGCTGGCATATGATGCCAGGCAGAGCAGACAAACCTGTGCTCTCTCTGAGCAAAGCAGCAGTGAGCAGGGCAACTTAACCCCATCCTCCCAAGATCACTGTGGGGCACCCCATTCCCAGGCCAGCTCCCTCTGAGACGATGGGAGAGTCTCTGCCTCTCTCTGCACTGCATATCCAACAAGTGAAACTCCATCACCTCCCCACCCAGCCCTGCCCTGCCCTAGGTCATGCTGCTGAATTTTGGGCACTGAAAGGGGGTGTCTCAGCTAGCAGCCTCCTGCATGAGGCCTCCTCCATAGCCTGGAGGTAGCAGTGGTGCATTGATACATCCAAGATCTGGTTCATCCCTCGAGCTTCTGGAAATCCCGCTCATGTCAATGCATTTGAGAAGGAAAGACTAGCACCAGCAGGTTCCTTCTCAGGGCAACTCTGCTGTTGTTTCCATCCACAAGTTGTAATTTTTCATGGGAACTACCTAGGATCAATGTCAGGCAATTTTCACCTCAAGATGTAGCTCCAAAAGTGGCTTTTCCCCCCCGACCCTCAGTCAGAAGAGCTGTTTAACCTTTTGTCCCTTAAGTTGACTGCTGGAGATAGCAACACAGAACCTGTTTTGCACAAAGGTCGACAGGAAAGTGAAGAACTGTGTCAGAAAAATGTGACAAATAAAAATGTTTTTCCCAAGCCACTATAAATGCACACGGAGAGCTTTGCTAGGGTGACTGTGTTTATTAGCTTTACTTTGAAGTTACCCTCTAAACACCTTGCTTAAAGAGCAGGCAAGTTATCCTCAGTTCACCCCTGTAAAGGCCAAGACTATTATTATCCCTCTTTTACAGGTGGAAAACTGAATGACAGAGAAATGAGGTGACTTGCCTGTGGTCAGACAGTGACCCCGTGGCAGATGCTTGCCTCCCAGCTTAGCGTGGTGACCACAAGCCCAGGCTTCTCCTTCGCATCATGATGCAGCATAAAAAAGAGCAGGAGGAAGGTGATTGGAAACTAGTGGGGCTCTGCTGAGTTGGCAGCCTGGCCAGAAGGATCTGCCACTTTTTCAAAGCAGACAGGACTTCATGGAAGTCAATCAAACATTGAGATGTTGTAGGAAGAAGCCCTTGTCCCTGAGCTCACAGAGGGAGACGGCTTGCTATGAGACGGCACCACTGTTCTCTATCCCTCCCCCTGTACTTGTAATTTTTCTCAATTTGCAGGTACTAGCAGAGGAAAAAAAATGACAGGATTTCTATTTTTCACCTTGGGTTGCAGGGTCAGTGTTTGAGATGCTGGAATAAACAGGACATTGAGACTGCTAAACGGCAGGGTTTGGGGGCTTTTAGATTTTTTTTCCTTATGCCTTTCAAATACTGTCTCAGTGAGGTCAGGCAGATTTTTTTTACATAGAATATTAAATGAGGAGAGCAGAGAAAATATTAGCTTTTCCGATACTTTTACAGCAATGCAACATGAAAGTGCTTTCCCTCTTAATGGGAGGGAAACGCAGTTTTATAGACTTTAAGAGACCATGGAGCACTCAGCTTGGCCCCTGGCCATCTGGCTGGGGCTCTGCACATGGAAATGACAAGAACGAAGTGCCTTCGCTGCCCCTGTTTTTGTGCGCATCGGGCACTCATTGGGGATGATTGCTTGGTCTGGGTTTCACACCGCAGCTGGCCTCATAGAGACAACAGCAGCACCCTGGGCTGCCTCCAGGTGCAAAAAAAGAAACAGGTTTCTCATTACCTTCCTTTTAACCTAGTTTTTGAAATTGTCACTAGATGCTTTTCAGGTTCAGAAGGGGAGAGGCAGGTAAAATAGAGGCTAAGGAAAGGCATGAGGCCATCCGTACTCTCATTCTGCCAGCCGAAGCTACTGAAATTCCTGTGGGTACCCAGGACTGTTTTACAAGTGAACACTGCTGGAATGGATTAATGGACTCTTTTTTTCTCTTTTATTCAAGTCACGGGAGGAGCACACTGTTCTGTCAATTGCTCTCATTCACTCACAAATCTGACTACTTGGAGCTGGTGCACCAGGAGATACTAAAGTCCTCCAAAGGTTTGGGCTTGGGGGACCAGGTGTATTATGCACAAGTTTTCTGTCCAAAATCAGCAGGTTGTACTTGCATGGAAATAGTGTAAGGGGAGTTTTATTAAGCAGAGCCCTTTCGCCCATTGGGGACCAGAATACCTCTTCCTCTCGCCTCTGCCTCCTTTTATCCCAGGCTGGAAATGGAGACTTTTCATACCCAAAACGTGGATTATAGAAAAGAAAATACAGCATCTGCCAGACTTGACGATGTAGGGAGTGACTGATGAGACTTAATGCTTTGGTTTAATGAAAACTGGCTGCTTTGGAACTATGTTGGATCTCAATCCAAGCATCTCCTCTTTCCCGGGCTGTTTGTGCTCAGGGCCTTGGTTTGGCTCCAGCTCTAGTGGGGTAGAAAACAAGCCATGTTTCATTGTGTCCAGTTAATAAAGTGGTAAACATTGTTTTGTGCCATGGAGCTAAAATAAATCCAATTATTTTGTACATAGTGACAAATGAGAAGAAAATATGCTCTCACATAATTCTAGGAAGTGAACACACTATCTTTAGTGCAAAAAATTATATGTTCTTGTAAACAGAAGTGAATTAAAGTATAGTGCTTCTATATTACTGCCAAGATGGGAAAGGCAAATGCTTGAATATCAGCTATCCTACTTGAAAAAAGCATTTATTCCTAACAATAGAAATAGCGCCTTGAGTGCATAAACCAGCAATATTTTTCTATGTGCCAGATATCCCAGATAAAAAATACTTTGCTTACCCTTTTTGCCTGATTTCCAGTCTGCACACAAAGAACAAGTAGCATAACTTTTCTAGGACACTGTTTGCTGTGTTTTCAAACAGACCTGACCTGATCTTACAGAAGTGTATGCAGATGTTTAGCCTAAGGCATTAACCTTTGTTACAGAGCAGGTCATGGGGCTCTTGGAAATCACACTTGAAAATAAACCTAATCTTTAGAGTGGTTTCCTCTCTAGCCTCCCTCAGTTGGAAGAGACTTATACCACACTCAGGCATTAAAAGGGCTGGTACGGGACAACATCAGAGCTCACCAACCTCTTGTGCATTGTTAAAAGTGTGATGTAAAAAGTTCCTAAAAAAGGAATTGGACACATTGTAGGGTATTTTCTCTTCCCTCTGTTCAAAATATTATTGCTGTGGCGAGGAAAGATAATGGTGATAGTAATCAGAGCTTTGAGTAGAGTCCTCAGCAGTTATATTTTTTTGCTGTTTTTTTTAAGCATTATACAACGCAAGCCTTCGTTCCAGGTGGAAGAACCATCGTGGTAGACAGGATATTATGCTAAACACTTTTGTGTCCTGTCTGTAAGATCGCAGAATTGGTGTTGGTTGTGAGACCTGACCTGACTGTGGGCACAAGGTACTGGGAATGTGTAAATGAGGCTGGATATTATGTGACTTGAAGACCAGGCTGGCATTCAGGTGGCCCTCAGAAGCAGAATGCTGAGCAACACCAAGCACAGACAGACTGACACCGGGAAGCCCTTCCAGATTCACTTTTCCTATCAGCTCCTTGGAAAACCTCACCCTTTCTGTGTCTCTATGGAAAAATCTGCTTGTCACTCCAAGTAGCTGCAGACAGGCTAGACGTTTCAGGTACCATCCTTTGCTGAGCATTTAATTTTTCCACCAGGTGATCCAATCCGGCTGTGTGTTGAACAAGCGTTCAGGGACACTGACAAGGTGAACAAAGATTTACATGGCAGGTTCCCTGCTCTCCAGTAACTCCCAACTTTGTCTGGGGGAAACCCCAGGTAGATTCTTGCACCTCTGTTGACGGGTTAGTCTGTAACAACAACTGTAACAACATCCACCCTGAGCAGCTCAAGAATTTTTTCCTACATGTTTTAACAGTAGTTAAATAATATTTTGGCAATATTTTTTTTCCCTTACCTCTTTTTTTTTTAAATCAGTGCTTTAAAAAACAAAACAAAACAAACACACAATCAGACACTATAGGTAGCGCAAAATTATTGTGAGAGGGAGTCCTGCCCTGGAACAAACAAGAGCAGGTGGGAGAGTCCAGATCAAGCCCCTCTTGCATGGTATACACTAGAAAGCAAACTTCTGTTTCCTGTTGTCCAAGTGAGTGCCCTAATAGCAGCCTGAGAGCCCATTTTGTCACTGATTCATTATCCAGCTGCATTGGGAGAGCTCCAGCGGGGAAGGTCCCCAGGAAAAGGGACAAGCAGAGGCTGCCAGTCTCCCTCTCCCCAGCCAGCACACTGACTGTGAGACTACGAGCTCCTCTGGGCTGGGTGTCTCCAGCTCTCTCCCTGCCTCCTGACAAATGTATGAAAAACCTCACGTCTGCCCTAAGGTACCACAGCCAGAAAAAGCAATCTTCACAATTTTTGCGAGGCAGGAAATAACGCTTCCTCTCACCTCAGCTCTGCTGGTGAGGCCTGTGCTGTACTAACAAATAGGAAGGCAAAAATGTATTTCCACTTAAAACACAATTATTTTGTTTGCCATGGATCCACCGAAACTTCTGATGAAACTGACATATACGTGTTCTCTATTTCTGTCGTGGAAGTGCAATTATTCTGTGGTTTCACCCCAAGAATTAGGTCATCACAGCAAAGTAAAAGTAAGGGAACCGAGTGTTAGGAGTTTGGAGGGATGAACTTGTTCATGAAAGTTAAATTAGTCTTCAAAATTATACGCTTTGCTTTCTTTTCCCTTTCCCCCATGTCAATGTATATACTTTAAAAAAACTGACTCCTTGACAAAGTTTGAATGACTCCCAACTTAAGCACCACATTGCCAAAAGCCTCTTTTGTTTCTTTATAGTTTGCATCTTCCCACACGTACAAACCGCCATTAGAATACCCTCCAGCCGTGGGCTGAGACATCATAGTTGAAGATATGTATGAGAGAGTAGGTGCAGAACGAGACACATCCAGCCAACCAACAGCTCAGCAAGCAACCAAGAAAAATACAGGCACAAAAAGACACCTCGGTCCAAAGAAAAGCTGCAGAAACACAAGGCTTGGGCAGTAAGGACTGAGCCGCCATTTGAACAACCCTTGGGAGAAGGTTGCGTCTCTGCTGAATACAGGGGACCAGCCTCTTAATTCAGGCATCTTAATCAAATATGTAAGCTTAAGTGGGATGAATACGGACTCCCTCCCTCAGCCTGAGTGGGAAAAGTGAGGGATGATGGCATTTACCACCTTTGCAGTTCCTTCAAGAGGACAAAAAATGGGAAGTGAGTTGCACAAACATCATGGTATTGGAGGTCAGAGAAACAGCTCAGACAGAAACCCATTTCATCAGGCCACTGAAATATGTCTAGACAATGGTAGGTCTTCATCATTCAGCCTCATTCAGAGTTGAACAAGCAACCTGCAACTTAAAGGTCAAGTCCTGTGGCTCACTGTTTATTTAAACCAGGGGAATTTGGCAACATAAATGTAAATTTAGCCCCCATGGATATTGACCATTTAGACTTTGATGACAAGTAAAAAACTTTACTCCTGTCCAAAAAAAAAAAAACCCCAAAAAACCACAAAAAACTATCTAGCTGGCTACACACTCCCTCTGAACTAAAGACTTTTGCTTTTACCAAGTCTGGTGACTGGTGTTTCTGCACAATAGTTGAAAATACCTGTTTTTCTAAAGAAATGAGCTTGGATATTTTTATCTGTAGGTTATTAAGCAGTCTCTCCTCTGTACTAATGCTCCATTGTGCCTACACAGGACTGCAGTTCACTGAAAGCTCATAAATTTATTGTGGTTCTCCCTAGTCTTTATTTAAGGTTCTTGAACCATTTTTTGCTTTCCTTATTTTCTTTGCAGCTGCAGAGAGATATAGTAAGCTACTGTACAGCATTTTGAAAGCAGGGCCTCTGAGAAGTTTCCAAACTGCATACAAGCAGGTTATTCTTTGGCTTGTTTTCTTTGGCTTGGTGTTAGCAGTAGAGAATGAGTCAAACAGCATTAACTTTCAAGAGGGAAGTGGTGTGGTCAACCAAAACTGTTTGCGGCTAGATTGCGAAGATAGGTAGAGCAGGTAATGAAGAACAGCCCATAATGCAGGGTGTAGGTAGGAGAGGCAGACAGACTCAGACAAACAGAGTCCTTAATAATTAAATCAATACTGTCGCCTAATTTTTTGTGCAGCTTTATGTGCTAAGATTATGACACAGCCTGGACTTTCTGGAGTGGTCAGCCTTAAGGAGATGGCCTGGTGCATGTTGTGCTTAATGGACTCCAACTACAACACTGAGCAAGGGAAGAACAAAGGTTGAGTGTTAAGAAAAAAAACAAACAAATACACACAAAAAGCCACCAACAAAACCAACCAGCCAACCAACCAACCAACGAACCAACAAACAGACAAAACAAAAAAACCAGCAACTTTTCATTTGTGGCTTGTTAAATTGTTTCTTGTGTCTCCTCTCATTTTCAGAGCCTGTTCCTTATCTGTTCCACAGTTAAAGAAGGCAAAGAAATTGTTTCCATCTCTTTAGGATATTTCAGTTATCAACAAGCATATAGTGCCCTCATACAAGACAACTCTTATGATTCAGAAGCAGGGTTGAGATGGCCTCTCCCAAGCATTGCTCTCCCTTACACTTTGCACAAATCTATGCAGCACTGACACAGGAAGAGTCTGACCAAGATTTATCATTAACACTAATAGAAAATGCATTTACTCATTACAATTCCCAATTGCAGCAGATGAGCGAGGGCACAAATGGAGATGCAGAGCAAAAGTCCTTTTTGCATTCTTCACAACAGGTGACAGAGGATGAAGCAAAAGCCTGCGGTGTTTTCGTATGGGCCTGCAAGGAGGAAACTGCTGCACCATCTGATAATCCAGGGCAGACAAGGCTGGGAGGGACTGCAGTGCAGATGGATTTTCACCCCTTCCAGTTATATTCCAAGAAGGAAATAGGGCTGTTCACCGAGAGTGTCACACCACTTCATCCAGCTTTTCTCTTAGACACATGTTGTTTTGGTAAACCCAGATGTAAGACAACTCCTCAAAATCAGAGGCTTCAGAAAAGGTTCTGCACTACCAAAAACTTGTTTGGCAAGTGGGAGTGTCTGATCACTCCATGCAGGGTGAAAGTTTCCCTCCCCCTTCTCCCAATTCCCTTAGGAGCCTGAGGAAGAGAAGGTCCTCTCTCCAACCTCCTGCAGACAGCAGGGTGAAGGAAGCAGGTTGCGGTGGTTGTGTGCAATCGGGTCCTGCTGCCCTCCAGCACAGCCCTGAAGGAAACTTTCTCACCTGTCAGCAGTGGGGTAGGCATTTGGTGGCCAGTCCTGCAGGGCCAGCAGGTGCTCCAACACCCCAGATTTGCTGGCTTTTGCTACATCACCTCCTTCTAGGAAAGGTAGGGGCTCTTTGACACCCTTAAAACCATGGTAGGCAGGAGCACCATGGGGTTTGAACTAGAAGTCCATCCTTCCCCAGCTCACGCAAAGCCACAGGAGCCGCTTCAAACCTTTCATTAGCTCACGTTTAATGACTGCCATTCAAAAGTCCGTCCTTGCTGAAGAAACATGATGGATGAAGGACGAGATGCAGAAAACTTTCATTCAGAACACCATCAACTAACTTCACTGGAAAGATACTTGGCATGTCAGTGAACTAGGGTCTTCAGTGGAGATCAGCATATAGTCATATCCCTATGGCCAACCTACTTGCCAGGGTGCTGCATATTAATGCTTTTCTTTACATACATACACAAAATACAAGTGGTATCTATGCAGTCTTTTTTGATATTTCTATGGAAAATTCTCTTCCCCTCCAAAAGACTTCTTCAATGATCTTAACAGCTTCAAATTTTTTGAAGGTAAATGCAGTGGACAGGAGAAAGTCAGACCTACTACTGCTTAGGAAGCATTTTCAGAAGTAATATACATTCATCTAATTCTGGTTTCGTCACAGTTACAGAGTACTTGCCCTCTGATTTCAGCAGAGCTCAGCCAAGGCAGTATATGCCTTGAAAATCTCACCATGCAAATACAGGTAAACACTTAAAAATATTCACCACAGTCTTTGTAGACATTCAACCACTAGGCAATAAAATAATGAATATTAAGTGCAAAAAAAACCCCAGTTGACAAAGATGAAAAAAAGTGATTAAAACTTAATACCTACCTGTTAAAAAAATCACACTAATTCAAGAGGTGGGGGAAGAGCTGTGTGGGATTAAGTGGCTCAAAAAAGGAATTGAAATAATTTCTATAGGACTGGGCCAGTCTTACTGCTGCTCCTAGCCCACACCACAGCACCTCTTGTTTCCTGTTTACCTGCTTTATGTGAGGAAGAAAATTGTCCTGTCAAAACTTTTGTTTATCTTTAAATAACCAGCCAAATAACTAGGCAAGCAAATATATACGAGCTACTGTCTTCCAAAAAAAGCAGTCTTGACACAAGATGTCATATTGCACATATGTGACAATTTTATTGAACTAATACAACAAATTCCCTGCCTCATGTCACCCAACATCAACTCTTCTGACTGACTCAGCAGTGAGACAGATAAATGTCAGGGAAAATAAACCTGTTTCATCTTTTCCATATAAAAAAGAAGCATCTGCACTATGAAACATCGAGGATGCTGATATTAAAAACCTATTGAAGTTCTACCCATTGAGTAGGACAAAAAGGATCCCCCATATCACTGTTACGCCAGACAACGATGAGCATTCATATAAATTCCCTAATCCTTTGCACATCTGATGGAGGACAACCAGTACTGTTTTCAGGAGCTGCAGGTAGCTGCTAGCCAGTTAAAGTCCACATGGAGCAGGTCTTGCCTGGGCCTTGACCGCCTTCAGGGATCTTTGCACTGGGGCAGTTATAGCAGCTGTGTTTACTGGTCTTTTGAGCTTGTGAGCAGCGTGCCTGCTGGCATGTTTGTATGATTCCCAATCTGAAACCAACTGCTTGAGAGCATGAGCTTTGAATCAGGTTCCTGTTACCATTGAAAGCCTCCCAGGGTGGCCAGGTGAGGAGACTCTGAGACTTCAGACAACAGGCTGGAGCTGTGCCAGCCTCACCAGCTGCTGTGAGGGGGACAACCCTGGCCAGAGCTGCCCCTGCCCCAAGGGAGCTGCTCCACCATCACCTCACAGAGGAGAAGGGGCTTGCTGAGCTGCTGGGATATGGGGCACACAAAGATCTTACTGAGACACAGGGTACCCGAGAGCTGCAGAGTTGCCTGTGGATGCTCTGCAGATCTGACTGCATCCAGAAACCAGACCTCTGGTCCTGTTCTGCAGCCAAACTTTTAACCTCCAGTGTCAGGTGGTTCTGTGCTATGTGATGCTCCTGTGCTATACGGTCCTATGCTAAGCCAGAAGGCCCAAAGCTATACCCCTTCAGTAATTCAGGCTGTTTGTATGAAAACATGTACATAATGGAAAAAGGCTGATTTCCCCCTCACTCCTCACTTTTCTGAGTCACAAAGGGACAAACCACTCTCTGCTCTTTCTCTCTTTGTGTACTTTCATTATGAAAAATGGGCTGGTGGCATGCACAGGTCTCAGAGCAGCGGGAGACGTGCCCAGCCACAGAATTTTAGGCTGTTGTTCCCCTGCCTGTCTGGGGGACTGTGGAGCTGGCCTGGCTACTGTGGGGGCTGTTAGGACTGTCCTGCCTGTTCAAAAACAGCTCCTCTGGTCTTCAAGCATGCCCTTGCAATGATACACCACTTTATTTTATTTAAATTGATTAAATTGCCCTCTTTGTCTGTCCTTCAATGAGAGACACACACAGAAAGGAAACCAGCAACAATCCTCTACCTGCCCACACCCATTTACAGACAGCAACACATCAAGTCAAATCGTATGAATTTGAGCTGATGATGTTTTGTAACTTTCCCCAGCTGCTGCACACTTGCACATAACCATTGCACAAGCTGACTACAAACGTCCCCAGAATGCACCCGTAATTTAAGCACTAGTCTGCCCGCATCAGCGTCACCCAGACAATAGGACGCGGGGACACAAACACACGGGCACAGACTGGGCAGTGCTCAACCGTCGGCTTCTCTTGCAGCCCATCCCTTTCTTTTGTCTGTACACCGTCTATTTAGATTGGAAGCTCTTGGAGGCAAGTACCTTAGCCAAGATATTATAAAAAGTGATTAGCAAAGCTGGGCTGTGATACTGAGAGGCTGGCGTGCTGCGGAGCATGCAGTGCTAGCAAAGGAAGAATGAGTGCCAGTTACATTCCTGTTATATGGACAGTCAGCTTGCAAATACCACCTTTTCCTCTCCGCATTTTCTGCTAAGTGACCTTTAGGCACTATAAGTCTACAGGTGAATGGAAGGGTCTGAGAAGCCGTCACTGAATTTTATATGGTGGGTCGATTACAATAACACAATGATCCATTTTTTCATGGCTTCTAAACTGTTTGTTAGTACATGTTAATCTCAGTTTCCAACCGATGGAGGCACTTGCAGAAGCAAGTGAGCAAGAAATGAAGGCATTTAGTATTATTTCAGCTCACTGAGATGAAAGGGGTTTTTGGAAAACAGTTTGGCTTTTTCTTGCATGGAAGGCTAAAGGTGAAGTGATGTGAAACTCTCAGAGGAATCATCCCTCCCCAGCCCGACTTGTGCAGGGTCTTCCTCACTTCTGCCACGGGATGGGTGACAACAGCCCCTCCCAGAAGCTGCTCCGAGAGTCTAAGGTCTGTGGGCAAAGGTTGGATGGGGCAGGTGAAAAGGTAAGCAGATCAGGATCACCTAACACTACCAGCCCTTGATTATTACCTAAAAAAGACCTCAGGCTGGGCAAGGGGGCATTTGAAGTTTTCCTTCAGAACGGTTAGAAGCCATGGCCTTTCCCTGAACCTCACAAGAGAGACAGGACCATGGGATCACTTCAGGTCAAGGTCTGAGGGTTGACTGTGGTTGACCGAAGATGTACACCTTACCCCCCCACACCTCCCCACTCCCATCCCCCCGGCTGGCTTTGCCAGGAGGCAAAAGGAAATTTCCACTCCTCAAAAGGTGCTTCTTGGGCCAGTAGCTTTTTAAGCTCTTTCTCAAATCCTGCTCAACAATATTATTCTTTCTTTCTCCACTCCTCAGCATCCTGCCCTTTGATATAAAAATGCCCCAAAAATATTTGGGAAAACCACATATCCAATATGGGATAATCACATTTACTGCTCAGCTTAACCTGGGACATCTCAGGTGCACTGGGGCTAAATCCATGTAGCTTTTTCATTTTGTGCCATTTTCAGGCACCTGATCCATTAGTGATTTTTTCAGAGCTATGTAGGTTAGAACAATTCAATGAGAAAAAGAAGCAGTCAAAAGAAGAAAAACCTAATTTTTCAGCAGACATACACAGTAGGTCAAATGGCCTAAGGGAAATATTTAATTTAAGAGTCATACTATTTCTACCAAGTTTCCTAACCAAAAGTATTTTCATCAGGAGCACTACTCTTGATCTGGTTACTGCTAATGATTTTCCCCATGGACTTAGCTCATAAAAACATAAATTGCTTTATGAATCATAGAATCATAGAAGTTGGAGAAGAAAATGATGGGTTAGGTCATCTTGTCCTTCCTACTGACGGTGCAGTATTATTTCTTTTTATAAAAAATATTGAAAATAAGCATTTATTCAGAGCTGGAGAATAAAAATGCTAAGTTTCAAAAGAGATTTTAAAAACACATAACAAAAGCAGTGGAGGAAGAGCCAGATTCTTAAGTACTTTGGCTCTCTCTACAAGCCGTGACAATTTGATGAGAAGTATCATCTGGATAAGCACAACCAGAAATTCAATGACAAAAAAAAAGGACAATGCAAGTTCTGTGCAGAAGTAAATATCATGGTTGTAAATGCAAATCTGGTAGTTACACAGGCAAAGAAGCTGCTAGGCACAAACCTGGCCATCACGATAACTGTGACCAAATGTATAATGGGACATGCAAGAACCCAAAGTCTGCAGGCCTCTGTGCAGAGTGAAGGTGGCATGTCTGATAATACATATGCCTTGTTATCGTCACCTATTGTGACATTTCCATGCATCCCAGTGAGCCAAAAAGTCGGTGCTTTGCATATTTGCTTTTGGAGCCTTTGGTCTGAGTATTTTTCTGCTTTCTGAAGATGGTTTCAAATCCTGCTTTGTACTACTTTTTGAAGATTTTCCCCAAGCATGCCTAGTTGAAGAAACTGTCTTTTTGCATTAAAAACGCCCACTTTGAGAACCTATCTTATTCTGGCTCAGAAACTGCTCCTGACCCAACATTCTCTGAAGACAAAAGAAAATGCTTCTGTTATTTCTTAAGCTAATCAATCCTAAAGGTTTTTAAAAAAGGTATTTCTATGTCCTGTAAAGTTCACTAAAAATTGTCCTTCTTTTAAGTTCTGACTATTGTCTCAGGTGGCCTTCAACCTCAGAAATGTCCCTTACCTTCTGGCATTTTTCACAGAGAATGCAGGCACTCACTAGAATTCAGACAGTCTGAGAACCATTATAAGCATAAGGTAAATTAATCAAAAGCTGTTGCTGGAGTTGGTTTTGGACTTCAGCATGTTTTTTCTAGATCTCTGTAAGACAGCAGTATCTAATTTTGTTCCCATTACTGTCTTCCATATATTTCTTTTGAATCAGGACATCTTAGAAAATACAGCTCAGTATTTCTGTAATTCCTTTAGCTTGAGTGAGTCATGGATCTGTAAGTATGAACATTCTCAAATATTGATTACTGAAACCAGAAACACTCTAATCTAGCAATTTTTCTTTTTATTCTAGTCTTAATACAAGAAGGCTGATATAATTTCAATTCCCTTCAGTACACGGAATGCATGTTTTGATATGTCTGACTGCAAGTCTTATATGTGAGTTTGCATAGGTAACAGCCCTGCAATCTACTTTTGGACAGGCTACACATAAAACTGATCTAATTGAACCAAGGCAAAATAGAATATACTCACTGAGCCAGAGCACAGAAAAATAAATGTACTGCCCAAACCCATCAGAATTGTCTCAGAATGGAGAATACACTTCTTTTTTCCTTCATAGCCTATGGATCTCATCAGGCCAATCCTTATCTCAGTAGAATGCAGAAAGAGAAGAGGTACCAGACTCATCACAACAGCTGCTGTGATTCAGAAACCCTTGGTGAGAAGACAGACCCAAGGACCTTCCAGTCCACTTACAAATGAAAGGAGTATAATCCCTTCTACGCTGCATCACGAATGACTTAGCGATAAAAGGAGCTGTGCATTCCTACTGAGGGGAGAGTCTGATCTCCTGACATGCATAAAGCCTCCTCCAGTATGAGGCTGATTTGCCTATGACAAAGTGAAATTATTTACAAGGAAGCTTTTACACACATTTGAGTCGGGAAGATATGCATGTTGCTTCAGTATGTATTGTATCTCCATTTCCTTTTTAAAATGTAGAATCTTATTAAATATTAACTATTACACCAACTGAAGAATTGATTTAAAACAATAGTATGCCCACA
The DNA here is from genome assembly GCF_037038585.1 of Patagioenas fasciata. Lineage (NCBI taxonomy): Eukaryota > Metazoa > Chordata > Aves > Columbiformes > Columbidae > Patagioenas > Patagioenas fasciata. The sequence continues at coordinate 92,976,180 of NC_092520.1, forward strand.
GGATGATTTTGTTTCTTACCCTTCTAGCAGACTCATATTCAAAAAACCAAAGCTTATTTGTTGTCTGCAAACTATGAACATGCCTAGGTAATTGCATATGCAAATCTGGAACTTGCATACACAAATATTTTTTATGTGCACAGCTGCTGGGTTCAGCAGGGATATTTTTGAAGAACAATTCAACCACAATTTTCAGAAAAGAATACAAACTAAATAAAAAGCCTTACCCCGAGAACAGTATTTGTTTTAAAGTCTGTCCTCAAATCCAAAAACTGTTGGTTAGATTTTTCCATTAAATGCATGCAGCATCATGATGCAACTCAAACAAATGAAGGTTTAAGAAGAAATTGCACAGGAAAGACATGAGTTTTCTAAGCAATTTTAGTTGAAGTTTCAAACTTTTCTTTTTTTTTTCCCCCACATCAGTTAAGCAATCTCGAGCTGCAAGTCTCATTCTCTAGTGGGTGTTTGAATCCTGCTGCTCTCTTCTCCTGGGACGATTCCACTTAAGCAACAACCAGAACTTCTGCCAAGCGTGCAGAAGGAGTGCAAGAAACTAACCACAAACCTCAATTTCCATCAGGGCATTTCGATAAAAATATGAAAATGCCCCATTCAGGATAGTGACTGAGGTTAACAACTGCCTCTGGTAACAGGCAGCACATGTGCTGCAGAAGCATCTATACCTGTGGATCTGCTCCACCCTCACTTCGCTTCACCCCCTAGACAAAACAGCCTGCCCTTGCTGACCAAACAAAACAACCTCCTGTGTGAAAGGATATTCCCCTGGAAATATCAAACCATTAATCTCCTCCTTGTATTTAATTCTTAAAATAAAAAAAAAGAGCAAAGGTTTGCTGTCTATGAGAATGGGTGCTCTTAAGCTATATGACAGCATGAGGTACAGTGAACTCCACAAAGCAGCAACCAGGTGTCCTCTTTCCAGCATTTATTTATTTTTGCAGGGTGGCTGAGCCTGACAAGTTAGATCAATGAAATATTGGTTTCCAATGCTTTAAAACCCTCTTAACATCTGAAAGGCAAGAGTATCAAGAAATGATGCGCAAGGTATAAGCTGCCCACCTTTTACCAGCATCCCTTCTGTCAGCTTTTGGGTATGATCCAGGTCATCCCTGGGCAGATACTTTAGAAATGCGATGCAAGTCATATCTTACATCAGCCGGACACCCGTGAATAATAAGGCTTCGGGAAGGCATAAGTAAAACCACTCATAGGACAGCTTTGGATTAAAACACACCCATTGCTCCACATGCATTGGTTAATGCTGCGTTTCATGGGGCTAGTGATGAACACCTACACTAAACTGTCAACTGGCCTTCTGCAAATGTCAATGTTAGTTCACTTACTTCTGGGCTCACGAGGTCCATCCACTGTTATCTTGATGGCTCTGTGGTATGTGGCTACTTGTGGTGGATTTGTGAAGACCGTGATAGTCAGCGTGAAGCTTTTCCCTGCAAGAGGAAAAAAAGTTACTGAGCATATGTGTTGAGAAAAGGCAGACTCCTCATTTCAAATAGCACTTGAACACACCAAATGGCACTAAAACACTTTAGCTGTCCGTATCTGAAGATAGATATGTGCCCAGGCAGCTGCGTATATAACCTCACAACTACCTGGTGCTGGATGTATTCCCCTTGTGGCAACTACTCAAAGCTTTTGGAAAAAAAAAAATTAATTTATATGTAAATTATCTACACTTTGTTTGTAAAAAAAGGAGGTTGCCCCTAACAGGTAGAGTTTATCTGATATACATGACTGCTGGTATGTTATCTGTACTTTCTAAAGGGCGTTAATTCAGAGAACCTTAGAAATTGTGGCTGTCTCTTCCAAAACTGCCACAGGAATCTGATTAACAGCGCTTGTTAAAATTAAAGAGAACTGGGTGCTCAGATCCCCTAGGCAAGTTGTAAAATCCCACGCTTTGTGGTTGAAGCTAGCATTAGATCAATTCCATATTGTGCACCAGAACCCTTTAAAAATTATCTACTACTGCAACACCAAGAAACATGGGAATCACAGAATCACACAGAATCACAGAATCACAGAATGTTAGGGGTTGGAAGGGACCTCGACAGATCATCTAGTCCAATCCCCCTGCCAGAGCAGGAACACCTAGTTGAGGTTACACAGGAACATGTCCAGGTGGGTTTTGAATGTCTCCAGAGTAGGAGACTCCACAACCCCCCTGGGCAGCCTGAATGGAAAAAATAAAAAAATCCCTACAGCTTGTCCACAGGTAATTAAAACATTTTATGAAGACATAGCAGAGCATTATGCTTAGTTTCTCTATTATTCAGTGAGAAAACTGTGAAGGCCTTTTCAAAATTTATATGTGCATGTCATGGCTCTAAGTTGGGAAAATATCCTGTTTTTGTGGCTGCTGTGGAGCGTTTTGTATCCTCTTGTGGCTGCAATGCCTTCAGATGCTGCTACCCCTGGATCTGTGTTTGGGCAATGACAACATTTACTTCAGGCATTTTTTAAATAACAAAAGTAATATAGTGCATTTTTGATAAGAACTCACATACGCAATCATTATGGCTTTGGCCTGGATAACAATAAAAACATTGTCTGTCAGCAGGTTTAGCATAGTTATCTCAGCATCATGGAGGACTCAGATACTGACAGGAATCTTCATTATCAGTAAGAGACATCAAGGGACATCACCCCAAGTTAGATAACTAGAAACTGTTATAAATAATGAAGGTACTTCTCCTTTGGGCACATACTCTGTGAGTTTTCTCATACAGCTCTGACTGCTTTATTTTACCACTTGGCTGCAGCCCTCCTGAGTGCTGAGCTTTTTCCCTTCTAAGACTTCACATTTTTATTGTTTACTTAATTTATCTATATAAATAAATATAAATATGAACATAAATGTTAATGTAAATATAAATGCCTGCCTCTAGCAGTAATATTCCAACCCCCCCCATGCACATTCACTTGCAATTCAATACTTCTCTTAATGCAGTTCTTACTTTGGTGCTAATGGTCTGCATCAACATCACGGTAAGCGTACACATAGCTGTTACTGGAAACTGTCCTCATCACATCCCTGTGAATTAGGGAGGTATTCTCCTCACTCTACACATGAGGAACCGTGAGGAGATAAAGTGTCTTGGCCACAATCTCACAGGAAGCCTGCAGCCAGTGATGCTGCTTCAGCTGCTGCAACTAAATCCAACTATAATCCTGAATCACAGCCTTGACAAAACAGAGGCTGAAACACAAGCCTCACAAATCCCAGGCCAGTGTCTTCCCACCTCCACATCCTCACTAGAAACCAGTCCCTGAGACTGAAGGAATTACAACGGAAGCAAGAATCATTTCAGATCCCCTGTGCCTTTGGTGCTCCACTCTTGGGTCCTACATCTACCCAGACCAAGGATGGCTGTGTTCTTAACATTCTTCAAATACCAAATTAGAGCTTTACAGTTTTGTTACTCTTTCTCTGACAACACAACAGATCTTTCCGTGAGACATCAGTAATAAAATTCAACAAACCTCCTTCCAAAAAACTTTATCGTTCATAACATTAGACTTAACAAATATCAGAGGCATCTGGGGATCTTCCTTCTTCCCAAAAATGGTTTCCCTGTATCATTATGTACACCACCTAGATCACTAAGACTGAAAAAGACTTTGAAAATATACTTTATTCTCTTTACTTCCTGTTTATTTCTTTTTTGTTTTGTTTAACAACTGCTGATGCATTAGGTAAAGTGCTCCTCCTGTTCTGCTATAATACAAAGTCAGTTTATTTCTTTAGAAGGCTCTTGTGGATTTTTCAGATAGAAAAGAAATGCAGAAAAAAATTATAACAACAGTGAAATGTAATGAAATGTGGCCACATTGCCTGTATACAAGACCAGAATAAAGAAGAGGGACCTGAAGTTACTTTCAAGATTCCCTACAGAACTGAGTAGATCTCAGAACCTGTATAAGGTTGTGACACAAGTTGGCAAAAGCAGGAAGATACTTAGCTTACTTCTTGTTGACAGAAGACTATTCATTAACCACATACTGGTTAACCACAGGACTATATAACCATAAACCTATGTGTCACTCATTGCTGCTTACTAATAATTCCGTCTGTGTTTTTTCTCTGGTTATTCTGTTTCATCTGCATTTATCTTTATTAAGTGGTTTTATCACTTTTATTCATAGCTTCTGCATTATTCATCATTTATGTGTCTGGTTGAGAAAGGTATATTTAGATTGGAGTTATTGTTAGTGAAATCTGGGTTTATGGATATACCTGTTCTGGGATGATGGCAGGACTACAAACGTCTCCTCCTTGCTTTTATGTATTATGATACAGCCATGATACAGATTTTTATTTTCAACATACACTTGTATAATACACTTACAAGCGCATGCACATACATACACACGCATACATATGTAACATGTAGCAGACTAAACCAGTGGAAATAATACCAGATTAGGCAGTGGAGGCTGTATTCAGGCTCCCTAGCACTGAAGTTTATATTAGATGCCATGATTTCTAATACCTGAGTAAGTGGACCTCCTAACTGTTGGTGGAAGACCTACACTGAGCACTTAGTGTCTCCACCCAACTCAGGAAGGGGTGAGTGCCACCAAAACTGAATCAGAGAGCATAAGTGGTGGACTGACCTCTCTAGTGACCGTAAATGGGATTCAAACACCCCAAGAAGACATTTTGAAACACTGGCCTGGTTTGGATGCCTCCAGTAGTCATGATGACAATTTGATGACATCCTAGTCGTCACAGTGAACCGGCATGTAGCCCTCCATTAGCTAACATCAAAATCTGAGACCTGCTGGGTTAAACAGTCCCATAAATCTACAGAAAACAATATACAAATTACCCTGGGTGTATGGGGTATGCCTCAGTACACTGAGCCGATCGCTACTGCATCTTCGTATGAGTCTTTGCTGATGGTGGAAGGGCTGAGGGGTGATGGCAATGTCAAGCTGTGCCTCACTGGGGTGCAAGAGGCACTTCAGAGACTCTCACTGTAACTATTCCTGGCAGTTCCTAATATTAGGCACATAGCATCTCATGAGCCCAATGATTAAATTCTCCAGATGTGGGACAGGGCTCTGCCTTTGGAAACCCTTCCCACAGACATCAAGCACACCCTCATATGTGTAAGGGCAGAGCACAGGACTCACTGCTTCCATCAAGTCTTTCCTCACAACTAGGGCAGGAAAAATTGCTTGGTAATGTTTATTTTTGCAAAAGCATTAAGGTCAGAACATTTCTAGAAAAAATAATGGAAACAGTAGAATTTCTGCCCAAAATACAATACTGACTTTTGAAATTATACCTAGAGATTCTGTTGATGGGTTTGCTAGAGACTGTTCTATCAGAAGTGCCCTCAAGAGTCACTGCTGATTTGACAGATCAAGTCAGATGGATTAAACCAGTTGTTCCCAGCTCGTGACTTTACAGGATTCCTCATGAGATCCCCCGATGCTCTGCAAAGCTGCAGGAACTTAAGAAGAAGCTCAAAGCATAATATTGTCCACACAGCAATAATGTTCCTGGATCAGCAAGAGGTGAAGATCAGGCCCCAAGAACCAATCATCTGAAGGTGTGCCTGTGCTCTACACTGCAACACAGGAACTTGAAGTCTACATTCTGTCTGCATCTCATCTGAGAGAGGCTGGGAGCAGAATGAGCAGTGAGCTCACCTCTAGCATGATGAGGGATTATTACAGTGGTCCCCCAAAACAGCACTGCAGGGCTCTAGAGGGAGCAATAGGCTTGTAAGCTGCGGCCCCTGGGAATGTTTGGGAGGAACCAAGGGGGAAAAAATGAATCCCAAGTGACAACACAGTCACATGAAGCTCCTATGTGCTGCTTTAGTCATCCCCGAGCAGTGTCACAACCAGACGGGTCCAGCGGTGAGAAAGCACACTTAAAATATAAGTGGCTTCATGGGCAGATGCAAAGGGGAATGAGAACAGACACTCTTTAGGAATAAGAGGCCACATCTTGAACCTATCTCTTAATTTTAATCCACCTCTTTCTCAGGTAAAAAGAAACGTTGATTCCATTGATGAAGGTTCATCCAAAGGAGGACAGAAAAAAATGGAGTTAACGTTTCAGGAGTTTGTCCATGGTGGGTGGGGAGGAAAGCGAGACCAACAGATTAAGGCATCACAGTTGCAATTTTTTGCTTTTGGGATTTATTCTGATGATCACAGATGTGTCATTAGAGTATGTTTTTTTTGTTTTGTTTTGTTTGTTTGTTTGCTTTAAATTGTTACAGTAAATTATTAGATAAAAAGAAGAAGAAAAATGGGAAAGGAGCCAAGAATGCTTGTGCTGACAAGAACAAAAGGTATAGATGGAAAAATATGAAATACAATACACAAATGCAATACAAATTACATTACAGGCATTTCTATTATATTAGTGAGAGACTTCCAGGATCTAGTAAGAAAGATTATGATACTACTTTTTTTTTCTTTTTTTAATCCAGCTTCTACTTTTTAATGCTTATGTGCTTACTTTTATTAAGCCATGCTAAATGATCCATTTTATACATCTTTACAATTTCTCACAACATTTTCCTGGGTATCTTCCAAAGTGAAGATGTCTACTGTATTTTAATAACATATCTGACTGTATCCCTGGGTAGGATGTAATACACATATGCTCGTGTATTCATTCTCGAGTGTCGACTGTTAAACACCAGGGCCATATTTTGCCATTCTTACCACTTAAGCTGCTGAATACTCCAAATGTAATCAATAGGATGAGAAGGTCCAATATAATTTGACCCTTCATTAGTTAGCTGATGCTTATCATACACGTGAAATATTTTTGTAGGTGTTCAATTTGCGTGTTCAAGTTGCATGTCCAATTGCAAAAAAATTGCACAAGTCCAAATTCTGTGCTCAGGTGGTGACTATTTTCTCCTGCCCCTAGAGACAGTTTCACACAGTCAGAATATAACTTTGCCTGTTATGTTTGGCCCAGTGGCTGCTTCATCAGAAAAAAGCTGTAGCTGAAATAAGCGGCATCAAAAAAATAACATAATTTGTTTACCATCAGCACCACAGATACCACTGAATTTAAATATGAGGAAAAACTGTTATTCACCTCATCTGCTACCACGCTGTAGATGGTTTACAAATTCTGACTGCCACAGACCAGTGGTCCAAACAGAAAAATGTGAACATGGGGAAATGTCAGCAAATCAGGGTGATTACCCATAGAAATACAAGAACTGCCCACGCACATCAGTGTCACAGGCAATTGATCTGTTTTTGTATTTATATGAATGTTCTGCTGGTGTAAGAGTGTGTGAAGTTGGAGATTTGGGAAATACACCCACTTGCCTCCTGCCAAACCAGCCTGGGTCAACATAAAGCTATACTTTTGAACATTTCTCTTGAGTGTCTCACTCCAGGAAGTTCTTATATGTGTGTTTACATAGCATCTACTTACCCAGAATGAAATCTCCATCGCATTAAATCAATAGGTGTTTTGTTCTGAATTTATACGGGGCCAAGTTGTCATGCAAATGGCCAAAAGTGGCCCAGCTGCAAACTTGGACCCAGCTATGTACTACTGAATTTGTTTTGCAAGAAGTTGTGGAAAAGAAACTTGTTACTGCAGGAGCATGGCTGGCTCTGGCTTCTCCCCTTTTCTTTCTTTCCCAGCTCCCTGCAGCACAACCGAGTGCTTAACTAAGACCTGCACTTCACTCTTTGTTCCTCCCTACCCATTCTCCAAGATTTTTTTTTTTTCCAGCTAACATGTCAAATGCTGTGGTGAAGAACAGCAGAGTCGCCTGCCTCTCCTGCCACAGCTCTGGGGACTCCTGGATCTAGAATGCTAGAAGAAGGCTGTGCCTGGGGTAGAATTTCAAGGAATTATTTTGGTGAAGTGTACGTACATTCAACCTAAGGCAACACAGGAACTATATTAAGCAACCGAAATTACACAGCTGAAATCAAGTAACATTAATAGAGAGGCTCTCAACCTAAACAGGCACTAAAATTGAATTTTATCTTAAAACCATTACGTGGGTGATAAGGACAGTCCCTGACACTCTTCTAGAAATCATTCCTGACAATATTCTTATTTCATAAGTCAAAGACATAATCCTAAGCCTGCAAGCTGTGGACATGAAATATTTAACAAAATAGATACAGAAGCTGGTTCTATATGTGGTGTAACCTACAGCTGTTAAAATAAAAGTGACTCAGGCCCTCAGCAGCTATTGCAGCAGACACATGTTAGTGTCACACAGCAATGTTTTATGCATGCCCCTTGTCATTGAGTATGACAGGCATGCTACAGGACCTGTCCCTTGCACTGCAAAATGCCCACACAGGTAGCATGTTCTAAAGTCTCTTTTCCCTTGCTTTGCTATGTTACAATGGCACCAACATTCAAATCCCTTTCCTTAGAAAAAAGAACATATATTCTCTCTAGTGACCAGTGACAGATCTCAAGGGAATGTCAGGAAGATGTGCCAGGAGAGGTTTAGGTTGGACATGAGGAAAAGGTTCTTCCCCCAGAGGGTGGTGGAGCACTGGAACAGGCTCCCCAGGGAGGTGTCACAACCCCAAGCCTGACAGTGTTCAAGAAGAGACTGGACAAGCCCTCAGACACATGGTGTGAACTGTGGGGTTGTCCTGTGTAGGGACAGGAGTTGGACTCAGTGATCCTTGTGGGTCCCTTCCATGATTCTATGATCTTCCTGCTGACATAAACAAAAAATGCTAGCACCCTGCACCCCAGAAACATGTCACCATCAACTCAAAAAATCACACCTTTGCCTGAACACTGCTTTTTTTCCCGTTACTGTAACAACTAACACCTGCAGTATTGGATCGGAACCCCTCAGAAGAGTGATTCTCCATTGCATAAACAGGGATCACTCACATTTTCAAGGACTGCAAGAGTGGGACTCAGTTCACTAAAACAGCCACAAATTTTCTTTTTTCTTTTGTTTTTTTTTGGGTGAGGGGGGCAGTTGTTTACATTTCAGTTTGACAAGAGTTTGTGTGCAGCCAGTTTCACTTCTGTGCTGATGAGTGGTTTCACTTCCCAGTTCCATGTGTTGTCATGATGATACCATCCATCACCTCCTCCGGCCTTGCAGGGCCCTCTGTGCTAATTCCTTCCCTGACAACCCAATGGTGTGTGTGTAGGTTTGCCTGTGAAGCATCTGATGGTCCTTCTCTGCTTAAGAAACTTGGATCTAAAATGCACTTCTGTTCAGAGAAAAATTGGCAGTTCAGTAGCAGGACATACCAGGTGTGGATACTAAATGGTCATGGCCATTTGTCAGGAAGGGAGCTGCAGCAGAAAGCAGATAGGGAAATAACTCTCAGCTTATGGGAAAGGATATAAATGTGCTAACTAAGGAGAAGAGGCATAGGGTCAAGAAATTTAGGAGTGGAGTGGCAAGACAGAAGTCTCTGAAGACAGGGTGTCCTACAATAGTCAGCCTAGGGTGACACCCAGTAGTTAGCTGAGACACTAGTGACTTTTGTATGCCAACATCAACAATCCACAAACACACAAAACCACCAGAAATCCCCCTACATTGTGATGTTGCCTAATTTCAGAAGAAAGACTATTTCAAGCTGTGGTGGGAATTTGGCTGGCAGGAACATTATTTGTACTTCAGCATCCTTAGGTTTACATCCTATGTAAATACCAGCTTTTAGGCTTTATAATGGAGGTGATATGTGTATGTGTGTGTGTGAGTGCGTGCACTAGAGTAACAAAAATGTTTGACAATATATAAAAAAAGTGGTTTTCCATCCTGTTCTGAAAGACAACCCATGTGACCTGTTTTAACTGAATTTTTGCGTTGGGATGCTTTCTTAGACAGAAAGCCTGCAGAAAGTTTGGAAAATGGATTATAGTATTAAAAGACTGGGATGGGGGGAAGACCTTTTAATGGAAAAGCCAAGCAGCTTCTAACAAGTGGAGTTGCTGCAGTAACCACTATAAAATTCTTGTGAACTTGGGTGGAGACGATAATTACAGCATAAGAAGAATGAGATGCTCTGGGGTGCCCGGCCTCTACAGCAGAGTGGCAGCGCAAGATTACAGTTTGAGTCTTAGAATGCAATGCTTATTGTTAAAATATTTTTAAGACTTGCAGTGTACATACGCGATTTATACAAACGTACGTCACTGAAGTTTGAACAAAGACTTTGACGGGGTGGAATGATTTTTCCCCAAAGGTCACTCTGATGGAAATCTCTGGTGCTCCAATGAGTAGGCTACTTCAAAAACTGAACCTCTGCTTTCAAGCCATGACCTACTACACTTCAGGGAATTCAGATTTTTTTTTTTCTTACCGCAATATCGTTTTAGTCTTAAATGAAGTGTTTCTCCCTACCAGAGCTTGGGCTGTTTGTGAATAAGCATTCAGAAATGACTTAGCCTCCGCAAAGCACATCCAGCTCTAGGGTGGAATGAAGAAACGATCATTCAGCAGACTGCTGTGTTCACTGCTGAATGGTTCAGGGAAAGGGAAAAAGAGCAACAGGAGCACCAGTTGGAAAGGACAGTTGAAAACAAAATTAATTAAATGCAAAGCTACTACCTTCTCACAGAAAATGCCTTGAGATCTTTAAGCCTAATAGTAGTCCTTAACCCAGGTATAATTTCAAACCATTAGTAAGCTTTTTGAGGTAGAAATTAGCACCCCCATTTGATAAGTGATGAAAGAGAGATGAAAAGGTTAAGGCCCAGATTCACAAAAGGATTTAGCTGCCTGAAGTGGGATTGAGGTTTGATTTAAATGTTTAAGTCCAAAATTACACCCCTCACCTCTCCCACCCCCCCTACCCAGGTGATGCCTAGCAGCAGATACAGTGGATATCTGAGGGGGCTTCCCCTGCTGAACAGCTCTGTGCCCTTGAGGCCACAAGCTTAGCCTCTGTGAAGGAAAACCTCAGCATGGTCAGCCTGGTCCTGACCCACAGCCTGAGCCCTCCTCTACCCCTCTCCTGGGGCAGTTTGGTCTGGGAGCTGCTGCTTGGGGCTCAACTGCTGAGTCAGCCTCTCATGGTGGCCCCTTCTCCTGCTTTCAGCATGAGGGTATTTCCCCAGGGGCGTTCCCTGCTCTGTAGGACGTGCCTCGGACATACACTGCACATCCCAAAGAAGTGTATCCTGGCCAGATGGCTGCGGTGGGGTGGCAGAGTCCTCAAACCCGGTTGTTCCCTGGCTGGAGGCCCTTTGGGTGGAGAGGTCCTTCGAGCATAGGGGAGGCACACACCTGGCTCCTGGGGCTGGTGGCTGCAATGTTTGAGATGAGGGGAGGTGCCTCATTCCAGTGTCTTCTCCAAGGACTGCTTTTGTGTTTGAACCCATGATTTCTTCACCCCTCAAAACTCTGTTCTCATCCTTTGCCTAATTGTGAGAGTGGGAAAAGCTTGGTGTAATGGGTGTTGTGGGTTTTAGCAGGTCCTGTTCTGAGACATCTCCATATCATGGTGTATTTGCCTGTAAAACTAGACAAAGCACCATGAGACCTGGATTTTGTCTCAGTCCTTCTCCCTTTTTCCAGTACTGTTTTCATTTGGAATCAGCCCCAACCTGGCTACCTGACCAGACAGATGCTGGCATACTTTAGTGCTCTGGTATGAAGCTGGAGCTGGGAACAAAAATGCTCCTTGCTCTGTGGAGTGATGAAGATGATGACCTCCCAGCATGGCTGAAGGAAGAGAGGTACAGAAAACAGGGAAGGTGTGGGTTCACTGGAAGAGCAATTAACTGCTCTGAATATGAAAGGCATGGAGCACTTTTATGATCATCAGGGCCATTTTAGCAAAAGAGGGACTTCCTCCTGCAGTGGCCTGAAGCAGGTGAACACCAGAAGACAACCTGACAAGTCACTTCTTCAGTGGCTAGCTGAGCACAGGAGTGTGCACTGGCACTGTTTACTGTGAGTTTGTTTTCTTAGACGAAGGACTCCTCCATGCTGTCATTACACTAATGCAATGCGCATTGATTTCAGAGCTCCAAAGAGGCCTGGGGTCACTTGATGGATATCCATGCAGTCAGCGATGGGGGAGATAACACTGCCATTATGAACTTGGAACCTGCCAAGTTCCACCAGAGACAACCTTCAAATATAGAGCAACCTCTGTGGTCACAGATATGGATATGGCTTTGTCAGAGTTGTGGTGCATAAAGTCTAGCCTGTGGAAACTTTGTGCCCTTGCCAAAGTGTTTCCTTCAGTTCCTCCCTAAACTTCAGGGAACTGATGTGCATACACACTGCTCCAAGCACTGCCCTGCTGAAGAGCCCTTATGGCATCCAGACTTCAAAGCAGCTGCTTCCCTCCTTCTCGACTCAGTCTTCTGAACTCTCTCCCTTTCCCGCATGCACTGTTTACTCCATCCCCTCACAACATGGCAGGTAGCTCCCCATCCTTGAAGAGAATGGTAGGAAAGGGTGAAAGGAATTAAGGATAGTCCCCAGCAGCACACTTTGAGGCCAAAACCTGCTCCTGTGATAAAAGCTCACACAGGAATTCCAGCCTCTGCTGAGAGGCAGCAGCTCTCAAAGGTGTCAGGCAGAAAGAGCATCAGTAGAGGAAGGAGGAGACAGAGATTGATGCAGGACAGAGATGAAGGGAATAAGGTCATTTTGGAGAGGTTGAGAAAACTGTGTTGAAATAATATGATGGGAAAACTAGGAGAGAAGTAGGATGGGAGCAAAAGAGGTGGAGAGTCACACAGCACTAAAAAAAAAAGTCTTCTTTTACTGTTGCTAAAGGGTTTTTAGAAGGGAACAGAGACTGATTCACTGTTGAGGGCTTATGCACATGACTATGCTGGAAAAGCCTCTCTTCACAGCAATTGTAAACCACTGACTTGCAGCATCCTCATTTCTGCTAATCCTGAGTGAGCTGACAAGAACTGCATGCCATAGGGTAGTCATATGAAGTTCACTAGCCATCCCTGAAGCCAGTGCCCTAGATCATCTCTCAGAATTATTTTATCGTGATGAAAACATAGCAGCTGTTATCTGAGTTGTAATGCAGGTACATACCTATACAGGTACACACAAAATTAAATATTTTTTCACCAGAACTCAAGCAGCTTCTGAAGGAAAGCACACTAAAATAAAAAGCAAAATAAAAACAAAGACAAAAAAAAAGGGCTGAAGAGCCAACAAATCTCCTGAAACTATGTAACCTCTTCATCTAGAGAGGTACTTTGTTTTCCCTAAGCAGCGTCCTGGTAAGGCAAATTCCTTTTATTACAGCAAAAAAAAAAAAAAAAAGCTCAGAGGACAGTGTCTGCCTCATCCTTGTCGTTAGCCTGAGTTTCAAAAATGTACAAGCAGAGCTCTGCAGAACCAAAAAATAGATTTATTGTTATTGGACTGAGGGCAGTGGTTCAGCACTTGGCATGGCCACTGTTTACAGCAGTAATGCTCCCGGAGACAGGAAGTTCTCCAAATCGCTTTGCCATTATTTTTCTCCTGTTGACACTTTCTGATCAAGATTTTTTTCACCCAGACAAAATTTTAAGTAACCCAGCAGAGAGTGTCTGGGAGCTGGCAAAACCATCCACAGTCACGCTCGGCCTCACAGACCACATGATGTTTTTCGAGTCAAACCCCCATGTGGAGCTGCATCATACATATATTTTTTTACACAATCAGCGATTCATGCAAAGCTGGCTGCACGTAGCGAGTGTGTGCCGAAGACAACTCGGGTGGCACTGGTGTAATGAGAAAGTCTTTTCCCCTTCCCTGCTCCTGCCACTATGTCCCTGCCAAAGGTCGGCACTGAGGCAGCCATCGTCTTGAAAGAGACAGGTTTGCTCATCAATCTAGCACCAACCCCAGCTATTTGGTTTTAAACTAAAGGAGGGAAGATTCAGGCTAGATATGAGGAAGAGATTTTTTCCAATGAGGGTGGTGAAACACTGGCACAGGTTGCCCAGAGAGGTGGTGGATGCCCCATCCCTGGAGACATTCCAGACCAGGCTGGATGGGGCTCTGAGCAACCTGATCTAGTTGAAGATGTCCCTGCTCACTGCAGGGGGGTTGGACTAGACGAGCTTTGAAGGACCCTTCCAACCCAAACTATTCTATGATTCTATGATTTGACTTGAAATACACATCGCCTCCTCTGCACCTCTGCACACTGAATTCTTCCATGGCTACTTGATTTCCACAGAAATTCTGATTAAAATTAATGACCCTAAGTCCCTTAAAAAGAAATTACTGCTTCTGGCTTCTGTCTTTCAGAGCAAAATTCACCATTCAGAACAGACTGGAGGAAGAAGAGTCCTGTGCTAAACACGGACCCTCCATCACACACTCAGAGTGAGGACCAGCAGTGTGGCCCCTTCCTTCAGCTGCCGCCCACAGGCAGCAGGACAGGCAGTGGCAGGACAGACAGCAGCAGAATGGGCAGTGGCAGCCCCAGGTGAGCAGCATGGCAGATTTCCAGTTTTCCCACCCCAAGGGCCATGCCAGCCTTGCCCGTACCCAGCACGGTGGCAGGGCTGCAGGATGACTCAAAGGAGCTGACTGTTTCTCTACAGCCAGACGCTCTCCCACTGGCCATAGCACCCTGCTAGCGCCACATCCTTATCAATCCCAAGTATAAATATGCAGTTGTTTTTAAACTCTGTCAATTGACCCTTTTTTTCAGTTTTGATTGCTGTTGGATTTCTTCTATTTTTGTCCTGTCTGGCAAGCGCGGTTCATTGTTACTCCAGTATCTGATACCGCGTCACCCTGAAGCATTCCAATGGTTTGGACCAAGACCCAGTCGGCTGCTTACTACTGATTTTACGATCCTGTTGAATAGCATCCTCCTCTGTTTTGCACATACTTTTATAATTTTGAATGTGTTCAAGTAAAAATAAAACAATTTAACAAAGTGCTTAAATAATGCAACCACACGCTGAAGCTGCACAGAAGGAGCAAAATTCCGAATTCAAAAGACAGATAGAAATAATTGGACTCGAAACCCAGGCTAATAATTTCTGGGTTTAAAGTATTTTCGAGATTCCAGCTCAAACTGAGTTTTCTTCCCCAAAATTATATCCAGAAAGAAGAGTCCTGATGGCAGAAACTTCTGATTATGCTTCGTAATATCTCCCTCTCCTGTTCTCCTACCAGCTACTCCTGTGAAAAGGAGTACTTCTTTGGCTCTGTAAAAACTGAAAACTATTGCAAAGTTTATTCACGCATCTAATCCCAATAGTTGGTAGGAAACATATACATAGGCTTAATTTTCAGTCCTTTCTAAGATGCAGTTTCCAAACAGACCTTGCTGGAAAGCTATCACAAAGCTCCAGCTCCAGATCTTGGCTTTAGATTGAGATCTTCTGCAGCAAGCCAAGACACTTCCCTATGAACTACTATTATGACAACCTATTAATACTTTTTTCATCTTGAAAACATGTTTATTTGTTGTTTGATTTTTTTTTTTTTTATAATGTTACATTCTACAAAGAAGATAGTTACTGGGATTAATGATTCCATGAGGAAAATATGTAATGCTTACCAAGCCACAAAAGTTTCCCTCTCCAAAATAACTATTTATTTTTAATTTTATCCAATGAGCTTCTATGGTGTCAGGCTTTTTGCATCAGATTTATTTCATCATAGTAACCTAAACCAGTTCATTACACATTAAGAAAACAGAGTACTTTGCAGTAGTAGCATTTTGAAGTTTGAAGTGTTTTTGAACGGAAGGAGGAAAATAAAGATTAATTTTTTTTTAACCAAGTAATCAGGCAAAGGGGGCTGAGATTGGCTGAAGTTTTAAAGTACATTTTTCTTTCAGAAATTACTTACTCGGGCTTACAAGCCAGACAGGCAGGTTTTCCCAGTAGCATTCTCAAACTAGGGTGAGGAATAGTAACTCTGGAGACCAGCCAATTCCAATGTAAATCTGTTTTGTTCACAAAAGTGAGCCAAATTGCTTTTATACAACATCTCGATGTTTCAGGTGACCTGCAATATTCTCAGTTCCCATTCTGGGTGTCAAGAAAATTAAGTGGGTATTTTTTTTTGTTTTGTTTTGTTTTGTTTTTACACTGAACAACAGGCACAGACAGAGCAAAGGGGGCAAGCACTTGCTGTCAGATATGAAATGAACACTGTAATGCAGTTCAGTTCTTCAAGCTTTGGCCAATATCTGGTTGGTGTGTCTGCTCTGACAGACAGGTGGGATCAGACCCCCAAACAGAGGGAACTGCCATAACTCTCTGACAGTCAGCGCCGAGCTGCTTATTCACTGAGATAAAAATGTGGACAATAGCCTTATGTTTGAAACAGCCATCAGACTGTCTTGCCAGATTTCATTTAAAGCCCACAGCAGAAAATTTAAACTATTTATTAAGAATGCCAAGTATGACAATTTCCTACTCTCTTAAAAGGGAGAGAGCAGTGGCTTACCATCGGTTCAACAAGGCATTTAATGTGGATGGTTACCCCTGGGTGATAACCCATGCACTGGGAACTCTCACCGGTCAAAGCCATTCCTTATACTCCGGCAGGGATTTTAAATCACCTGAGGTACATAAAGAGCGTCCACCCTGACCGTAACCGACGTGAACTTTCAATCCCTATTCACATAATACTCCTGGCATCACATTATCACTGGTGGCAACTGAGCTTATTCAAACTCAAATATTAAATAGCAAACAAAGTTTCAGTTAATTTTCCTCCAGCGAAGTATCAAAGGAAGCAATGCCCTTTGAAGCAGCTACCTTATGCTTTAGGCTTTATACAAATTCAACAGAACAGCACCTCAGAAATCCCATACCAAATGCAAACAATCCCCACCTTTGGAAAACAATCCCCTGTTCAAGGAGTAAACAAAAGCATACATTAGTCACTCGCTCCAGAGATGGGCAGCCAACAGAGGTGATGAGATTTAACCTCGAAGACTGACTAATAGCATGCAGCATTCCCACATCACTCCATTGCTTAAAGAATCTCGAGCACCCGAATGTCACACAGCATACAAGGTTTCTATCTGTGCACGAGTGACAAGCCACTAGCACTTTCTTATGGCAAAGCAGCTCAGCGACGCTCCCTGCCAAGATTTTCTGTATGAATAGGGACTGTTCTCTCTCAGCTGCGGGATTTTGACCCTGAAGCTCACACAGTTCACTGTTATGATTTCCAGCTTCACTACCATGGCCAGGAACTGAACTACAGGTTTGTTTTTATTAGCTTCTCCGCCACTTTGCCAGCTATTCATTTGAATCTTCTAAACAGTCATCTCTGAATCATAATGCAAATTCCATTTACTGAAAAGGTGGAACCTTTAATATAACAAATGAACATGTTTAATGACTGATACTTTTAGACATTACAGCATCTCTTATGTTTTCAGTAAATGGATATAATTTTCTCTGCATTACCCTATTATTATTCTTTGCTAGCATTACGAAGCTACATTCTCAGCTGTGGGTGTTTTCCACCAAGTGCATTTTGAAGACAGCCCAAACAACATGATCTAAATGACATCTCTCTGTATCCCCAGCTCAAAATGCTGCAGGATACAGAGGAATGGGGTTGGTATTTTATTCTTCAAATGTACTTACTGCTTGCATCTGTGTTTCAACAGGGCCGTGTTCTTCCACAATTGCTGACTTTATTTATATTGGAAGAATATCTACAGATGCGTTTCACTTCAAAGGCAAATAAAGGCTGTTGTGTATAATCAGGATAACTTCCTCGGTCTGAAGCCTGACTCGTCTCCCTTTTGGAGTAAAACATTTTGAGAGTAAGCAAGCAGAAGTGTGTCACCCTCGTAACTCTCCTGAAGCATGCTCAGAACTCCGTTCGTGTTCGTAAGCATGCAACTACACATCAGGAGATGTCTCAGGTGCTCATATGAGGAAAGAGGGAGGTCAAAATGGTGAGTAGGGATCAGCAAGCCCCAAATGCTTAATCTGGTTTAGAGAGACATCAACGCACATGTTGCTGAAAAAGGTAGTATACAGAAAGCTACTGAAGTGCAGCAGACACTATAATTTTGATTTGTGAGTGCTACATCACTGAATCGTCCCTAAATAACACTGCTGTTTGGAACACCATAATGCTACTTTTCAATTTTACTTAAAGATACAAATGAAACGAAAGAAAAATATGTACATAAATAAGATCTGAAGTCACATGGAAGATGAGACAGCTTTTCTTTCTTGACCTTAAAAGAGAGAGGTTGATCTTTTCACTGAGCTTTTTCCTGAGCAACAGCTCTGCAGCTTCTTCTGTGGGTTTGACTGACCTCCCCCGACACAGGCAGAGGACTCTTCTCACAGCAATAAGGGCAGTAATGCAAGAGGAATGCTTAAAATAAGGTTGTAATAGAAAGGTAAACATGATTGCCTGAAATTTTATGTGGTTTAAGATCATAGAATGGGGCCAAAGAGCGAAGGTGTGAAGGGTCCTTCTTGTTGATTTTACGGGCTTTTGGATCAAGTTTTGTGCACCTGCCCACTCACACACGACACGAGCCACCTGTCTCAGATACTATTTGCAGCTTCCTAACAACATTTTTATATAGTTCTAGTCTAAGTCAGTTTTGACTCTTATTTGTTACTTACACTCATGAGGCCCTTTTATTTGCTATGTACCAGTAATTACAGAGGTACAGCAAGTTGGATATTAAGCTCATCTCTTCTGTCCTATCACACACACCTTGCAGGAGTATATTAACTAACAGGACTACTATGTATTGTTCTGTATCTATTTCAGAGAAAGAAAGGTCAGAAAAAGTGCCCTATGCCTTCACCGGGTCATGATGAAGCCAGAAAATATTTAGATCTGTATTGGAATTACCCATAATTTTCGGTTGACTCACTCTGTTACAGTGACCAGATTTTGCAGAGAATGCCTGAGAGCCCCAAGATGGTTGCGAGCTTTTACACAAGCTGAAAATTCTCATTTTAACTTGAAAATATGAGATTTAAACATGGTTAATAATGTGCTGTTCTAAATTTAACAGAATGGCTTCTAGAGTCAAAATGCAACTTGCTGTCTATGTGATTTTTTCTTTTTTTTTTCAAACGAGATTTCAGTGTTTAAACATTGAAGTGACATACATGACAGGCTACAATAAGGCAAAAAAACCCCCAAACATATAGCTAATTCTGTGCCTTTGGAATTGGCCTGTGCCAGATCTTGCAACATTCCCTGTCATAGAAAACTCAATAAACGTCGTCTTTAAATTCCCTCTATGTAACCAGAACTTTACATAACCGGTGAATGTGACCAAAGTGTAGCTGAGAGCAAACACATACCTCTTCCACTTCTACCCACAAATCGGAGGTCGTTGAACCTTGCTACTTGGTTTTTCATGGCAGCTGTGGCATTCCTGAGTTCTGCGGAGTAGTTTTCGTCGTTTCCAGCCATCACTGTTACCAGTGTCCCATCGGGTACATCTCCCAAGGCCACCACCTAGGAAATCAAGGAGCAGAAGCTTCAGCTTTATTATGTCACATTTAATTTGGGGTGCGGAAGATCAACAAGTAACACGATAAAATAGGAAAAAGCAGCAACAGCAAAAATCTATGTAGACTAGAAGCTGTTGGGGAAAAACAGGAGTTGCTTCCATTCCTAGTTTGCAGAGATACAGAAAAGTTTCTACATTAACGCACTGCTAAAATACACAGCATATCGTGTATTGCCAATAAATAAATTCAAGTAACAGGAACCAGTTTGGGTCTGATTTACACCAGTAGCATTCCTTTTATGCTACAATAAAGTAAGCGTAACAATGGAAATGTAAAGTCAAGAGAAAACAAAACCAAGCCAATTGTCTCATGGATGCAGAGGGTCAGAGTCCACACAGCTGCACCAGTTCCCTATCTTTTCCTCCCACCACTCCAAATAGAGCTGCCCCAGCACAAATTCATAATGAATCCATCACAGCCTCAATCAAATGTTTAATCACAACTTGCTGAACAATTTCCTTTTTTTCAATTTAGAGGCATGAAAGCAAATCGTTGACTTAAGACCTCACCCGCAACCTGATGGATGAAAAACATGATCTGCACTAATGAAATCTACAGTCTCCCAACCAAAGGCTTCCACCTCATCTGAAATGTTTGCGTTGTAGCTCCTTGGTGCCAGCATCTATCAAAGAAATATTTAGGAACACAGGGTTCGCTGCATTTCTGATGCGAATCTATCTGCAATATTCATAGTGGTTAAATTATGAAAAAAATTATTATATCTTCTTGAGCAGGACCAAATTCTCAAAATAATTTTACCCTGTTCTAATTGAATGGATGTTTGATGTGTCTCTAGATTTACTCTGGTAAAAGTACGAGCTTGAATTAGGTCCTCTATCATACCTGTTTTAGATCACGTTGGTTTCCCCCCAATTAAGTCCACAGTAGCAACTTCAGGACTACAACTAAAAAAACCAAACCAACGAACAAAAAAACTCCAACAGAGACAGAAAAAAAAAAAAAGAAGCTAGTTTTTGTTTCCTCTTTTACACATTCTAAAAGGAAGTAGTCCTGCATCATGTCCTCTGAGCTGCAGCTCGATATTTTTCCTTCCTCTTAATGTTTTCTAGCTTATGTCCATGCAGTTATAATTGACTCAAACTTGTCACAGCCCAGTCTTATTTCTGTTAGTTTCTAATCACACTGGTCTTTCCAAAGAGGATCAGCAGCTCTTTTACTTGATTGATCTCTGATGCTTATTCCCCAGCCATAGCTACCTCCCATAATAAGAGAGAGGTCTCCAGTCGCAGGTATCTCACCAGCCTTTCCTTCTACAGGAGGCTGCATTTCTCACTTCAGTGCTCTCCCGTCTGTCACCAATAACTCTTATTTTTCACTTCCACATGCAAAGTTAAAATCATTGTACCAAAATTCCCTCTTTACGTATCTATTTCAACTTCCTCTTTCCCATTCCTGTGCGGCCCAGGCGTTTGGTTTTTTGTTCTCCTCTGTGTGCCATAACGCATTTCTGTGGCCTGTGCTATGCCCAGCATTGCACTTTTCATATTTCCCTGATCTTGGCATAAAATAGACCTGCTCAAAACATTGAAGCTAGTGAGTTTTCTCCTTGCACAGCACTGTGTCACAAGGCACGCTGGCTCACAAGATCAGCAACTGCAAACCCATCGCAATCACCCAGTTCTTCAAAAGTTACCGTAAAACCTTAATGCATGCATATATATTAAAGACACAAGAAAGGGAAAGGGGAAAATCGGGGCATTACCCTCAGCTCCCTGTGATGCAAATGTTTGCATGCCTGTTTAAGGAAATATATGTTAACATTTTGACGGATGAAAAACCTTCAGGGTCGGTTGTCGATCCCTGTTTTCAAATTACACTGAAGACAACTTCAGCTATAAGATATACGAAGCAAATATTAGAAACGAGTATAAAAATTACACAGGTCAGAAAATAAACTAGAGTTAAAAGTCACAGACAATAGAAACAGAAATACAAACATTTACATTAGAAAAAAGACTAAACAGATAAGTTGAGACTTGCTGACTGGAGTTATCTAGTACTTTGTTGTACTCTTTAGCTCTTAAAAATATGTAGAGAAGCAAAAAGCATATTGGGGTTGCAGTGCTGTCGGGTATCTAAATTACCTATTTCTCAATCAAACAAAATTGGGCTTTTAAATTAAGACTTAGATTCTTATTGAATAGCATTTTGACAATGAATCTACGTAACACCTTTTTAGAGTTATCATATATAATTTTCTAAGTTTCTCAGAATCGTTATTTTAGAAAAAATGGAAATTATTATTTTGGTTTGAAATAATATCCTGACCCTCAATATTAAACATCATGAGTGAATTTTTCTAAGGAAGTGTGAAAAGACTCTCTGTCTCTCTATTGATGCAATGGTTGTTAGCAAATACCCGATAAAACTCGGTGCTTTTTTTTTTGTCAGATGCAAATAAGATATTGTCAGCATAGGAATGATCTGAACTGAATATTCTAGTTCGTGTTCCAAATGATCTTCAGAATTACGACTTTTAAAAACGCCTTTGAGAATATTCAATATTTAGGATGAAGCCAATGGGATTGTTTTATACGTGGCAAATTATTTCAGGACTTATTTCTCGGCCGTCCACAGCGGGAGCTCTGAGAGGGGGACGACAAGCGCCGAGCGCCTCTGCAAAGCAGGTGCCTCCCAGTACAACATTGCGGGAGCTTGTAAGGAAACCCCCTCCGGTGTTCTCGGTTTGTGGTTTTTTTTGTTTGTTTGTTTGTTTTGGTTTTGCTTGTTTTTGTTTGTTTGTTAGTTTTTTCTGGTTGTTGTGGGGTTTTTTTTTTGGGGGGGGGGTGTTTTGGGTGGGTATTTTTTTTTTTTTATTGCCAATTTCTAGGTTAAACGATCCCAGTCTTACAAACCCTTGCTTTGGTCTGTTTGGAGAACCTGACCCTTTACTCTGTTTGCAGAAGTTGGGAACGGGCTTCCTAGGTAAAACGGAGGGTTTCATTAGCTGCGGGGGCGGACGGAATGAGAAATGAGAGCGGTCTTGGATATCTCCCGAAACCAGCCCCCGGAGACTGTTTTCCGCGGGCAATTTTCACATAACCAGGGCAGACGCCTGCTGCCAGAAGCCCCCCTGCCCGGGAAGGAGAGGGGGAGTGGGGCCACGGTCGTTGCCGGCTACCATTGTCTGGACACGGGGGCGAGCCGGGGGCGAGCGGCGGTACTGCTTTCCGCCAGCGGCTTGGACGGCCGAGCAGGAGCGGGAAGAACCTCCTCTTGTCCCGCCCTTCCCTGCCGGGAGATGCCCGGGGCTGGGAGCGCGGCCCGGGCACGGCCACGCGTGGCACGGCGGAGAACCGCCGCGGTGGCCTCCGGCCGCAGGGAACCCCCGTGAGGAACACCGGCCACGTCTGGGGACTTCGCTTATCTCCCTTCCCGGCGGGGCGGAGCGGGTTTTCACGCCTGCTCCACGCGGTAACTCAGCTTTCCAGGAGGAGAGCTTCCCGAGTAATTAGCAGCAGTTGCCTGGTGCGTGGGTGACAGTATAATAATTAATCTAAATGTATGAATTTAGGAACAGACGCTGCCGTTTACCCCCTCCTTTCCCCAGACTCATACATTCGTAAAACAAGAAGACTCCCCTGACGTAATAAAACTTTTCACTAAAGCCGCGTCCTCAGCAGGATTTCCCAAAGCTTTGGGAGCTGAACTGATACCCTTCTCCCTCGTTTCTCCTTCCCTCAAAAAATAGCGGAAAGACTCCGGTTTGGTCGCCTTCAAAAAAGTTGTACTGAGGCGGTCGGTGTTTAGCAGTGATCGCAAAAGAAAGCACGAACCTTACAAATCCCGATCCTAAATCTAACCCCGGGGCTCCTAGGGACCTGCATGTCTCTGCGGTTCCCGCCTCAGAGAAAAGGATAACGACAATAATTACCTTTTCTTTTCCTAGCTCGAAAAAGTATCTACATCAGTAGCAAGAAAACAAGTGCATTCAAGAAGTTAGCGATAGACCGAAGTCAAAAAAGGGCTTGACCAAGAGTGGGATGAATTTTACTAGAACCCGGATAACGGGAAAGCAGGCCGGGTGGGGGAGGAAAGGGCAGCAATTATTCCCCCGGTACGGGGATCACCTCTTGGCAGGGGCCCGGTCCCGATCCTGCACCCCGTCTCACCCAGCAGAGCCGTCGCCGGCGGCCCGGGGCCGGGGGGAACTGGGTTATGCCTCCCCCAACGTCTTTTGCCGCGGTTTTACTTGAACTATCAAGTACATATTTAGCAAGGGGCTCTGGAAACAGACGTTCAAGCGGCTGCAGCGCCTACTCAGGGTAGGCCCCAACATTTACTATTATAAAAAAAAAAAAAAAAGGAAAGAGGTATTTTTTTCCGAAGAGCCCCGAGGCAGCCTGGCGGGGTGAAGTCAGTCACCTCCGGAGCGGGGTCGGCTAGAGCCACCGGGCGCTCGGTGCGGGCACGACCATGGGAGCGGGCCGTTGACTCCGGTGGGTGGCAGCCCCAGCAGGGCGCTTCGCCGCGGGGCTGCCTGCAGAGGGACCCGCCGCCGCTGTGGGCGGCTTCTGGGGGAGCCCGGGGCTCCCTCAGTTACGGGACGCCTGCATGATCCGTCTGCAACGGGCTGCGCCGACATCTGGCCCCCAGGGCAGCCAAACTCTTTTTTTAGATTTTTTTTTTTTGTCTTTTTACCTTGAGCAGAGCCGCCCCTCGCTAGCAGAGTTATGAATGGGCCGAAGAGGGAGACAGCGGCAGGAGGAAGCCCGCCCAGCCCATCGCATGCCCCAGCTGCCACGGCTCGCTGCTGCCCGGTGCCCGGCCGAGAGCCGCTCCGCGACCGTTCTCCCCACGCCTTCCCACGCTGTCGCGAGTGTCGGCGACCGCGGAAGGAAGGATGGAAGGACGCGTGACAGTCGGCTGTGACCTACTGCCGGCCCCGACGTGGCCTCCCCGCCGGTGCAAGGCGTCCCGGCCGGCCGGGTGCGGGTCCGAGCCCAGGGGTCGACGCCTTGTGTCCCCTCAGCTGCCGGGCGCGCATCCTGCCTCGTCCTCCCCCGCCTTGCCCTTCCCGCCGCCCATGTCCCCACGAAGCGCGATTTTCGGGAGCGGGCAGACGTACCTTGAAGGCGATGGGCAGCGTCTTGTTGCAGCGCCAGTGGGTGGGCAGCACGGAGCAGAGGAAGTTGGGGCTGTCGGTGCGCACCAGCTCCCCGGGGTGATCCGCCAGGACCTCCACCATGCTGCGGTCGGCGCTGCGCAGCTTCCCCGGCAAGGCGCCGCTGTGCTCGGCGCCGGGCAGCGGCAGCGGCTCGGTCATCTTCCCCGGGCTCAGCGTGGTGGAGGGCGGCGTGAAGCGGCGGCTGGTGCTGGTATCTACGGGGATACGCATCACAACAAGCCTTTTGAGTGAAAGACCTCCACAGAGTTTTTACAAAAAAGCGAAATGAGCGTAACTCTTCAGCGATCTGCTCTCTGGGGACCAACATAAACGGATACAGGCTGAGGACCAGGGAGAAACTTGTTTCTACGCCAGTCCCCAAAGTTAATTTTTTGCTGAAGGCGGCTGAGATAGCGAGCACGCCGAGACTTAACTCTTGGCGTCCTGGCGCTGCGGAACAGATCACTTTAATCCGATAAGCGAAAAGGTCGTCCGTGCGGGGCTTTACCGCGACGCCTGTGCATCTACCCCGCAGCCGTGACACAGAAAGTTACCGGAGGGAAAACTCCTTCCAAACTCCCAAGCAACGTGGAAAAAATTACGCAAGTCTAACACAAGACGCGGTCAGAAACACATGCAAAGCCTAGGCTTCCCAGAGAGTTAGTTGCCTATCAGTTTCTTCCAGGTGATTTCTCTACAGTCCCAAGAGAAACCAAATACATCAGCGTCTTCCGTAGGTAAAAATCGCTCTTTAAGAGAGGGAAATTCGGGGCCAGTCTTCAGAGAAGGCAGTACGCGAGCTAGACTGATCAAAGGTCAGCTGGCTACAACTGTATATGTATTCACGTACACGCACACACACGCACATATACTGTACTTCATAAAATATTTACAATATAATCTGTAGAGAATTTAAACACAACAGGAATCCATTAATGTTCTAGGCAAGATTATTTTTAAGCAGCCTTGAAAATCGGTTTCAGTAGTTTGGTTCGCATTGCTCTAAGAGTAATCATGTCATGACCTTTCAATCACTCTTGCGCAAAAATAAAAAAGAAAGGAAGCTCAGTGCAGGGCATTCAAGCTTTAAATCTCTGTCTTTTTACTTGTCTTTGCCATAACGTCTTTCATAATTTTAAAGAAAGGTCGCAGCCGATCGCAGGCTCTGAGGCTAAAAGGTCCACAGCTGAAAACTTGGGTTTGGGGATGTTGGTTAAATTGTGGGTTGTCTCTGTGGTTTTGTGTGTGCAACAGCGCTCTCTCTCTCTCTCACTCACGTCCTCTTCAGCAGTCAAACCAACAGTCTGCAACAACTTCGGCAGTCATTGCCAATTCTTTTTTTTTCGGTATCTGAGGCAGTCTTCCTCTAATTCGGCCACAGGAACCGGCTGCTTAGTAATATTTTAACCGCAGCAGGTGGAAGCCTGCTTTCGGAAACATGGCTTTTCTCTCGGCCGCCTCCAGCCAGCGGGATGGATAGAGCCAGCCTGCGCGGAGAGTCCCCACGCACACGCACACACTAAAAGCCAAAAGCAACCAACCAGCAATAATTTAAAAAATACGGAATAATAACAAAAAAAAAGCCACTACTTTTGAACGAGTGAAAGCTTTCCTTCCGCAAAAGAAGAGGTGGCGGCGGGCGGGGGTAGTGGAACCGCTGACCCCCACACAGAGAGACGGAAAGAACCGGGGGAGACCAAACCCCTGAAGTTGCCAGCCAGGGTTAGAAGTGACAGCCTCCGGCCCAGACGGCCGCTCAGAGAAAGCGCATTTCCACAGCGGAGACCTCTCGGATCTTCACGTGAGCTGGGAGAAACTCAAGCTTCCTGGCGGCCGGCCGCCCACAGCACCGGGGCTCCGCCGGGCGGGGCCAAACCGAGCAGAGCCGGGCCGGGTCCTGCTGTTCCGCGCTCCGCCGCGCTGGATTGGAGTCCGCGGCGCCCGCCCGGCGCCCTGCGCCCGCCGCCGCTGCAGCCGCCGGGATGAATGGAGGTGGCCGGGAGCGAGTTGGCTGCGGCGGGCGGAGTGCGGAGGAATGTCATTCCCCCGGCTGCTTTGCATACGGGGAGGGCGCCGGCCAATCACAGCCCTTTCCGGGAGCAGCCAGGGCGCGGCCGCGGGCCAGGGGCTCCTGGAATTGGCGCGCCCGCCGCCGCTACTGTGGGGCGCGGGGGGTGAGCGGCGGGTCGGCGGGACTCCGCGGACACCGCAACCGCGCACACGCCGCGCACCCACACACCCACGGGAGGACCGCGGTCTACCGCTCCCCCAACCCACCGCAAAGGCACTGGGGGCGGCCCGCCGCAGCTGTGTGCAGAGTTCTCCGCGCCTGCGGTTTGACACGGGGTGGTTAGGGCAGCCAGAGCGGCGCGACCCCCGGTCTGCCTGTCTCCGCTTGCCCTTCATTTACGGACCAGCCGCCCCCGAGGAGCGGCGGGTGACCCGCATTGTTCCCACAGCACCGCGGACATCGCCCGGGAGTCCCGCGTCCCCCGTGCGAGCTCCCGGCGGCATTTGCTCCGGGGCGTCTTCCCCCGCCCGCGGAGGGGGTTGCAGCCGTACAGAGGGACACCTGGACTGGCAGCCTCCGAGGCAGCCGCTGCCGGGCTGGCGTCTTCTGTCAGCCCTTCTGCTTCCCGCTCCCGTGGACAAGGACGCGGCCCCGAGGGGCGCCCATCGCCGCTCGACATGTCGGGGCGGCCGCCGGGCTCCCAGCCGGGAGTCATTCCCCCCTCGGCACAACCCACCCACCGGCCGCGCCTGCCGGCAGCACCGCCGGGGGCAAGGCCGGGCCGGCGGGCGGGCCGCGCCGTACGGGCAGCAGCGGGCCGCCGGCGCCTGCCCTGCCAGCCAGCCTGGGCCCGTGAAGCCGGTAACGACGATGCTGGGTAGAGGCGTGGCTGTCCTTTCGGGATGGGTTGTATGTTTTGGTTGGTTTTTTTTGTTTGTTTTTTGTTTGTTTGTTTGTTTCGATGGTTTTATTTCTTTTTTCTTTTTTTTTTTTTTTTTTTTGGGTTCTGGTCATCAATGCCGTGGGCTCGCCGCAGCTGGCGTTACCCGGGCTGGGAATGGGGCGAACCCTACCCGTTGCGGCCGTCGAGGTGAAGCCCCAGTCTGTCCCCGCCGCGCTCTCGACACAGACGTGGGGTTCCCTCCGTGCAATTTCACACCACTCGTTCTCCCGTGTTTCCTCTCCCCGCCGCGTTCCCGCCGGCACGGCCACCCGCGGGACAACTCCTCCTCCGCCGCCCCCGCCAGCTCAGCAGCCGCGGCGGCGGCCGGCCGCGCTTCCCCGGGGCCGGCTGGACTTTGAAGGGGAGCGACAGCAGCTGCGGCGGGGTGGATGGGACTGTGTTCGTGGGGTGGGCGCGGCCGCGGAGGTGACACTACCGGGACTCGGAAAGGGCCGCAGGGAGGGAGCCGGGGCTGCTGCCCGCCGCCGGGTCTTGCGCAAGGCGGCGGCGGTCCCGGGGGCGGTCCTCGGTGCAGCTCCGCGGCGGGGCCGGCAGAGGGGGCCCTCCGCCCGTCCGGCGGATAAAAGCCGGGGAGGGGGGCCACTGCGCGATACCCGGGGAGGGCGGCCACTCGCTTGCTCGGCCTGCTGCAGCCAGTACGGTCTGTCCCTACCAGTGCCCACGCGTGGCTTCTGTCCCGAGGGAGACGCGATCCCCCGCATCCCCTGGGGCGCGGTTTCGTGAGGAGAGCCGCCTTGCGCGGCGGCTGACCGGGAGACCCCGGTACCCACCCCACGCCGCCCGCGGCTTTCCCTCACCTCGGGGCCCGCATGGCTGGGCGAAGACAGGACAGAGGGCAACCTCAGTTTTGCCGACACCCACTTTGGAAACGCTCTGGAGTTGGGAAAATAGAGGTCCGTACGCGTTTTGACACCCCGCGACCTGTGGGAACGGGAGCGGAGCGAGCTCTTGCCATTCACACTACCTAGTTTACATGCAATTAAACTGAGAGCGGGCTGAGCGCCCTCGGTGAGAGAAATCGGCTTTTGCCTCTCCGGAGCCTGCTGCTGGGGAGAGGGGTGCTCAGTGTGCCCTGCGAAACAGGGCTTCCTGCGTGGAGACCCCTGCAGCACAACTCAGTCCAGGAAGAGGCGCCGCAGCCTTCCACACAGAGAGGGCACAAGCGTCAGGTGTGGGTTCTCTCGCATCTCTAAAGTGCGGGTCAGGAGTGCCTTCCCCTCTGCGGGGAGTTGCAAGGCTCCGACTGCCCCTTTGTGCCCCGCTGTCCCTTTGCGGGGGGTTTGGTTCGGTGGCACCGCGCCTTGGGCTGCCCATCGCAGGGCTGCCCTTCCGCGCCCGGAGCTGCTTCGCGGAATCTCCGCGCCGGAGGGTTACAGTTTCGTCTTCGCATAATCTGGCCCCTTGCCTCCTTCCCCTCTGCCAAAGGATGGGGGGCCGGTTTTCTGTGCACCCCCAGCTCCTCCAAGCGCTGGTGGGAGTGCCGACCCGGGTAGGGGGCGGCTCAGCCTGCCCTCCGCCGCACTCGCAACAGGTCCCTGTTTTCAGCAAGCAAATGCGGTGCAGAAAGATCTCTAGTTCACGTAGATTCTATGGTTTCTATGGTTTGTGTGCGTGTTTGTTTTTTTTTTTTTTTTTTAAATTCTGTCTCTTACACGTTTACTTCTTTCTTGTATGACACTATCTCAAATTAAAATTATTAGGGAGACGATTCCTTTTGTTTTAAGGAAAAAAGATTATACGGGCAAATGGTTGTTACAAACTACAGCTTAAAAGCCATCTGGGGTATACTAATGGCTGATAACTTTTTACGGCCATTGAAGAGATAAGAAGGGTTATTTTACTGGTGTACGTACATCTAGATACATCGCTTAAAATATGGAAATACGCACTTAGTTGTGCGTGGTGTTCCATTTATTTATTTATTTATTTTTACCCAAGAGGTAGGAGTATTTTATATTTAAATTAATGAATATATCGAGCTGAATTTCACTCGCTGCTTTGCATCCCATCTTAATCTGAACTCATTATAAGTATAAAACAAACCGATCTTATTACACGTGTGTGGATAGTGAGAAAGATACAAAATGCCACGATTTAACAGGAGACGCAGAAAATACTACATGCTTACAGTTTTCTACAACTTAGCAGCATTAGCAATGCTGAAATGAAAGGCGTTAATGTAGACTAAAGATGACGGTATTCTTTTTAAACTGCACAGAAGGCAAACTTTTGCAAGGTTAGTAGTTAAATAAGGGAGGGTAGATAGGGAAAATACCATGGTGACGATATTTTTATACAGATTAAGCTATATATTTTACATGCCTACTAACACTCACTACACGCGTGTTTTGATTTGGTTTGGTTTGGTTCTTTAAAGTTTGTTTAGCTAATTAAATTTATCGACCTCCTTGTGATTTTGTTTCTGCATGACAAAGAGAAGAACTCGTAGGAATTTACTGTCCCCTTAGTATATCTTGTGCGTGTACTCTGGAAGAATAGCAGTTAATGAGTTAAGCAGTTTGCGGGGATATCAGTGATAAGGCAAAGTAAGGAAACGATGCGGGATATTTAACGCAGATGATTCTTCTCACCTGGTAAGACTTTTTAGCATCCCTAATGCTAAGACTTACGCTTGGACAGTCTGTCTTTTGTGCAGGAATACTTTTGAAGCAGGGATCACAACTGGTATTATAACTTTACCAATTCACATTCAGCATAGCTTACATTTGTATTTTGACACCAATTTATTACAGCCGTAAACAAACCACAAGTGAATCTCTATCTACCATGCCTTGCCTCTGTCGTACAGGATTACTTGACCACAAAGCACCAAGCTTTTTACATAATACTGTTAAGCAAAAGCTTCGGAAATATGAGAGAAGGAGCAACAATTTAGGGATGAATTTTAAACAGCCTAAATTGCAAAGGGCGAATTAGAACCTGAACACAATGCAAGTTCCTATTGCACAGATAAATACTCTCTAGCCAAGCAAGCAGCGATGGACACTTGTTTGCATGGTTTGGATTTGTGCAGGATGGGAGAAAACTTGACACAAGACAGGCAAAAAAACATCTTGTTAAAGGAGAAATGCACACCTTAACAGAGTTGGCGTATGTATCGTATGAACACAAACTGAGAGAACTTGCTACAGACCCCGATCTTGCCAACACTTAGAAACATGCCTAATCTTATTCTTAGCAGTGTTTCTGCTGAATGCAATAGAAATCTCTTTGGGCAATGCAATTATGTACACAATTGTTAGGAGAATCTGGGCTTAATGTGGCATTATTCCATTGGGTCAGCTCCAACCTCTTGCACTTGAATTAATTTAATATATTTATTAAGGCCCTCTTAAATATGTTTATAGTCATGTCAGTGTGCCTTGCTTCTACTAGTGACAAATCAGTAGGTTACTGCCTGTGAATTATATTAGTAGGATCAGGCTTCTGAATTGCTCCTACAAATATTAATATTTATTGCATAGCAGTTACCATCATGGGTGATTTCACTGACGAACCTGAAAAAAACCTATATTAAATTATTTTTGGGCTACTGGAATAATGAAACATTGCACAGATAAAAGCAGCAGCCAGTAAAGAAAAATGCTTATTTAATCCTGTTATGTAAAGTATACATATATGATGCCACTGAGAATAAGGTGTGAGATGGCCAGCATGATGCAGGGGAAATGTGGTTCGGTTGGCCAGGACTACACAGGTGTATGCCTAGCCCCTATCCCTTTGAGGGAGGGGAAAGTGCCTAAACCCCTCCAGGGATTTTGTCTTTGATCTCTGCTAACTGATACAAGGTTACTCACTCATTCAGTTTCTCTAGCTTGGATATCTTATTACTTGTGAGCCAAGTTTACCACTGAGAAAGTTCCAAAGGACTCTCCACCCTTTTTAGGACCTCCAGGTGATAACAGTGGTCAAAAGCCTGTCTCGTTCTTTCTGGTCAGAAGCTGTAAACCTTTTTCTTTTCAAAAAGGACAGACCAATCCATGCTCTTGCCAATCAAAATATTTTAGAAGGCAGATATGACTCCTGTTTTGAAGGCGTGAAGAATTATATGCCTGAATAGCTGGCATGTTATTTGGGACATAGATGGCAAGGTCACGGACCTATATACAAAGGGAGCTATTTTTTACCATTTCACCACCCTCATTCTTCAGAAACTGCAAGCCAGAGGGCTGTGCCTCTCTTGACTCAAACTATCAAGTGGTGGCAGCAATGGGCAGCAAGCAGAATACACCTGGGGAAGGACAATTTTCAGAAGAGGCTAAACTATGAATTTGCATTCAACATTAGCTCTGGTTTTACAGGCCTATGGGTGACTGCAGGTCCACTGAGGGTATTGCTGAGTGAAGGAATGAGTTAAACCAACAGCCAAAGGAGGAGCTCAGGCCAGGCAGAGCCCCAGAAGGATGAGTGATGAAACATTATTTGGCCTATCGATGCAGATGCGATTTCAATGCACAGCAACACAGTGCACTCAACTGCGTGACTGAAGCAGCATGTCCCTGGGGACATTCCTTCACAGCAACCTTCCTCCTCATTTCTTCAAGGGGGAGATTTAATTATCATGAAGTTACTGCAGCAGCAGCCTGTGTTGATGCCCCCCCTTCCTTTATCCTGCTTAGTCAGGCTGGTTCAGCTTTGCTGGGAGCTTTGTTAAGGTCCAAAGCTAAGGCTGGGCTCATTCTTGTGCTCGCCTGCTGCGGGTGTGTGTCGGCGTGCAGGTGTGCAGTGTGTGCTCGCTCACCCAGGGCCACAGAGCCAGGCAGAGAGCAAGGGGGCCTCTCTCCTCCTCTACTGCACAAGAAGCATCCAAATCTGGCTTTAAAAATGCTCTCTGGAATGTCACCAATGAGACAGTTTTCTCCTTGGTCTTACATGGCTGTTAATAAACATGTAAGCGTGGAGACTGGGTTAAAGTTGCCACTGCAAAAATACTTTTCGGCATTTGGTCTTGTGTCTGCTCCTCATACCTGTGGGCCAGATGTGTGAAATGCATTCCTGTGCAGTTAGGATATAGCACATTTTTCCTTCCTCGAAGTGAAGTTTGGGTCCCTAACAATAAGCAGGGAGAGGCTACATAGAGGTGCAGAAGCAGAGTGATCACATCTAGAGCTGAGGGAACATCCAGTCTTATTTTCCCAGCACTCAAATCCCAGTGAGAGCAACGGGTTTAGTCCTGAACACTGTGTTATGGGCTGTGTATCAGTGAATGCGAGAGATTACAGAGAAGGGCAACTACAGTGATTAAAGGACTGGAAGGAACCTATATGGAGAGATTAAAGGAATTAAATACATACATATAATTTGGGGTAAAAGGGAAGCCAAGGGGACAGTGTGACTGTGGTTTACAAGTACATGAAAGACAACTATAAAGAGGAAGGGGAGGAACTGTTTTCCTTAATGAAAAATGATAAGACAAGAAATAACAGATGCCAACTGAAGTAAAACAAGTTCAGTTTCAAGAGCAGGGGCAACGTTGATCCTAAGATCAAATAGGTAGGAGAATACGCTCCCAGGGAAGCTGCAGATTCAACATCACTTGAACTTTTCAAGTCAGAGCTTGACAAGCACCTTGGAGGGGAAAGTTTAAGAAATAGTAGAAGTGAAGCCAAAAAGCACCAGGATATATGGTAAGACCTAGAAGCCCAGATGATTTTGAAGACATTTGAAAGGGCTGCAGGAAAGAAACACACAAAAACACGCAGGGCTTCTGAATGATTTCTTGCTCTGCATGGTTCAAAATTAAAAGGAGGAGGAGGGGGAAAGGCTAAGCAAGGAAAATAAGTCATTTAATATGATTCTGCTGTGGTTAATCCCCAGAGGAGAAGCCAATTACTAGAAATACTTTAGAGTATGGGGTGGAGAAGGGAATGGAAATTGTTGAAAAGCTGCCATCTGGTATAAGTACTTGCTGGTTTGGAGACTTAAAAAATACGCATTGTTTGTCATTATACTATGCTCATTACATACCTAGATTAATGCAGATAACATCACCCACACCTAGTGTTTTCTGTGGCATTTTATGTACTCAGGTTCACACCATAACCACCTCCAGCACTAATTGTAACATTTGGGCTTTTGATCTTCTGCTCTGGTAGGAACACTACAGATGCCTTGTACCAGCAAATGGGACCAAAAAAAAAGGAGGAAAAAAAAAAGTAAAAAATAAAAAGGAAAGTCAGGCTCCTTTTGTTACAGGACATTTAAAAGGAGCAGTAAATGTGACTCACCTGGACAGCAAGGAACAACTCTGGCATAAGAAGGATTCAGCAGATGGCACAGAATTAATATAACTACTTTATTCTCTGCTCCAGCCCCTCACGAGGGCGAGCAGGAACTGCAGCTCGGCTATCAGATGACCTTGAGCGCTCTGGCCAGCTTGAATCATATTGGAGAAGCCCTGATGATATTTTGATTTATGCTAGGAGCCGTGCAGGTAGATTTCCCTCCTGTGCCCCGTATTTTGCTCCTACAGTTAGCAGTGACTGACCAGGCAGAGAATCAGTCCACTGAATGTACTTGGTCTAGGAAAAATAGTTCACTATATCCATGGCGATATTATAATAAGCAAAATGTAGCGGTAGCATTCACACTGCATCTGATACAAATTACTTGGTATGGCTTTGCCTTTCTCAGGTCAGTTTGTTTGATTTTCAGTTAAAATTAAGTAGGATTTATAAATGATTGCAAAAGTTCCTATAAGGTCATAAGCAGGATATTGAAAGCCTTAGTGTATTCACGGGACAAAGCTCCTTCTCCAGTCATCCCCACTGTGCTTTACTGCTGACATGGGAATCTCTTGGTCATCGTCCATGGCTTCTTTACTGGGAGACTCTGACTCTGCCAGTAAAGAAGCAAATTACATGGGAATTTTATTACATAAACACTTTTTAAGCAAATAAATAAGTGATATCAAAACTTTGTACAGAAGGCTAAATCACTACTAACTTTGGCCCAAATTTGAGACAATGTAATTAAGATAGAAATACTTTTGAATCCAAAATGTCCTTCCATTATCTCTCCAAATAAGGGATTTGTTGTTCAGGTCAACAAGATGCAGAGGTGCTTCAATCCTAAGGAAAGGGAGCTTCTGACAGCATAACAGAAAGGAAGAAAGACAGTTTCCAGGGGAGGCCCCCTCCCTCCCAGGCTTGCCAGAAGGAAAGTCGTGGTCTTGCAACACTGTGGACTGGAGTTAACATCTAGGAACATTAGGATGCTAACTGCATCCTTCTTCCTACACTACTTTTACCATTTGGAAACTGTGACAGACTAGAATGATGAAACAGGAAGTGTTCAGAA
The DNA here is from genome assembly GCF_037038585.1 of Patagioenas fasciata. Classification (NCBI taxonomy): domain Eukaryota; kingdom Metazoa; phylum Chordata; class Aves; order Columbiformes; family Columbidae; genus Patagioenas; species Patagioenas fasciata. The sequence continues at coordinate 93,011,104 of NC_092520.1, forward strand.
GAAAACAATGACATTAGTCCCACTACGACATTGTGATGCTCATATCAGCAGGTGATACTATTAGCAAAGGCACCCAGTGAAGGAATGGCTTCTCTGCTCCTCCTGTCCCTTCTGCCCTTCATTTCCCATTTTAAAGGGATGGGTTTTATTTCTCTCTCTCCATTTCCCCTTGTTCCATGACCCATTCAAGGGTTATGGGGTAAGTGCTGGTAGCTGATTCACCGCCCACATTGCAATGCTCCATGCAGTGACTTTGCAGAGCATTTCCAGTAGCTGCAAGCAAATGACTGAGATTTCTTTCCCAGGGAGATTGCAGAGGGAATGCAGCAAGGGGCCATTGCAGATTGAGCTTCAGGTTTAATTTGACTGAACGAGACAGAAACCAGCTTTCGCTCTCAAATCCTTAACTATTCACAGCATGTGGTGTGAAACAGAATCAATTTTCTTCAGTATTTTTGCGGCCCTCCAGGAAAGGCAGTCAGTACCCTTGCTGTGTGAGCCTCAGCAAGAGCTGCCATGGTTAGAGGGGTATTGTCTGCGGGACAGGTACTGCTGTCCCGACACAGAGAGCACCCTTACCCACAGCTAACACAAGATGTCTGCTAGAGTAAATCTCAGTGTGATTAAGGGTAGTAAATCTCAGGTACCTAATTTCTGTAGGAGGCACAGAGATCTGGCCACAAGCTGTTGCCCACCATAGACTAGACTTCTCCCACTGTCTGTCTCAGATGATGGGGCTGGTTACACCTGCACAAAGCTCTGCAAGTGCCCTCAGCCCCCAGATGAGCCTGTTTCATATCAGTCTGCTCTTCACTGCCTGGCATACTTTATATTTAATCCTCCTCAGCACAACAATGACTTCATGCAGAAAGGGTTTTGCTTCCAAGCTGTTAGAGGGATTGTGCTTGAGACTTTCACCGCAGCATCCCTTATTGAACTGGAGATGAAGGAAGGAAAGCCTGACGGAGATGCGAAGGTGCTATTAACCACACTCCTCACTGCTAATGCATTCTCACAGCCACAGATGAAGCCACAAGTTAATCTCCTAAATTGTTTCTTCTTCAGTTAACATCCCACCTGTGCCTGACTCTGCCTGTGCTTAGCAAGTCTGAGCCCGGGTATGCTGATGTCACCCTGTACCATCTGCACCATACCCAGCAGGGTGCAGCCGCCCTGTACAGGCCAATTCATCAGCTGTGGGACGTGTGGTCTAGCATTTGGAAAAGTTTCGGGAATACAGACTCTTCAGTTATAGACCTTAATGTCAGTAATAAGAAGAGAAAATATCTAGATAATCTTGAAGGTGATTAACAATAAAACCTCCAGCTAAAAAGCCATATAGTGCTAAGGTGGCACCAGCATTTGTCACATAGACACATTAAGCTTCTACTGAACTTCAGCCAGTAAGATGCATTTGCAGTTTTAGGCTGAGCATGTACTTGTGGGACAAGATCTAGGAAAGAAAAGGATGTACTAGAACTAGTCCTATCTGTGTGTAAGGTTATAACTCTTCCTTTGTTTTGGTAATGAAAGTTTACAAGAAAAATCTAGTAGAAGTGTGTGTGTTCACATGCTTTATGTAGGATACACACAGTATTGTCAGATGTCTCTGTGTTAATGATGTTTCAGCATCAGCTGCTTAGGACTGTATGTGGATGCTGAATGTTACTTACTTTTAGTGATCCTATAGCAAAAGGCCTTGATGCTCAGCTGGTCTCATTGGCAAAACAATGCCTGTGCCAACCAACTGATGGTGATGGCTCTGCAAAATAGGTGAAACTCTGTCTTGGAATTTTTCCATGCATGTCTTCCCTGGGTTGCCCCAGGGTTTATGAATGACAAGCCCAGGTAGATATATTACCCTTCATTAAAATCTTACATGATTATTCCCACAGTGGAACAAGCAGGGAAAGGAGGAGGTCTGCAGGCTAGATTCTGCACTCCTGTCAAAATGTGCCCTCCCCAGAGCCAAAAGGTACCACAATTACTCAGCAGGTTTCTTCTTTATGATACTCTCTGTGGCATGTCACTCTTTTCTTTTTTCTTTTCTTTTCTTTTCTTTTCTTTTCTTTTCTTTTCTTTTCTTTTCTTTTCTTTTCTTTTCTTTTCTTTTCTTTTCTTTTCTTTTCTTTTCTTTTCTTTCCTTTCCTTTCCTTTCCTTTCCTTTCCTTTCCCTTTCCTTTCCTTTCCTTTCCTTTCCTTTCCTTTCCTTTCCTTTCCTTTCCTTTCCTTTCCTTTCCTTTCCTTTCCTTTCCTTTCCTTTCCTTTCCTTTCCTTTCCTTTCCTTTCCTTTCCTTTCCTTTCCTTTTTTCTTTTCTTTTCTTTTTTCCTTTTCTTTCTTTTTTCTCTCCTCTCCTCTCCTCTCCTCTCCTCTCCTCTCCTCTCCTCTCCTCTCCTCTCCTCTCCTCTCCTCTCCTCTCCTCTCCTCTCCTCTCCTCTCCTCTCCTCTCCTCTCCTCTCCTCTCCTCTCCTCTCCTCTCCCTCTCCCTCTCCCTCTCCCTCTCCCTCTCCCTCTCCTCTCCTTTTTCTTGTCTAAGGACAAGTCTATTTTCCACATTGTTTAGTTCCTTCTTATATTTTTTTTCAGTGTTACTTTCCTTTGGTACTACAATTACAGTTTAGCCCATAAAACTGTTTTACATATTTATCATTTTCAGAGGACTCCTAGGCTGATGCAGATGTTTGCAGAAACTGTCTGTGTCCATTGGTTAAATGAGGACTTTCCAAGACATTAATGTCCACAACAGGCTACTCTGAGCTCTTAAGTTATGCCCTTTTACAGATCAACGTAGGGATCTTCTGGTGGCACTGGACCCATTCTCAAAGCCCCAAGGATAACTCAAAACAGGTCTAGATACCCAAGCACAGCAGTGCTAGTGACTGGTTCATTTTTAGTTTTTAGGAAAGAGAGCTCATTCTTAGTCTCAGTGTCACTCTCACTGACACTGAAGAATTACCTGTTTCCAGCAATGTCTCTGTTTAAGCTGTGGCAGTTCCTTCAGCTCTCTGTAGCCTAAGTCCTTACTTAACTCCAGTGTAAATGTCTGTTTTAAAAATAACCTTTGGGCAGGGTATGGCAGTGTGCCTTTGCTCAGATGGGTGAGCCCACACCATTTCACACTGGCCAAACCCCAGCCCATGTCCAATGTCGACCAATGCCATTCCAAGACTTTACTCTTCATGAGCACCTTCTGTGGGGCACAGGAGGTTCATGGTGTTTGGAGGACAGGGCAAACTGACTGCCTAACTTGTAGAGGAAAAAACAGTCACCTCTCCACTAGTGAGGTCAGGGGAGGTGGGGGGAGGCTTTCAGGAGAAGTCGTGGGGCTCCCTCCCTGCAAGTCCTAGGATGTGGCTGGACTGACCTCTTGTATGGCTGTTGTCTGGCACCCGGACTCTGCTGAGCATGGAGGAATGGCCTCTCAGTTGTAGAGATCTTCCCTCTGGCAACCACTAGAAGAGAGGGGATGTCAGAGGCCACCCCTGGGCAGGGTGACCCACGAGCACTGCAGGGGTGACAGGGGTGTGACAGGGGCATGAACCACCTCCTTCTCCATGCTTTCCCTTCCCTTGGAAGAAAAACAGGGTGCAAGTGTACGGTGGGAGGTCTGCAGGATGCTTCTACATGCCCAGTGGGTCTGCCATGAGCACCAGACTGGGCAACGGTGGCTTCGCTGGGGCTGCCCTGCTGCAGGCTGCTGCTTCCACCGAAGCAGAAGGTAGCACCTCCAGGGCTCTCATAGAATTCATAGAACCACAGGATGATAGAATTTCCTGAGTGGGAAGGGACCCACAGGAATCATAAAGTTGGACTCCTGTCCCTGCATATGACAAGCCCACAGTTCACACCATGTGTCTGAGGGCTTGTCCAGTCTCTTCTTGAACACTGTCAGGCTTGGGGCCGTGACACCTTCCTGAGGAGCCTGTTCCAGTGCTCCACTGTCAGTTTGGTATTCCTCACCACCAGTAATTTGGCCTAAAACATGTCTAAATAATTGCTACAAAAGTGTTACTTTGTTTTAATGGAAATTATCACTACTCCTCTTGGGTGTTTTTTTTCTTAAGCATTTTTCATCTACCGGGTATGTCATCCACTGGCTTTGATCTCAACCACAGATCTCCCTTGAGGTTATAATGAGGTTCAGCTTTGTATCAAAGCCTCCACTCCCATTTGTCCAAGATAGAATCTGTACACCAGCGAGAGAGCAGAGTGTGGTCCAGGGGAAGGGAGGAAGCAGCCAAGGTGAGTCAGCTTGCTGTCCCTTGCCTCTTTCTCTTTGATGCCTCCTTGTCCCCAGACAGTCATGCTGGGCTGGGACCACTTTAGAGCTGTCCTCCCATGGAAGTGCCATGAAGAAGGATGATGATCTAGCAGGGCTTAACAAAACCTGATGCCTTCCATCTCCCCTAAGGTACAATGTCCTCCATGAGGCTGGTTCTCTGTGTAATCAGTTCTAGCTGTGAGGCCCTGATTTGTGTCAGGGTAGGTGAAAAGAAAAGCTATAATTCCAGACCTTCAGCCTTTCTACAAATCTTCCCTGAAATATACCCTAACCTTATAGACTGTTCAAGAGCATGAAATATTCTTGGCAGAAAGTAATAACAAATGGCTCCCTGAAGACCAACTACAACACACAACTCTTTTAAAAGGAAATTTGCTGTAGAGTGAGCAAAGCTTTGCAAGATTAGCTCAAGATTGTATTTGCCTACTGCTTTCTAGTTACAGATGTTGCACATGATACTCAGTGGCACAATGTGCTGTCTATAAATTGGCAAGTTCATTTTAAGAGACAGCAGGTTATTTTAATCTGTTTTTCCTCTAGCTAATTTGCACAATTATGAAGTTAGAGACTGTAAAAGCCTTAGTTCTAGCTTTGTTAGGCAACAGACATATGTAAAAATATGTTTTCACATTTCTTAGCCAACACAAAGCATAATTGCATGACTTTTAGGTGTATATTATGACCACTAAATCAAACCTACATGGGACAATATTAAACAAAGTTAGTTGCTTATTTGGTTTATGCACTACACAAGCCATCTCTTGTGACAGCCGCTTAACAATCTATTTACAGTATCTTTGATGTGTTGCAGAGCAAGAATTACATCTATCTGTTAAAAACAGAATCTAAAATACAATAAATGTTTCTAACTTGACACTCTCATTTGTCCTGAGCAAACAGCTCTAGATGGCCCTTCTTGAGCAGGGGGCCTGGACCAGGTGCCCTCCAGAGGTCCTTTCCAACCTCAACCCTTCTGAGATTCTGTCATCCTTCTGTAAATTGCTTGTTATTCCATACTCTTAAGCAAGTATGAAATTAAGAGGCTATATGAAAAAGTTAACCACCAAAACCTCCTGTACCTTACAAAGCAGAAAGCATCTCAAAACCACCAAGATTTATTCTAGGTATTCATCATAGTACCCCAGACAGGTCAGAAAAATAATGTCTCACTGTTTTGCTTGCTTTTAGAAAGCCTAATAAATCACCCAGCTATGTGGCAGGCTTTAAAAATCACCAGCTCTGTGACAGGTTTTTTCAGTGCTTGACCTGTATGTGAAGCTCTACAGAAGCAAACCAGGGAAAGGCCAGACTTGTCCCAGGGGCACATGGCTGCTCCTCTGACAGTCACAGACTGCACCATCACCTCTTAGTGCCGGGACGAGAAGTCCTCAGTGTCAGGCTTTATCTAGTACTTAGGTATATTGCAAAATGGTTCAATGCCATCTCCTCAAATGCTCTGCAACAGGAACAAATGGTGATCCTCTCATTTTGGCACTGATTTAGGATGAGTGGAATTCAGAGTTCAAGGGGTTCACATACTGTTACAAATCAGAAGAACATTTGTCCCCTTGTCCAACTGCAAAAAGAAACTTTGCTGCAGTTGACAGCAGCCCCCTGGGAAAGGTGCCATATAGCCTTGCTAAAACACGGGACGGGAGAGGAAAAGTGAAGGAATCTTCAGGAGGGAATGAAAAATAGTATATCTTGCTTTCTTCATTCCCAGCTTTCATTCTTTTGTCTTCATTTGATCTTTTAAAACCAAAACGACAAAAATATTTAAAACCTTGCTATAAACCCCTATTGTACACAGATATCTAATTTGTTTACTTCAGTAAATATCTAGCAGTAAAAGAGTCACTAAGAACAAAGCTAGCCCCAGCATTATAGAAATGAAACAAATTTTGCACTACGTCAAATATTAAAAAAGATGTGTGATATCTTTCTCTCTGGCACACTGCTTGTGCAAGAGGTACCTGTGATGCTGGAAAAGGCAGTCTTATTCTCCACAGATACACAGCAAAATGGACCATGGCAGGGTCTATGCAATTTGTCAATGTTTTGTTCAGATTCCTATTATTTTGTCTAAAATATTCTTGTGATAAAAAGGTATCTTTGACCTTCTGATGGGAAAATTTTTACTCTGTTATCATTTTTGAGGGATTAAAAACTCATCAAGCATATTGGCTGAGCCTTTAGTTTGTATAAAAGAGCATCACTAGTGATCATAACCCTGGGACTCAAATCAATCGACAACATCTGCTTGTGCTACCTGGTCCTCCGTGATCACTTTGCCATTGCAAAATTGCAAACCACCAAACATTAAATGCCATTGGACAGACATCTTCTTTCTCTGCCATGCTCAGCAACATAATTCCTTCCAGCTTTGGTGACACCCCCATACCAGGTATTTGAAATAAAAACTATTTTGAAGTATCTCCTCTGAAGAAACTGATTCAGTTAAAAAGGCTTGCAACATGCTTAGCAGACTAGCAAAAGCCCTCATACGTACTTAACTGTTTCGTGGAATTTAAGGCACACACATGCACACAGTGAGAGATTTCCTTATGTTGCTCCAACAGAAATTATACTGCTTTAAAGTATTTTTTTCACCCAATACTTTCTATTACTTTATAATCAAGAGAACTATTTCATTACAATGCAAAGAAAAACTTTTTTAAAAGGAAGATAAAGGAGTCTTTACCGAAAAAGCCAGTGGCTGCTCTGTTTTTCCTCATCAGGTACATGGTCCAGGATAGAGGAGAAGACATACCAAACTGCCCGTGGTTCATGTTTAAGTTTATATGATAGCCAGGCAGTGACCAGATACTGCAAAAGACCAGCAGAAACTAAACAAGATGAGGGGAGAGCTCTTCCTTTTCACTCCACTCTTTCTCTGCCCTAGAGATCATTATTTAACATGAGCAAATTGAAAAATGACATGCAGCCATACTTAGTATGTGTTTTTTTTCTTCCACTAACCAAACTCACATGAGACTTCCCATCTTTCTCTCTCTTCTCCCCCCCTACCCTGCTTTTTTTTTTTTTTTTGCCTCAGGCATTTATAGGCTAGTAATTTTCATTTAGCTTCTCCAACGATTTTTCTCTGCCCAATTAGAGTGGAAGTGGATGAAGATTTAAGTTCAGAGTATTGCTGCTAGAAAACAGTTTGGTACTGTTCCTTTTGTTTTGGCTTATGTGCCATTTCAAAGGTGCAAGGGTCTATTACCAGTAAATAGGCTAATGGTACTGATAACGATTCTTTCTGCAGACTTTCCCTGCTTGTAGTATTTTATAGTCACTAACGCCAGAGAGCACTGAGAATGAGGGTGATGGAGCACTGGAATAGGCTGCCCAGGGGGTTTGCGGAGTCTCCTTCCGTGGAGACATTCAAAACCCACCTGGACATGTTCCTGTGTGACCTCATCTAGGTGTTCCTGCTCTGGCAGGGGGATTGGACTAGATGATCTTCTGAGGTCCCTTCCAATCCCTAACATACTGCGATACTGTGAGAATGCCCTTGACTATGAAGATTTTTTTTTTTCCTCAGGAGATACACAGGACAGTTTAAGCCCAACCTCTTTCCCCCCATATGTAGGAATAATTTCATTGACATCTCTGGGATGGCATTTTGTATGAGAAACCGTAATAAAAGTCAACCTCTATGTTCTGATAAATCAGTGAATTTGAATCAGTATCTGCAAAGCTTGAAAATTCTTCTATAGGAGAAGTGATGTATACCTCAGTTCTCTGTTGTTTAAGAGAAATAATTCTTCATAGAATCATAGAATGTCCTGGGTTGCAAGGGACCCACAAGGATCATCGAGTCCAACTCCTGTTCCTGCATATGACAACCCCACAGTTCACACCATGTGTCTGAGGGCTTGTTCAGTCTCTTCTTGAACGCTGTCAGGCTTGGGGCTGTGACACCTCCCTGAGGAGCCTGTTCCAGTGCTCCACCACCCTCTGGGGGAAGAACCTTTTCCTCATGTCCAACCTGAACCTCCCCTGGCACATCTTCCTGACATTGCCTTGGGTTCTATCACGGGTTACCAGAGAGAAGACATCAATGCCTGCCCCCCCTCCTCCCCTTGTGAGGAAGCTGCAGCCACCATGAGGTCTCCCCTCAGTCTCCTCCAGACTGAACAAAACCAGTGACTTCAGCTGCTCCTCACTTGGCTTCCCTTTCAAACCCTTCACTAGCTTTGTAGCCCTCTTCCGGACACTCTCCAGTAGCTTTATATCCTTTTTATCCTGTGTTGCCCAGAGCTGCATGCAGTGCTCCAGGTGAGGCCGCACCAGTGCAGAGCAGAGTGGGACAATCAACCGTGGCCCAGCTGGCAATGCTGTGCTGGATGCACCCAGGACACAGGTGGCCCTCTTGGCTGCCAGGGACACTGTTGGCTCATGTTCAACCTGCCATTGACCAGAATCCCCAGATCCCTCTCCACAGAGCTTCTCTCCAGCATCTTGTCCCTCAGCCTGTATGTGCAGCCAGAGTTGCTGTGTCCCAGGTACAAAATCCAGCACTTTGTTTGTTAAACTTTGTATAGTTGGTGATCGTCCAGTTCTCTAATTTGTCTTCCTAGATGTGTACAAATGTACAAGTGCTATATACTCTGTAAGACCATGTCCCATCTGTCACCAAATGTGAAATTCAGCAATTTCATAGGAATTCGAGTAGATATATTGATGAATAAATGAATGGATGGATAGGTGGGTAGAAAGATTATTTCAAAAACATTAAACTGGACTCCAAAATGTAGTCCAGCCGTTTTGCAAAGCATACCAAAATGCTGCAGTTACTGAAAGAGTGCACGTGGCAGTTGGAGGAACAACCAGCATCCAGCCTGCAGTGCAGATTTGCAGGGCACTTCGTGTACCACAGTAGTGTAAACCCCCTGTGCACCTAGTGGCCCTCATGACAATCCCTTGTCTCTTTTTTTTTTTTTTTTTTTGGTAACAGTTTAAGGAGGGGAGTGTTGGCTACAATTATAAATGTATTCCCTGTACTTTTTCACACCTCTTCTTTTGTAATCCATTTTTCCTCCTAGAAAATGGAGAGAAGCTCATAGTCAGTGATAAGGAGAAATAAAACTGAGTAGTAGCAATTGCATCTGGGTAGACAAAATGAAATGCTGCCCAATGCACAGCTGCTGTTTGTTGTTGTTGTTTTCTGTTTTGTTTTTGTTTGTTTGCTTGCTTTTTTTTAAAAAAAAAAAAGTTTATAAATTTGCTTTTTGGTTTGTGTTTTTCAGATTTCAGGTTGGGATGTTTCTAATGAAATCAGGGAATACATGTGGAAACAAAAGGCTGTGAGATTTACCAGGGATTTTCTGCTGGCCAAATTTCACATTTTGAGAGCACTGCTAGCTTTTTAAGTGTTATATTCTATAAAAATATTACAACCTTACTTGTCAGCACAGGGCCAGAAACCTACAGACACTACAAACACTTCAACACATGCAAAGTTGCCTATGAGGAAAATTGTGCATGTGCTTAAGCTATTCCACAAATGGTTGAAACCATCAACTTGTGAGAGCAGGTTCCAATTCCCATTAAATCACAGGAACTTTTGCACCAGAGCTGGTATAAAAGGGACAATGAAATAAGGTGTACTTCTGTGAAACTCTAATCCAGAAACTGTTTGGGGCTATTTGGCTGTTGTTCTTGTACTGAACAGAAAAACAAGAAGTGGTACGTTGTTTTCCTTTCCTTTGAACTTTGTCTCAACACTGCTTGAATGAAGAAGAAGAGACCTGCACAAGAAACACATTCCTTTTCCCAAGGAAAATAATAGAAAGAGGAAAAAGAAAAAAGAAGAAAAGCCCACAGAAAGCCCAGTGAAATGAAACAGCACAATCTCTACCACTCCAGCAACTCTTACACAACCCTGGGTTATGACATTGTTCAACTGCCACTGGAGGACTGCGAGAGACCTCAGGCAAAGGTTTCATCAGTTGCACAACAAGATGTTTCCTGGGCTTTGCCGACAGTGGTTCGGCAGAGATGCAATAGCCCCTCTGTTACAGGGCAGATAAAGCACCTCCTGCTAGCTGCTATCTTCAGATGCTAACTCTACAGAAATGGTTCCTTCTTTCCATCTCTCTCTATAGCTTTGGGTTTGAGCTTTTGAAATGTGCAGGCCTTTAGTCCTCCTCTCTCGTGGCTTTTTTATTATCAGTTTTCGCCCTCCTTTTCCTATTGCTTGTTGCTCATCTATCAGAGTGTGAGCACCTTGTGGACATTTACATAAAGATAAGGAATGATGGGGCTATGCAAGACACATGCATGTTGATATCAGAGAGGATGCATCTCCAGGGAAAACACAACTACAGACCCAGCATGGATTTGGGGTTTCATACTTTTCTTCCCTAACATAATACCTTAGCTGTCAGAAAACGGAAGAGACTGTAAAAGACCTTCTTTAACACTTATTTTAATTAGGTTATTTGAGGATTCCAGAAAAAAACTACCAGTTCTTTTGGATGAATGGTTTTTACTCACAGTTTGTGTGTGTTCAGCAGTGCAAAGATGGTCAAATGAACATGAAAGTGAAACCTCAGCTAAATTTTTATTACATCAGCTACACTAACTGCCTCATTGGCCACTTTTCAGCCATATAGCACAGTCTTAACTTGGAGGTGGTAGGGGGCAAAGAAGACGTCATAAGAGCCAAAAAAAAAGGTATTCTGAATTTTCACGTATATATGGCAAGGGTTGCTCCAGCAGCAAAGTTCTGACTCAATACTTATGTAAGAAAGACATACATTTTGGCAAGGCTTTAGATTTTAAAATGGAAATCTGTTTTTCTGAAGGTGTTAAAGACCTGCACATTTCATGGACTTCCAGTGAAACTGCTGGTGTTCAGGTCATCTGGAAGTCAGGACTGAGATAACTTTTTAATCTCAGTAATTTGAGGCATTGCACAAATTTCAAGATTAGTCCTTAAGGAGTTTTATAATATGTTTTGTAAAGCAAAAGCAAACATCAGTCTGAAATAAAATGGAAGTAGCTGGGAACACTGTGCCGTTTGATGATGTCCCTCTAGCAGGTAATAGGAAAAGTGAAAGCAGATTACTGTCTCCTGTTTTCAGATTGAAGGTATGTTAGCCACAGAGCTTTCCAAAACTGTAAATACAGCCCTGCTAAGAAAAATTGGTTTCCCAAGGTTATGCAGCATTTTGTCTTATATATTGCTCTTAATACCCCCACACATACTGCAGGACACCTATCCAAACCAGCTTCATGTTGACAATAAAACTTTTACTTCACTGACTATGCAAGACGTTCCTGTCTGTGAAATGACTGGATTCCCACATGCATCCCTTTATGTACCTTGTAGTGCTTTGATAAACCTACATTTCTGAAACATCAGGGTCTCGACTCGCTATAGAAATGATGGGATTCTGTGGCATGTGCTATACAAAGGAACACTCAAGTAAAGGAACGTAATCTGATGTTCCTTTCCCATCTTAACATCCAGCCCCTGTCAATCCTTTTTTAAGACTGCAGAGAGATTTCCCAAAAAAGCATAGTTTTCGCTTTATGAACAGAAGTATTTTTAGGGTTCTTTGAACCGAGCTAAACAACTGACATATTTTTAAAAAACATAATGCAGACCGAAAAAAGCCAAAGAGGCAAGTAAGAATGAAACAGGATGGAGTACACGTCCTGTTTTTGACATGCAACACCATCTTTAACAAGTTTTGAAGCACTACATCCTCTTTGCAGAGCCTTTAGCAACCACCTTCTGAAGCAGGTTGTTTTTCTGGAAGCGGGATGCCATAAGCATTTGCCTGTGTTTTTAAGGAGATTGCCAAGATTGTGGATGAGGGTGGATTTCACTGAAAAGTACACATAACTACTGGGAAAATTCAAATGCCAGGGCTTTTTTGGATATGGGTAATATTTATATGCACTTTCACCATGCTGAAGCTGGATGTGTGCTCCAGAGAAACCAAACTCTGCGAGACATTTGGAACAACAGCTAAAATTTCATTTGTTTTGGAACTGCCTACTGGACATTTGAAAGTAATCAAAAGCAAGTTTTTATATATATAAATATATATATTTTTTTCTTTTTCTTGACGTGAGTTGTCCTTCCATCACTGTCTCCTTATAATAAAGTCAAAGAGTTGTGAAATGGTTATGTTTAGAAAAAGACAGAGCTTTGGAACCTAGGAATCCATTTGCTGACCTGCCTCTCCAGGGGCACAGCCATCAGGCAGCTGCCTCCCCCCACCAGCACCGGCTGCTACATCACTTGGCAACGGAAGCGCACACTCTACACAGCACTTGGGGTTTTTCTGCGTCGTGTGGCCAACCCCGAGCTGAGCTCTGCTGCAGGACTGCAGGCTCAGGGAAGTAACAAGCTCTCAGGTCTGCACTGGCTGGGAGAGGGAGCTTAGTAATGACCTGGCCAAGCCACAATGCCAACCCAGCCAGCCCGGGACACAGCCAAATGTCAACTTACTGTCCACCCCAAAAGCCTGGGCCTCTGCCCTGCTACCTCTGCAGCAGCTGTATCTGGACCAAGAAACAGTTTTTGTCTCTCTCCTTTTCTGAGAGCTACCCCAGGCTGTAATTACATTGCCAAAGGGAAGAGGTGAAGGTGTCCATTACCTCCCCTACCTGGAGCCACCCACCCACCCACCCATGTGCTTTTGACAAAATTCACGTTCATTAAGTGAGACTTTCTCAGCCAGACTTGGCCAGAATCACTGCAGAACTGACATATTTTTTCAATTTTCCCCCACTCCCTGGCCTTGTACCAGCACAGAAGCTAGCTCATGGACTCAAACTGGTGTAGTCTAACCTGGTTTGAAAGCCAGGACTGAAAACAACAAGAGGCACATGTACCACAGGACAGCTAAAATGCTAAAATGCCAAATGAAACCACACCTAGAAGCCCGTCAGAGCTATTTCCAAGCAGATTTCAACAAGTCACCAGCGTCTCTGTCACCATCTTGAAGACCTTGCACGTCTTGGTTGCCAGTTGTTTGCCAAGAGACCCAACACAGGGCTAGCTGGGAGCTCATGTCCCATCTGAGTGTGATAATTCAGAAAGTTTTCCTCCTGTGTAGGGATAAACCTAGGATGCTTCAAATCTTTCCACTGGGTAGGAGGCTTGCTTGGGTGGCCAGGATGAGCCATGCCCAGGAGGTGAAGGTTGCCCAGCACTAGCAACCCATCAGCTGGCTCTCCCAGCCTCTCTTGTTGGAGTGGGTCCTATCTGCAAGGATAGCTAAGTAGAGATGGAGCAGGGACAGAACTGGGGCTGCCCACATTCAGGCATGGCTGCAGAGGCAGTCTCTAGTTTGACCTGACATCCCACCCCAGAAACTGAAGGATGTTTTCGAGTCAAAACCAGTACATATTGGGTTTTGTTTTTGTGAACAGCTTTAGTTTTGATAAACTGACATTTTCTGGAAAAAAAAAAAAAATTAAAACACCTACCATTTCTCATCTTAGCCAGAAGGACAGATGTGATCTGGGGAGCCAAAGAGGCACCATCAGAGAGGGTCCTGACAAGTATGGGACATGAATTTGAATCATTTATTAGACTTCTCCAGTGCCAGGCAGCTGTCTGGAAAGAACCAAAACTGTGTCGTCTATATCTGAACCATGCAAAGCCAGAAGTCTTATAGAACATGCAGCACAGATACTACATGATTCACTAGCTTTTGGAGCAACATCTTTCCCAGATCTCCATTTAGCAGTCTGTCAGGCTGAGGAGTTTAAAAGTAGGACTGACAACTCTAGGAAGCAAAGCACTGTGTCTGTGCTGTAGCTCCTGCCACAATGATATGGAGCCCAAATCCACCATGTGCTGAGGTATTTGGGTAGTGGTAGCACCCCAGTGCTGCAGACACATTGCTGTATCCTCTTGTCCAGCATGCCATGCAATGGGAGATCCCTGGGTGTGGTGATAGAACAAACCCCAGAAAACCTGGGCTGAGCATGGGGTTGTTCTTTGCCCCCATTCCAATCCTTTCCACAGCTCCTGGCAGAAGGAAGAGGGAGAAGAGAAGAGTGGGATGTAGAAGAACAAGGGCTGTCTTTCACAGACTGGGATGGAGTGCTTTTTCTTGTGGCCAAGCTGAACGAAGAGCATCACACTTTTTCCAGATGTGAAAGAAATGCTACAAAAAATGCTATCAGCTTTGTATTACCCCATAGCATGCTCCCACCCTGCAGAGCAGGGATCACGACACAGCCTGCTCTGCCTCACTGGTGGTGGCACTGATGGGATAACCTTCAAGATGTACTCACTCTAACAAGACCTACTTCAGCCCTCCAGACCCTATTCTGTGAAGCTTTCCCACCAGAAGAAGAAAGAAAATCAGAAGCCCAAGCCAATACCACCTCACAGTCATCTATCCACCTTCACTGATTTATTCATTCATGTAGCATCTCCAACAGACCAAGGCATGAAGAAAGCAAAAAGCTTCATGATGATGTTGTCTCACTAAGGTTATGTTTCCCTTCAGCGTGCCAGGGGGCCATCCCAGGCAAAAATCTATAACAGTGACAGGGGGTGCACAAAGTCTGAGCAGGTCAGAAGGTCCCTTCTGCTCTTCTGCTCGCTAGTCTCTCAGAGCCATGCCTACCATTATTCCCATTTGGAGGTTGCTGCACCTCAGAAGAAGGGAAGGTTTATTGTTCAGGCTTCTTAGCAGCTGTAACCATTACAGATTTCTGGTGCCTTTGCTTTGGGAGGCAGCATCCTTCCAATTTTGCACCCTCCACCACTCATTTGGTTCCTGTTGCCTGCCCAATAATGTTGATTAGGCTTCAGGGCAGAAGCACTGTTTTGCACTTTCTTCTCAGACAGGGTTTCAATTGTGGAGAAAACTCAACCTTGCTTTCTTTAATAATTTACATGGCAGTATTGTGTGGATACTCTTAACTGCTACTTAAAAGTAATTAATTGATTTTCTGACATATCAGTTAACAATGTATTGCACTGACATGAAGTTGTGATGCTGCTGTTGATTGGGCTGGATGACTAAATGCATCATACTCAGTTCAGGAGCTGAGCTTAAAAGACTCTAAATATATTCTGCTATAAAAGGAAAGGCATTTTACATGTAGTGTTGTCTAAAACTTAAATCCATATGCTGCCTCCAATGCTGTCAGAGTGAAGTATTTCATTGTTATTTACAGTAGACAGATAGTATTTAAATTTAGAACATCCGGTAGGTATGAAAACACAATTTCTGTCAGCTGGAGACAATAGCACATGTTGGGCTGCAGAAAAAAAGGAGGCTGCAGAAGGTCTCTATGTGTGTATATATAACTGAACTGGGAGAGGTGGTTGGAGCATCTCCTTTCTCCATACTAAGTTGCCTACCCTGTTCAAAACCCAGGAGCACTGCAGATGCATATACAGATGAGTCTGAAGCAGGAAGACAGAAGGACAGAACGCTTTTCTGGAGATTAATGGTGGTTTATACAGCTTTTTATCTTTACAGTAAGTCACCAGTTCTATTAAACTCCAGGGCTGGGTGGCAACAGCAGGTTAAATAAATTGCTGCAGTCAGAATGTTCAAACCAGCCATATTCTGTTAGATAACTAAATAAAAGAAGACCAGCCTTTTCTGTCTTAAATGAAATTATGTGAGGAACTTATGAGCACTTATTACACTCCACAATCACAAATTCAGAAATCCTCTGTTTAATTACTTAGTCTTGAAAACTCTGACCTGGGTAGATAGTGCATGGGGGACACTACTGGAAATATTTTCATTCATTATAGAGGATATGAAATTACTTGCTTGTGATCTCTGCTTTGATATAGCTAATCCCATCATGGATAATGTAGAAGGTCAAATCCTTAAATTTTATGTGTTGCAGAATACTTCACATGTTGAGCACTGTTTTGCTTCTGTTCTCAAATAATCTTTTTTCTCCTTCCTTCTCTTGCTACGAAACACCACAGAAACATCAGCTGAGGAACAGACCAATTCTCCTCTAAAAGTGTTCTTTTAATAAATATGGATATTTTATGTTAAAGTATTTGTGCAGAGAACTAAGTACTTTTATTTTATCAGCTGTAAAAATGGAGAAAAACCAAGAAGCTTTCTGGTGCACAAACTCTTCTTCAGCTATTTATATCCATATTTGCCTCAAGAAAGCCTGTCATTTTTATCTTTTGTGTTTCAAGAATATAAGAACATTTCTTATACACACTCAGCCTTGTCACAAAATCTAGAAGCCGCTACAGGAAATTAACTTCACCAAGACCATCCTGTTTATGCAATTACAGTATTAGCTGACTTGACTGTGCGTACGTGGCACAGAACAGAGTCCCGAACTGAGAAACAATCTCCACCCTCAGAATTATTTATCATCAATCCTCTCCCGAGATTTGGCCATTAAAAATACCTGCAGCCCTGTTATGGCTTATTTTAACCTCAAAAGAAGAGCGATAGAAGAACTGCAGCAGATTCAGCAATGAGCATTTTGTGGGGTGTTTGGCTTCAGAATAAATGAGTTTCGAAAAAGAAGAGAGGCCATGAATTATTAACAGTCCCCTCTGTAGATGGGAGAAAGTGTCAAGATTTTGCTGAAGTCATGGATTGATTTTCTGACACAACAATTGAAAAGATGTGAAAGCAGCCACTTGGACAGTAGTGTCAGATACACGATCCATCGGTAAATGGGATTCCTCCTCTCACTTAACAGCACTGCTCATGTACCATTGATTATGCCATATTATATAGCTCACAGTAATACATATGGGGAAGAAAGAGTGGGAAAAGTAGGCAAAAAACTGTAGGGTGGGTGAATGAATAAACCAAAACAGACTAAAGAAATCCGGCTTTATAGAACTGGATAAAATGTTATTAAAAATGACTTTTTGCCCTCTGAAGTAATGTGGATTTAGACTAAAATTTAATTTCATAAATTTATGCTTATTTTTTAACTTTTTTTTTTTTTTCCCCAAGTAGGAGTGAAAAAGATATAAATGAAATACCTTATAACTGTTTTTGGAATTAAATTTTTAATAATATGTTTTTACTGGAAATATTACTTTACGTTTAATTTTATTTTGAAATTACTTTACGTTTAATTTTATTTTGAAATGGTTTTAAAAGCCTCAGCAGCTGAAACCATTACTCTTGGGGTATTTATTGGTTCTAGATTAATTTTTAAAGTAGTTTGCCAAAATTCTTAGTTATTTGCTTTCAGTCAACTCAAAATAAAGTTTTTGTTTGTCTGTTTGTTTTTTGTTTTTCTGAGGTTTTCTACTATTTTTAATTTTATCTTATTATATATATGTATTTTTTTTTAAACACAGCTGGTACTGACAGAACAGCTGCGGTCATTCTATCTAGAAGCAATTCACCTTTCTGACTTACTGGATTTTGTATATTTTGCTGACCATTTCTGTTAGCCAACAGGGATATTGGACGCCACTGGTCTCATCCTTTCCAAGTGCCAGTTTCTTCTCTCCCCTTAATTTATAAATATCACGTGGAAGAAAAAGCATAAACTGCAGGGCTTTCTCACCAGCCTGACCAAAATCAGAATGAAAACTGAGCATCTTTCAAGCCTTTACTTCAGTTTAGTATTTCAAACCCCAGACTCACAGAAGGACACACAGAAATGTTATTACTCCAGACCAGTGCAGGTAGCAAAGGCCAGTGTGCTTGTCTGTTATTTCACTTTTTAGTGGAGAAAAAAAGGCATATTCCTTTCTGGAAGTGATCGTAGGCTTGTGAGAAGAGCAAGCCACCTTTAGCCTTTATGTGACTGCTGCCCTCTCCCTAGTCACAGATCACTTGCCCAAAGCAGGAAAATGAAATCCATTTTCTGCCAAGAGCTGGGGTGATAAGCCCCCACGTCAGCTTTTGGAGCCTGGACCAGCAGGATTTATTGTTTTTTTTTTTTTTCAAAAAGAAGGAAAAGCAGAAGCCTATATTCACAGATTTTTGAACATATTATGCTGCAAAGGGGAAGGTGAAGAATTTACAGAAACACTGGCAATTTGCTGAACAATGTCAGATTTAAGGAGACAGAGAGAATTCTGGAGTCAACAAATTTGTATGTGAATGACTACAGTTTCATACATGTCTCTTTTAAAAAAAAAAAGTATGTTTTGTCATCTTCCTGGTGATCTTCCACTTTATGATCCAGTAACAGTTTGAAGTTACTTTTAGTGGATACAGTGAGAAAGATCATCTGCACTGGAGTCAGTTGTCAAATTTTCAATGCAATATCTTTTCTTTCATATGCTGATTTATCAAGTTCAATCTTTTAATAACAAAAAGGACCCACTTCAGACAATTTTCCTTGAAAATATTTTGAAAACAGTACAAAATTTTGGTTTAATCATTGACATCGTGTCTTCTTATTTTTCAAGGGAAAAAAATCACCTTCTGGTTTAAAATATTTTAAATCTAAGTTTCCGATGGTATTTTCTGTGATTTAAGATTAAACACAGTTCATAAGTATGAGTGGCATTTTATATTTATTTCTTTTTATGAAATATTTCACTGGGAATTTTGTTTCAGTGGAAACTGTACCTTATACATGTGTGTGGGGAGGAAGATCTTTTCAGCCAGCTGTGACCTAAACATCTTCACTGTCTTCAGAATTGTCTTGAAATGGTTTCTGGCATTAGGTGTTGCAAATCACTGTCATAATTTGCCCTGCGTTAGATCAGGTGAGCACAGCAAGGAAAGTATCCTTTTGCCTATGCTGCCATTCCCCTTGAGGACTGATTACTGCTTTCCTCCCATCCAAAGACTGTGAAGAAGAAAATTACACAAGGACATATATATGCTCTACTAGTAGCATTTCAGCGTTGCAGGCTTGGTGAAGAAGGCTCCACAAAGGCAATGGTGATAAGAAAAGGGGGATGCAATGTAGTAGCATGCAATGGCTGGTGATGCGGAGGTGAGGCGCCAGCTTCTGCAGCCAAGACCCCAACCATGCTGGGGAGACCCCCCTGGGAAGCCCTTTCTTAGTCCAGCCAAGCACCAGAGCTCCCTTCTGCAAAGCCTGAAGCAGGGACGGCGCTGACCTCTGTGTAAAAAAGGATTTGCAGATCTTAGGCTCCAGGACAGGGGTTTAAAACAATGGTGAGCTTATCTGCAACACAAAAAGCCAACAACTTTAGCACAGTTCTGATGGTAGATAAAAGCAAGGCAGAGCCTGGCAGTAAAAGGCAATGGTCAAGAAATGTTAGAATGAATTAATGTCAGTTTTACTAGGAAATCTTCTGTATAAGTGCAAGGCAATGGCAGGCACTTTGGCACTGAGCGAAAGATGAAGAACCCAGGGCAGTATTGTTCACATTGTTTTGCTGATTTACAGCAACAGTTTCACATTGTGGGAGACGCAGCCTGCTTCATGTTTGTGTGTTGCTGATGGGTTGCCTGCAGAAGAGTGTATTTGGTGGTCTTTGTTCAGTTCTTAGTGGTTTGCATGCTACCACACATCTGGCTCCCTTCCAGTGGAGCCCGAGTACTGACAGAAACCATTTAACAATTAGCATGGAGATAACAATATTTCCTTCTCCAATTGGGTGGTCTATTTTATAGCCAAAAAGAAATTAGACCCAGGAAGTGCCAGGTATTTCTGAGACTAAAACTTGATAATGCTGAACAGAAAACTCAGAAGGATGTGCCATGCAATTCCAAGGAAAATGGAGGCTGGAAGTTTGCAAACACATGCAAAGTAACAGAAGCAGGAGTACAGAGGGATATTGTAGTTCTGGAGAAAACACAGGGTGCCGATGTGTATTTCCACAGTATTTCTGCCCATTTTCATTTCCCAAACAAAAGGTGTAAATATGTATTGCAGAAAGGATGCAGGGAAAACCTAATCACTGGATATGAAGAATGCATATTTCAAGTTGCTTAACTGCCTCCATAATCATGAAACACATCACGATATTCACAGTTGCCCAGAATTACACTGATATCTCTTTTCAAGTACGGGAACTAGGTGGCATAAAGGCTGCGCTGCTGCCTGACAGGAGGACAGTTGCACACAAGTCCACGAGAGGATGCACTCTGGTGTACAGTACACCATGGACCTGAATTCTGCCTCCAGACATTGTCACAGTTTGGTAACTGCTACACAGGTATAACCATTCAGAGCAACAAAGTGTTACGAATGCTATATACGGATCAGAAAAAAATATTTCCCTGCCTCTAGCCCCCCTCCTTTTCCTGCTGCATTATGTGCAGGCAGTGCAGCCTCTGTTCAGAAGCTGGTGCACATTTTGATGGTAATTCTTTGTTAGGCAGCTGGCACTCTGCAATAGTTAGAGCTTTTATAGATATGCAGGTGATGTTCCACACAGAAGAACATTAAGTATTACCAGATGTTTAAAGAGTGCCCACTAAGGGAGACTAAAAAGAACTTCCCTGCAGTAAATGTCTTTGCTCCTGAGATCTAGTGTTCTTTCAACAAAATTTAAGTGATGGCCGAAGGACACAGAGCTGAAGACAGATTGCTAGTGCTGCTGAATCCCTGGAGAATCAATGAAACAAAAAAGAAAAGAAAAGGCGTGCAGCCTACAAGTGCACGTAACACATGATCCTTTCTCATCAAAACAACAGAACCATAGAATGTCCTGAGTTGGAAGGGACCCACAAGGATCACCGAGTCCAAATCCTGTCCTTGCACAGGACAAGCCCACAGTTCACACCATGTGTCTGAGGGCTTGTCCAGTCTCTTCTTGAACACTGTCAGGCTTGGGGCCGTGACACCTCCCTGGGGACCCTGTTCCAGTGCTCCACCACCCTCTGGGGGAAGAACCTTTTCCTCATGTCCAACCTGAACCTCCCCTGGCACATCTTCCTGACATTCTGTTGGGTTTTGTCACTGGTCTCCAGAGACAAGAGATCAACGCCTGCCCCCCCTCCTCCCCTTGTGAGGAAGCTGTAGCCACCATGAGGTCTCCCTTCAGTCTCCTTTTCTCCAGGCTGAACAAACCAAGTGACCTCAGCCGTTCCTCACTCGGCTTCCTACCCAAACCCTTCACCAACATTGTAGCCCTCTTTGGACACTCTCCAGTAGCTTGATATCCTTTTTATCCTGTGTTGCCCAGAACTGCACACAGTGCTCCAGGTGAGGCCGCACCAGTGCAGAGCAGAGCGGGACAATCACCTCCCTGGCCCGGCTGGCAATGCTGTGCTGGATGCACCCAGGACACGGGTGGCTCTCTTGGCTGTCAGGGACACTGTTGTTATAACAATAATACTAATGTTTTTAAAAATAATGACCACCAAGAGAGTGAATCGGTGGCAGCACTGATCTTTACAGTAATTCATAGGCCCCAGAAATGCACGTCCTGGGCTGTAGCCTTCTGAAACAACCCTAAATGTCTAAGAGGCTCCATGTTTGGGCATGTTTCCCCTGTCCACAGGGGCTGCCTGCTGGGGCTTGTGTGCCTGGGCATCAGCGGGAGCCCTGTGCCTGAGCTGCGCTCACCTCTGAGCTACCTGTCAGGGAGGACTCTAGCATGGCCAGGTCCAAACACGAATAATGGGAGGGAGACAAAGCACATTAGCTGCCATTTTGATGTACTTCCCCCTGGCTCTGTTTCTCCAAGCAAATTTAGTGCCCCCTATTTTTTTCCTTCCCTTTCTTGCTACCTCTCCTCATGAGCTTGCTGTGAACATTTGTGCAAAATCCAGCATGGATGAGAGAACACCATGCCAATATCCAGCAAACAAAGGCAGGCTGTGTTCAGTGGCGGGCTCAGGGCCCGAGAGGTGCGCCTTTCTGTGCTAGTCCATGCAAATGCCACACAAATTTTCTGAGCTCCTTCCTTGCTAGGAGGCGGTGGGCCATCCTGCAGAGCAGCAGGTAACAGCCACTGCACTGCCATGCAAATCTGGCAGAGGGGTTGTTTGTTTTCCCTCCTGAGGAAGCACCCTGTGCTCAGTAGAGCAGTCCAGAAATCTATGGCTACCAACCCAGGTAGCCAGAAACAACCACCTGGGTTTTCCACGTGGGACAGCAGCAGGAGGATCCACGCTGGCTGAGCACAGCTCCTCCTCCACACAGGGTTTTCAGGTTATACATAGCCATGAGCTTCCCACAGTTTTCCATATGAATATTCCTCATTTATGTTTTGCTGGAGGTCAGTATGAAAAGTACTTGAAGATTTGTGATGAGAGCATTTGAGTTTCTGCTTCTTGAACACAACACTGTGTGGTCTGATCAACAAGTCAGTGATTCAGTTGAAGGGGGTGTAAGGAGGAAGAACTGGCACCTTGATGGAGCTGAAGTGCAGGGACCTACATTTCATTTACCAAAAGTGGTTGCTGTTTGTTCCATCATCCTAAAGATGATGGGGGCATTAAATTGTGTCCATACATAGAAGGAAAAATGAAAACATATAAAATACATAGGGGTCAGCTTAAGATACAGATACTGAACATTGGAAAAGCTAGAGACCTGTTTTGAGCACACTCATTACAGACTGATTTCTCAGCATTTTCTTGTAAACAGACTTTATCTTCTGGTTTCATAAGTTTGAGGGACAGATAAGTAAGACTGCCAGTGTTCTTGGCAATATTTTATGAGTTTGTCTCTGTATTTCATGTCCCCATGGAACACATATATGTTTTGACTGAAATTCTGACTCCATATGAATGAACAGCAAAACTCCTCCCTCCCATAGGTGATTCCCTGGCATCAGAGATGTGCTGTATGCACACAGGATCACTCTGCATACTCAGACCAGTGTCTCCCATCCCGCAGGCACTGCTCCATGCCCAGCAGCTCCTGGGATCTACCCCAGGGTGCACACAAAACATGTAGGTGGATGCAAGGCAGCAACAAACCCTCTCTACAGCAGCAATCAGTTGTGCAATCTCCCGTATGAGGTGCCTCCACGGACTAGTTATAAAAATACTCCTTAGCAATAATACAGGTGAGGCTGATCTTTCCAGGGACAGGTCATGGATGGAGTGACCTCTTCAGGTCTCTCCCAGCCCTGCTCTTCTAAATTCCACCAGCTGGGCTGTGTTCCCCCTCTTTGAGCTCAGTGAATCAGAGACTGGTTACTGACAGCACGATATAAACCACTGTGTGTATGTATGTGTGCGTCCACTCGTGTGTGTGCACGTACTTGTACACACATCTATGTGCAGTAGGCTACTTGATCTCCATTTATAACAGCCTTTGGTGTACTTGTCAAAGATTGAGTGATGAACAGAGATCCAATGTAAAGGACACTCTGCTCACTTATTTTATACATTTGTAATCTCTACCCAGAATGCTTTTTTTAACAACACTGTCATTTCCATAAAATGTTTCAGATTAGAGAAGATCCTGGCTAAATTTAGCTTTTATGGAAGAAAGAATAAAACATAATTAACTGTTTAAAGAACAAAACACAAACCACATGCAGCAATGAAACTTGTTGGCGAGAAATCTAACAGTAGTGCTTGGTAGCAAACCCATCTCCTGTGGAACAGATGTTTGGGATTTTACACAAAAATAGAAACTACACTAATGTAAAATGCTTTAGTGCCTGAAAAACTGACAAACACTGAGTGTTACTCTTTGGCCACCACGATTTTCCAGGTTGTCCAGAGGTACCACAGAAAATGGAATGAAACTAAAGCAAAACAGCAGCAAAGAAATATTGAACTTTTTTTTTCTTTTTTTTCTTTTTTTTCTTTTTTTCTTTTTTTTTTATTTAAAGCAACTCCCCAAACTAGTGATGTCTCTCCGCCTTCAGGCAACTTTTAGTGCAGTCTGAATGGCTAATTATTGCCAGCAGTGGTGGATAAGCTGGTTTGCAGGCACTTGATTACCCTTGAAGTATCGGACTCTGCTTTCAGCAGAGCTGTGCACAGCATCTTACAAATTCTCTTTGAATAGATTTGTTAGCCCCCCACCTTCTTATTTTATAAACAAATATTGGGACTATTAACACGGAAAAAGTAGAAAAAACAACAATAAACCCCTCAGGTGGCTGTTTCATTTCTCATCAGGAGAAGAGAAAATCAGCGGCCTTATTTCCAGGGGTGATTTATATCAGGAGCACTAAGGGAGCCGTGCCTCTGTCAATCATGCATATCGTGTGGCTTTTAGGGCAGGTAGCAAACTGGGATAGGAAGCTACATTAGCTGGAGCACCATCCTTCCATGTCTGCCATCATATTTTTTCAGAGCCTGGATGAATGTGTTAGGATGGATTCACCATACAGAAGCTTTAAAAATCACAGTTTTAGACAACTGTTTCACAAAACACCACCAGTGTAGACCTTCTCTAAACACTATACGGACCACGAAAAAAGACTTCTTGTGTGTGTGTGCCCCATGAGTTAAACCCACCAGAATAAAGAGATATGAAATACCCCAGCTGCCTCTGCATGAATTTTCTAAGTGGGTGTTCATGTTTTATATCACCATATGATACTCTGCAGCTTCATACAAAGAAAGACATCAGTCCCTGCCACACACACACACACACGGACACGTACATGCTCCCCAAAGCTAAACAGATGTCACACCAAGCCCACATCTCACCAAAATTTTCCAATAGTCAAAATAGAAAACATGAGGCCAAACTTAGCCTCCACCGATGCGTGCACACACACCACTTTCACTTTGATTCAGTCTTCTTGACATATGGTTTCCTCTCTCCTCCCGCCTCCCCTCCCCTTCATATTTCGAACTTGAGCAGATATAATAAATTGAATTTAAACACTATATCTGCAGTAGACAACAAGAGAAGACTGGAAACCCAAAAGCAGAGCTGAAGTGTCAAAGGGCAGAGCAAAAACCGGTTCCCACGGCTGAGGTGAGCAGGAGTCTCCTAGGGGTGTGAGCCAGCCTGGGAACTGTGGTCTGCACCTGGGGGAGGTCACCTCTCTCCTGGGCAGCTCCTGCCTGCCCCTCACTGCAGGGACTGTCTCTTCGCTCCTCTTTGCCAGGCTTGCCTAGAATGCCACACTGGAACTCAAGTGAGGTTTCCTCTCCTCCTTCCTATTCTTTCATTTAGGATGCTCTTTTAATGCTATTTGGCTAAGTGGCGTAAAAAAACCCCAGAACCTCCTCTACCCATGAAAGTCAAAGACAATTTTCTTGAATAGAATTTAAGTGGAAGATTAATTTAAGGCACTGTTTTAATTATTCACATGATGAGGCAGCTTTCATGGGAGCTACCACACACACTGATATCTTTTTTTAAAATATTTTTTTGTTTACCTGGACACCTGGAACAGCAAAGTGAGCCATGGGCATGATGCCAGTTACCCCAGAAATGCCTGAGACTTCCATGGAGGGCAGACATCACACGCTTTCCAAGAGACGTTCAGCATTTTATCATGCTTTATAGGATTAGAGTGTAGGAACTAAACAAAAAGCTGAGGTGCTTCTGAAAGTAAATACTTCTCAAGTGTATGAAGGGAAGTAAGATTTGTTCATATTGCAAAGCTGAAACTCTTTTAGTGATGTTTTTAATCTAAGAGATGCTTTTTGAGAAGCTTATATGTAGCATCATTCTCAGCATTTTTTAAGCCTGGAGAAAAACACGGCAAAAAATTGAGAATTTTCTTCTCACTAGCTTAGTGCAGCTTTTCAGGTTCAGTTGGCACCAGCTTTTAGTATTATGATGCAGGTAAAGAAAGCACAGCCAAACTCAGCCCTTTCAGCAAATAGGTAGAAACAATCAAGGCAAGTTTGTACATATCAAAGCTGAATTTGGTACATGTTCTGTCTAATATCTAAGCAATTAGATTTTATTACTAAATCATTTAGGATTACATTTCTGTTTAGAAAATTATTCTTATTTAACTGTGCAAGTGAAAAAACCCAAACCAAACCAAAATAAAACAGGAGAAAATAATCTATTTTGCACTCATATCGAGCTTTGGATCCAGCAGATTTTTGTTGAATGAAGAAGAAAAAAAAGTGCTTCCTTCATAGTCTAGGCTCTCATTTCCTCAGCCTGGAACAAAGCTGTGCATGTCCATCTTCTTTCCCACATTAACGAATAAATTAAAAAAAGCTGACAGTGTTGGACTTTACTTTTCTGGAACTGCATCTTACAATAATATTGTCTCCAGAACACTGTTGTAAATTCTTGCATATATTGTTCAACTTTGCTTCTTCCCATATGCAAATTTTATATTGGTATGCATGTTTGTTATTGCTTTCGTCCTATGAACATGCAATTGAAAGAAGAAACTTTGGCCAAAATAAGTGGGCTTTTCAATACCTCGTTAGTTGGGCTTGCCAATGTAAGGATCCTTTGCCCCCTATTTTAGCAGTATACATAAAACTAATTTTCCTTTACATAGCTCTTCTCATCCCAAATAATTTTGTTGAGTGTTTCTGATCACACAGGATTTGGGAGCACCAAATAAGTGAAACCATATCTGAGGTGGAATGCAGGAGCTTTTTAACCCAAAGAGGAATAAATTACCCATCAGCCTGCAGGCAGAAGTCAGGGGCAGGGTCCCTATGAGCCCAGCTCAATGTCCCATCACAAATTTATGGTTTCTTCAAGATCCATGTTGAAGAACTTACAAAACCTCACCCCAAACACTTAGCCTGGAGGACTCTTCCCTGAGCACAGCCTTTGCCTGGCTTACACAAATGGATGAAATCTCAGCTGCGGGTAACAAAACTATCTATATGCCACGGTATGTGTATGCTAAACCTTCTCAGTCATATTTCTGCAGTGTTCCCCCAGCTCAAGGTGATGGACAGCAGGGCATTCCCTTCCCAGGAGTGCACCACAGCAGTCTCCTCTTGGCTTTCACTGCTGTCCTCCCTACACCAAATAGCTGGGTGCCCCCAGGGTAGCGTGGGTGCCTGAAAAGGATGTCTGAGAAAGCCAATGAATCAGGAGTGCTGAATGGACTTTAATGATCTGGAAGATAATTAATAATAGTAGGATCCAGTCTAGCTTAGGCTCCAAATCCTTCAGATGAAAGGAAAAAAAATAACATGTGGTCTGCCACGTGCTAAGTATTTGCCTGTCCTTGAATGTCCTTGTTAAATATGTTCTGAATTAGAGACATCAAAACTCCACAAATAACTGTATTTTATTGTATATATGCATTAGTAACTAGAAATAATCAGAAGTAACAAATAATAAAGTTAGAAATAAAACCAAGGGCAGCCCAGTGGAAGTTGTTTGCACTAGATTCACAGGCGCCCATGTGCCCTGCCTGGGGCCTTTCAGGGGGACTGGGTCTGGCCACCCCCTTAGTCATGATCTGTGGGCTTGTGTCTTTCTCTTGGGCACAGGGGTGGCACACCTGCCCCCTCCTTGGCATCCTGCCCACCACCCACGCAGGCCCCTTGGTCCTTCTGGAGACAAACCAAGGTGATTACAAGAGGGAAGAGCCCCTAGGACAGCAGCCATGTGGCTTTTTGAAACTTTCAATTTTCCTGTCAGCACGAGCTGCCATCCAGGTTTGGCACCTGAGCCCCTTCAGCGTTGCTGCTGGTTTTTCGGTGAAGGTGACGAGGGTTGATGCATGGGCTCAGTCCTACTGCCCCATGGCCCTTTGCCCCTTTGCTGTTGGATAAATGATTTCTCCTTCCCTGCCCTGCAGCACCTACAGCCAGAAGTCTCTTTTTTTTTTTTGTATTTTATACATTTCATTTGGGAAAATCCTCAGAGCCTGTGTGTTGCTGGTGATTTGTAAATGAAATATGTTTATTTGCAGAGCTGCCTCAAAGTTTACGTGTCTCTACCTGTATGGTCTTCACAAATAATTTTTGCCAATATGCTTTTATTTGATGACTTCTTTGTCTTAAGATGATCCTGTACATTTTCCTCTACAGTCTGGACATTTTCTTAAATGTTTCCAAAGCCTTTACCCTAAGCAACAGACCTTTTTATCTCCCAGACTTACTTACTTTTAAAATCATTACTTCTGCATGTGTGATGTTATGCTGATTACAGTAAAACTAGAGAATTCTCTTAAATGTCAGGCTGTCTGCTCCACTGCAAATACCTCACTGCTTTATTCACCCCAAATCTTTTTGAAGGTCTCTTTACTAAACCCAAATAATGGTAAGATTAATGTAGGGATTCTAATTTTGTAATGGTCTAGAAAGCTAAGGATAATTTTATTGTTTGATGTTTGTTATAGACAATGATTTTTGGTGTTTTTTTATGAAGATGAGGGATTGGATCCCTTAATGAAAAACATATGCTGTAACTTAAGCTTAGAAAGCTAAGACTGTCTCAGTGTCCTACAAAACTATGCTAAATCCTTTGATTTATGTTCAGTATTTTGAACCATGCAATACAATTATCTTATCCATTCTAGAGATACCAGCAAGAGAGAGAAAAGCTTTAGAGTTCATACATGACCAAGCTTTCACTTCTTGCATTGTTGTTAGGGAGATTTGCAAACTTTCTTTCTAAGGGTGATAAAAATGCAAACTAATTACTGCAGTAACCATGCTCCATTCACTTGTCCATAGTGCTTTTACCATAAACGAAGCAATTTCACCTTCACCATCTAATTTGTTTTCTTTCTGTTTCAGTGAAGAAAAACTCCTCGGTATTGAGGAATTATGGTCTAAGCAGAGCAAGTACAGACTGAATGTAGGAGCCGAGGGCTACGCAGGGAGTGAAAGCTTAGTAACCAAGACTGTTATTACCCAGAAAATACAGTAGGATTGTATTACATATTTCAAATGAGTTTATTAAGCTGAAATAGACGAAGTCTATATGTATCGATGCAATTTTTTTCAGGCACAATTTTAGCATATTCATTTGAAATGGTGTGCATGTGATATGCTTAGTGTATATACATTTTCCTGATAAAGCCTGGAGTGTCTGGCTGGATTCCACAGTCCAGTTTAATCTGTAGGATGTGCTTTTTCTGGCTTCAAAAATCAACTAGATTTTTATTACATTACCTTTCTGAACAGAAATACTTCCTCTCATTGTTTCTATCAAAATATATGTCAATGTTAAGATTATTGATCTTTACAAAAAGTTACAGATTGCAGAAAATTTATGCAGAGGAAAAAGAATGAAACAAATACCCGAAGTAAAAAAACGAGGGAATAACAGTAAATACTATTCTGTAATCATTCAGTGCGAAAGAACCCTTCCTAAGTCTTTAAAAATTGCAAATGCACCTATAATTGGAGCGGAAAAAAATGCTGACTGCAGCAGAAAATGGATGAAACCACATTAGCCAAATTACTGCAAGTTCAAACTTCAACTTCATTGGCAAAAGCCTCAGCCTCCACTATCCTGGTTAAGAGAGTTTTCAGTGTGTCACTTGTGGTACATTCTTTCTTATTTTTAGGTTTGATCCAAAGCCCATTAACATCAATCAAAATTTTCCTGTTTACATCCAGGGGTTTCTTTAGGCCATATTTAGCATACTGAGGCATGAGATTTTGTTTTAAGCTGTTGCTTACAGGAATGTCACCAAAGGGGCAAAACATTAGCACTATACGCTCCCTGTATTTCTGTATATTTTGTTAAACCTTAAGCAGTAAGAACTTTTGGTTGCATCTCTCTACGAAGTTAACTTTCCTAACTATCTGTGCCCAGGAACAATAATAATAATAATAATAATAATAATAATAATAATAGTCTAATAAATCCTCTCTTATAGAGAGTGGTTCATAAAGTCGTGATTCACATCTCAAGACTTGCAGAGAAACTGGCAGGGGCTCTGGCAGAAGTGTAGCAAAGCACTTAAATGTGAAAATTAATAATGTGCTGAGGTTTTACAGAGAGGGGATGGTTTAAGAATGTGCTTAGAATCTGGAAAGCTCCTCAGTGCTGTGCTGGAAGGTGCTGTTCTGTGAAGAGCCTGGGTGAGAACACACATGTGATTCTGCCCCTGGGTCCCTCTGGTTTCCAGCAGCTCCTCCCTCATTTCGGGAGCACGTGCTGGTGAAAGCCTGGGAGCCCCACACAGGGGATTTGGGAAGAATAACTAACTCACTGCTGGTGACCTTTCCTTTCAGGACACGTCACTGTGTGGGGCCTTGACAGTGGCATTTTTTGCTGCCTAACGACACAGCTATACTTCCTCTCCATCTTCAAAAACGCTGTACTGCTCCATTACTGGGAAGCTGTAGAACTGTGTGAGACACAAACCTGTGCCATGTTCAGACCCTGCCCAGAAGCCCTCCCTCTTTGATGTAGGTTTTTTTTTGTAAATTATTTTTTCCCCTTCTCTTTTTAAGTTCTGGTTTAGAGAGTGGTAAGTCTCTAATGTTTGAAAAGCAATTGTCACACCACCGCGCACGTGAGAGGAAACAGCGCAGACCACCCGAGTCAAATCCTTTATGTGGACATTTAATCTCCTCCACA
Organism: Patagioenas fasciata; assembly: GCF_037038585.1. Taxonomy (NCBI): domain Eukaryota; kingdom Metazoa; phylum Chordata; class Aves; order Columbiformes; family Columbidae; genus Patagioenas; species Patagioenas fasciata. The sequence goes on from NC_092520.1 coordinate 93,041,676, forward strand.
GACATCAAAGCCCTTGCTCTGACATCCAATTGCATTGCCTCATGTGAGCTTTCCAGTTTGTCTTCCCTACCCTTTCCCCCCTGCTGTCTCCCTCCTCACTCATTCCACTTAATAATGTTACCCAAAGGGATGACTTCTTTTCTCCTTCCTCTTCCCAAAGTGTCAGTCCCCCTACCAAATTTATGTGTGCAGATAGCTATAGCTATAGATATAGATATAGTAGAACAGTCAGAGCTGGGGCAAACACCCATCCTCCCCCAGCCCAGTGACCATGGTGGGGTAAGGATGTGCAGGGGGTCTGCAGGGGATGTGGAGGGATGGAGCAGCCGAGGAAGGAGCAGGGGGAAGCTGGCACTTAGGGCCAGCGGTGTGACAGCCTCCCTCGCCCAGGTTACTTGGGGGTGTCAGGGCAAGCAGTGTGGGCAGCTGGAGGAGGAGTGCCCTGTGGTCTGTGTTTGGAGGTACCCCCACACACCCAGGGGTTGAAAGGCAGAGATTAAAGCTGCCAAAATTGGAATGGGCTGGGCTTGAAAGGGGTGAGCGGGCGGGCGCGTTGGGTGCAGCACTTCAAAAGCTTTGCACTGCGGGGTGCTTTGGGTGGAGAGGGGTCTCCCCACACAGCCACTGCCTGGGAAGGGGGACCGGGAGGGTGTAACGAGCCAAAGAGCACTGAGCAGAAGACCCCCAGCTTCAGAAAATGAGGGCTGTTCCTTCAGAAGAATACCTTAAAAAAAATAAAAATCAAAATGCATGTTTTTGTCCACAAAAGGAATAGTTTTCCACCTTACCACCAGCTTTATATTCCAGTGTTTATAATGCACCATCATTGTGCCATTGCAGTATGCAATATCTAGATACGGGATTTGGAAACTAAGCACCTCTCTTCACATTCACTGACACAATTCCTATTTGCAATGGAAATCACTAAGAAAATAGGTAAGATGTACAGACATGGAATTCAGGCTACTAGGGTATGGTTTCCTCTTACAAGATACAAGAATCTTTGTGGCAGTTGTGTTTCATAATTCCAGATGAAAAATGTGTTGTGTTGCACACAGGTGGTTTTGTGTATGCAGACTTACACAAGCACACTTTACACATGTATACATACACACGCACATATATATCTGGATATGCACACACCCAGAAAGACAGAAAAAGAGAAACTGAAGCTTCTGATAACACTGTAGAACTTCTAAAAAGATGATTAAGAAGAAAAATACTTCACAAGCCTAAACTCCCGACTTGTTTTCATATGAAGTGTGGCACTCCGTGATGAATGCAAGATAGGGGTTTGGTATCATAAAAATCTATGTGTGAGAGAAAACTCAGAGAAATTGCTCATGCAAGTAAATTATTTGAAGGCCCAGGAACTGGACAGATAAAAACCCCAACACTTTGCTCCCAATGCAATATCTGATTCTGGAGTATCAAATGCAAAGATTACTATCCAGTCTCAGCAGCCTGTTCAGCTCAGCACAGTAGCATTTTGTAGCCAGAACTCCAATTACAAACAACACTCTCCAGAGAAATGAGTGCTGTGTTAATTTGTTTGCAAACTACTGCAAAAACACAAAAGTTTTCTCAAGTACAGGTTGCAAGCATTACTGTTGTATACGTGTGTGTAAAGGTTGAATACCAAAAACGAAAACAGCAAATACAAGATCTTTTTTTCCTTTTGATCTATACTCAAGATCAGAAAGGAGAATTTTGCCCTCGATGCACCAAGTAGGAGAATGAATAACACCTCAAAGAAAAAGCACTTCTGGATTTTGTTTTTCCCCAACTATGGTAATACATACACTGAAATTCCTTTTGAAGTAAAATTAGAAAGCAGCTTCTGTGTGTGGTAAGGTAAGGTGTGTGTGCGCTGGGCCACACCAGAGGCTGATGGGGAGCCGAGCAGTTGCAATGGTGAGGATTTGCCTTCTCCTTCAGCAAAGGGGATTTTGCCTTTCCACGTCTGATGGTTGTGCAAACCACCCTCTGCTCGTTAGCACCCGCTCTGTCAGCATGCTGAACGCAACAGAGCTGCTCCTGATTTCCTTGTGTTACGCTGGATCTGAACCCGATTTGTAATATTTCAGAGAGGCAAGAGAATGAAAAGCATGGGCAGAGAAGTCAGCTGTAGTGCCACTAATTCTCCGCTGATGGATGCTGGCTTTCTGCACACAAACAGTCTTACAAGCTATGTTAGTAAGTGTACTATTATACTAATAATCTGTGAACAGATGCCTTCTGGATTTCACATCCCTCTAAAATGCATGAAGTAGTCCTAACATTGAAAACCTTCTGATTCCTAGCCAAAGCTAAACTGTATCATGTACTTTGGCTTGGCCAAGAAGTCTATTTTAAAAGTAGCCACCTTTACTTCTAAAGGGGAGTTCACTCAAAACCTTAATACCTGAGAGAGACAACAAAGTTGCTCAAAGGGAAAAAAATAGTTCTTCCCAGTCTTGATATACAGCATGATGCGGAAATGCAGGAAACACTCCTAATTCTGAAATCATAATGGAAAAATTTTGAGCAGACCTGGAGAATGTTTTTTCCAATGGAAGTTGATATTTCAGGAGGGATGAAGCATACTTCATGAATTTGAATAAAATTTGCACATAGATTCAGTTCAGAAAAATGGGGACATTGTTTTGAAGCAGTTAATTTCATTTTGATATTTTCTAAATGAAATTTTTTAATTGCAGTGAAGTATTTTTAAAATTAACATTTTGAATATTTTTGTTTGATGACTGCTCTACATTAAAAAACCCAAAAAGTTATAAAAATTATAAAAATCTTAAACCAATGCTAAGCCAAACCCAAAACGAAACACTTAAACTCAGGCTGAACAAAAATATTTTGCACCAACTTAAATTAATATGTTTTTAGGTTTTAAATTTTTATATATATATTTTTTAAACATATAGAAATTAACCTCCAAATTCATAAGTCATTCAGCTGCTTTGGATTAATGACTTTGGTTGTGATAGAATTCAGAAAGGTGGGAAGTTTACAGCAGGTCTAACTATTTCCTCCTGCATCGTGTGACCCAGAGCGTGAAAGGGGCTGAGGAAAAACCTGTCTTTAATCCTTTAATTCTGTCCCATCCTCTCAATAAATCCATGCATGGTGTATCACTCACCCCCCTATAAAGAAGCTTTATTATTTATACCATAAATGAGTTTAAAGGCATCAATATAAAGCTGAGGAATGACAGCATGGCATACAATATTTATGTACAACAGAACACTATGAGTTCACACTTATAATTTTGAACACATGCTCAAGATGTCTCCTTTAGTAACACAGACAGAATGTATTTATAAATATGACTCAAGTAAGACTGATGAATAAGGGAAATTATTCCATCTTTTTTGGAAACAAAAATGCTCCTGTCTTTCAGTCAATAGGGAGCACAGAAATACAAACAGCCTCTTCTGGCTAAGGACTATTGGGCCCTGCCACCCCATAGTTGCCCAGGAAGCCTCGTTTTAATCAAAGGGATGTCACTGGCTTCATGCATGCATGGTTTCATAAGGACATGGACTTTAGCTCTTCATGGCAGAGATGACCCTCACCATGCAGCTACCAGCACCTAGCTCTTGTGCTGGATTGGGCTGCACACGCTGTGGCCAAAAGAAAAATGAGGAACATTTTTGCTGTGGCCTGCTGTTGTACACTGTTCCAGCAGCTCTTTGACTTGGAAGGCATTTGCTCTGGCTGTGCCCTCAGTACAAGCAGTGCTGAGCAACAGGAGAAGGTCTGCAGAGAGAAACCCTTGGTGCTATACACCTGAGAGCCATACTATTTGTGTTTGAGAGATAACTAGCTTGAGACTAACCTGGGCCCTTCAGTGGCCAGGGCAGGTACCCGAACCCCCTGCACCCTGCCTTTCAGTTTTATTCAGCAGAAAGGGACCCAGCCTACGCCTGCTGAGACCCCTCCACGATGCCCACCACAATGTGCTGGGGGATTGCTGGGAGATGCCCTTCAGAGCTACAATCCTGATCACATTAAAATGCAAATGAAGGCCAACCCTTGCCCACCAGCAGACATTATGGACGATGAAAAGCTGTTTTTTGGGAACAGAGTCAGTTTTGCCTTCTGAACTAGATAAGCCACTCAGAAATGGATTGACATTGCCCCAGGAGCTGAGCACAATGCTATTTAATTCACCACCACCTCTCCCTTCATCGCTTGCTGCAACACTTGTCACAGAAAAGACAAAGCACTACTACCTGCAAGGTCTTGAAGCCCATTGATGCTGTTTTCTGGTGGACAACACTCCCCACTTACACATCAACTCTTTAACACAAAAGGCAGCCAAGATCTTAGGCTGTCTCAAAATAACATGATATGACTTAAATGGAGAATTGATGTAAAACATTATGATGTGCTGCATATTCAGTAATGAAAAACATCCTGGCAACTGATGAAAGAAAAGGTCATTCGCATACTGCTGAAATCCCTTAAGAATCTTTAGGCTTTGCTGGTTGCATTGATGGATATGTGTTAATGACCATGCAAAGATGTGGTCTAAGGCTGACCACCAGCCCTCAGCCCTCACTGCAAAATTATTGACAGCTATATTGCTTATTCTTGTAGCGGTTAGGAAATGAAATGCCTTTCCCTAATCAAGTAATTGCATTAAGCAACTGCTGGGAACATTTTGCTACTCTTGTTTAATAGCCTAGAAGCCAAGTGTATTTCATATTTGTTAACTGTCAGGAGTAGTTTTGTTCACATTTATTTTTCAACTAAAACAACACTATTACCGCTTTTGCTCTTTTAAGTAAGACTTTTTTTTTTTTTTTTGTTAAAGTCAACTAGTAAACACACACAAGTGAAGAGTCTGGGTGATCTTCAGCCAGTTTGCAAGAAGGAACCAAACAAAGGAAGTTCTGGGTACAGTTGAATACTGAACCAGTGAATCTGTAATAATAATAATAATAATAATAATAATAATAATAATAGTAATAATAATAATAATAATGATAATAACGATAATAAAATACATGAAAACAAACCCGACAACACAAAGTGGTTATAACTGAAGCCATGCAATTCCTGGCAGATTTCATATGGCTAAGAATTTTTATTGTTTCTCTCTCTTTCTCTCCCTGTAGCCACTGGTGCAGCAGTTGCAGCCCAGTGGCATTGCCCTCTGGCTCTCCACCAAGGGACTTTTCATTTCAGTGGACCCCAGGAGAGATTGTGGGCTCTGGTGATTGATATCCATGTGGCAGGGGGAGTAGCCACTATCCTGCTTCAGCCTGTGGTCTCCTTGAAGGCTCTCTTTAGCCACAAAGCCCAATGCTGTGGCCACAGAGAAAAAAAGTGAGCAGCTGGTGCTCAGACACAGGTGGCTCTGGGCATCCCACACACCTCCTGAAGAGTTGCGTTACAAAGAGAGAAGGGTGTGTCCTGGGAAAAGCAGCCCCCAAAAGGGTTTTTCTGGTCTATGGTGTTGGCCTTAATGCTTGAGGATCACCAGAGTCGCCTACTGGGTCTGGTCTGAGCTTACCAGCTCTCTCCCTTGCCTATAGGTGTGCACTGCTGTTAGTACAGATGTTTGCTTTGGTAATGTTGCTCTTCTTGTCAAAAATGGTACAGCTATTTTAACCTGAAGCAGTTCTCTCCAAACTGAGGGGAGGTTAATGATAGTGCAATAACCCCAAATAACAAAAGAGAATTGTCAAAGATAAGGATGCCTGAGTTTACACAGCAGCACCAGAATCTTTTGCTAACCTCACAAATTCATTCATTTCTCATGGTAGCCTATTTGGAAATGTTCAGTTTGTAAAATGACTAAGAAGACACACTGCAAGGTAGCCACTTGCTATTGGTATACACATGGCTCATCATCTGGATTGTACATTACTTCAGATGGGATATGAAATAATGAATGGCAATAAAAGTAGGAGTAGAAACAACTTAGGGTGCAAAATTTGGGCCAGGAAAGACAGATAATGTACATGATACCTGACTGCCCTGTCCAGTAGTGTACGAGGCTGAGGTTTGACAGTGGATCAACACAGCTTTCTGTCATGCTGATAGTTGAGGAAAATTGGCACTGTATACTAGCCCCCCAGCTCAAGCATTCAGATCTGCAAAAGGTCTAAGTCATCACACAAAATGGATGAGGAGCTAAGCCCTCTTACATCTGCCAAAAGTAAAAATAATCCAGAAGCCCTGCTGACAGTCCTTGTTGGTGTTCTTATCACCTCTCTGTATGAGTTTGTTTGATATTCTCCAAACAAGAAATGCAGGAAAAATAGTTTTGGGAACAAGTGAAAATTACTCTGTGCCCCTCTGCAAATCCGTTGCATTGTTTTTCTTCCATCTTATTAAACAATTACAAAACCTGATCTTCTTTCTGAGTTCTATTTTCAGTATATATCTTGAGGGTTCCTTACAGCTTTTAAATTTTATTTTTCTGCTCACATATTTTGTACTTGCTGGCTCTGATATTTTCTTCTATGAAATTTCCCAGCTGCTGTCTACAGACCAAGATGTAGTATTCAAGGCTGAAATTGGAATGCACACTGAAAATGTAGCATGGCTGATATTTGCTAAAAATATCCTCTTCTAATACACATTATAAGTGATTTATAAAGAGTTTTAAAATTAGTCTTCTTCTTCTTCTTCTTCTTATTATTATTATTTTATTTTTATTTTATCAGTTAAGTTTCTCTCCTGAGCAATAAGTTATTTAGGAATTCTTAACCAGCAAGGGAATTTGGTTTATAAGAACTGCAGTTGGGCCATTGCTCCCACAAATACAGCAGTTTGGACAGCAGGCACAAGCTACACCCACAAAACCACTGCTGCTCAGTATCTAACTGCCCAGAAAGAAACAGCTTTTGGAGTATTTTTCCTGATCATAGCTGGGGAGCTTCTGTGTTTGTGGTCAACACTTGATGAGAAAAATACTTCATTTGGTCCTTCAACAAACATCAAATCTGCTAGAAAACACACTCTTCAGAAGAACTCTCAAGTGTCCCAGATGGGAGATGTGGAGGAAAGTCACAGGTGCAAGAGTGTAGTAAGTCAAATGAGAGTTTGCATTGCAGTAAAACTGATCATTTTCATAGGTCTAAGCATGCTGCATCTGGGGTTTAGCAATCATTTAAAATGCTCTTACTCAATCGTTCCTGGCCATCAGCATCCTGCTCCTGCAACCCTCTCCCACATGATCTAAAAGCCCTTTACAGCAGATAGATCCACAGCAGTGACCACCCAGCAGATGCAGTTGCAGTCACAGCCCTCATGGGCTGGATGCGGTCTCACTGTAGAGACAGGGTCTCCCAGCATTTGGCTGCTACAGGAGGTCCAGAGCTTTTTTAAAGTTTGTAGGCTGATTTTTCAAACTTCAGATTTCATATTTTTCAATTAAATTTAGGCAACATTACAGAGGGAAAATGCAGCCAATTGAATTACATGGGCAACCATCAAGTATCTAATTCCATTCATTAAACCGACCATGAAATGTTCTTTCTGCTCTTTTCCTAGCATAGAACAAAAGTGCTCTATTGCTGCTTAAAAAATCATGCAGCTGAGTGTTCATGTCTCAGCTTCTCATATTATGGAGACATTCAGCTTGCAAAGAAAGTTCAGTGTCCATTTAGCTTGTGTATACTTGGGAGTACAAACATCCACCTCTGTTAAAAATAGCATGAAAGAGATTCCTAGATGAAAAAAAAGATTCCTAGATGATTTTTTGTTTTTAGAGAGGAGGATGTTTACCACACATTCAACAATTCAGGTTTTGTAAAGACTGAGATAGTTCTGAGAAAACATTCATAGCAAGCCCAGAAGAGCAAGTGAATCCACTGGCAGGGCAGCCAAGAGAACAGCATATGCTGAAAGATGACAGACAGAAGGGGATTTTGAGGAGAAGATGAAATTCCATAAGCCGAGTTCCACTGCTGACTCTTTTGCTAACAGCTGATTCCACCTCCTCAGACCAACCAAGAAAGAGAGAAAGAAAAGATGAAAAGAGGAAATATAGGAAAAGGAAATGAAAAGAGCTTTATTAGTAAGGTTCTTCTCCTGCCTGACCCAATTATCAGATTTTGCATTTAAGTTTAAGACAGTAGATCAAACAACAAGACACACTTTGTACTTTTGCCAGGAGACCATATGATATCTCTCAGTGACTCTCCTGCATGCCAGGAATAAGAAACTGTGCCTCCAAGTTAGTTTGTCTTACATATGGTGCAATGTGCAAAAAATAGCAAAATTCATAAATGACTGCACTCATGGATGATGTCCAGGATTTATGGCACTTTATCAGCTGGGGTGGGGGGATAAGGAGGAAAAGGGAAATCTAATTATAAGTTTCCACAAATAAGCTAAAAAGGAATGAGAACTGAAAGCAAGTCCAAAGGTTGGTGTCATGCTAAGTTAGCAAAAGCAATCCATTAGAGTTATTTTGAATGAACAGTTTACAATCTTCAGATCCAAATCTGCTCTGGATATTTGGATATTTTTGCAGGGACGAACAATCTGTTATAGAAATTAATCTGAAAACCCCCAAGATGAACTATAGCAGCCATAGCACTGTGATACCTTATAAATGCTGAGGCCTGCACCCTCAGCTGCTCAAGACCCTTTCTCTAGGGTGCAGTGTTCAGGATCTGGGTATTTTAAAGCTGGAACAGGACTTGGGCACTGAACAAGATAGGAGATGTCCTGAAAGGCAGTTGTGCTTCCCTTCATCTTTTTTCAGCAGAACTTTTGGTAACACCGGTAAGCACTGGAACCCCTTCCACTCCACAGTGTTGGGGGAGAGATCATTTCTCTGCCATGATGCCTGGCAGTTCATAAAATAACATATGTTGCTTTCACTTGTGCAAACAAAAGCGAGGAAGTGTAAGTTAACAGTGCTTAAGTATATCCCTTTAAACAAAACCAGAGGCAAATGTTTGAGAGATTTTGTATTAGGCTCTTCTGAAGAGGAGGTTAGTTGCTTACCTCCTGCAAGAAATGCACTTGATTTTAATGCCTGTGCCTATTTTTCACTAACTGATTCTGACACTTTGCACATTTGTTTCAAAAATATTTTTAGTTTTGATATATTTCATTAACAACTGTGTTTCTGAGCGCAGTACCAGCTTTGTTTTCAGGAGACAGCCGTACTCTTGCATTTATTATCCCCTTTGGGCTGGAAGCCACTTCTAATGGACTTTATTACTATCCACCACATTCCTCAGAAGGAAACATCTAGTCTGAGCTTGGCCGTCTTGGTCCTAAACTTGTCCCACAGCTAGCCTTTTTGGAAACAGAAGCTAGGACTTTTTGTTCTCCTGTTTTGCCTACCTAGTCTCACTGGAGTTGGATTACATTGTTTCTTTGCACTGTCTTCATCACCTAACAAAGATAACAGAGCTTTCTTGTTTTTATAATTTAACTTTACAGAGATATGTACACAAAGTTGTGGACAACCATCTTGCTTTAACTAGATGGCATGTAGCCACTCGTATTCAGGATGTTTTTGCATTCCATTTTCTCCTCTTCTTGATGACCAGAAAGGACTCTGAGTGTGTTCGTGTTGGTAGAAAAAGTATGAAAGAAGCCTATAAAATCATAAATAGAATGAAGAAAGTGAAGGCAACAATTATTCACTATTTCTTGCAGCACAAGTACAAAAAAATTTCAGGTAGTATTTTTGTAACAAGATAAGGAAGGACTTTTTCACACAGATTTTAATGAAATCCTGGAACTTATGCCGCAGGATGCTGTAGAGGCCAAATTAGTAATGAATTCAAAGGAGTTTAAACACCTTCACAAATAATATGTTTGATGAACCCCTGGAAGTAAAGGTCTGTTACTGTTTACTAAGCACAACAGTCTGTATGCAATTTCCAGCCCAAGAAATCCCTGTGCAGGGTCATGAGTGCCAAGACTTACATACCTTTCTTAACCATATGCTACTGTCCAGTGCTGGAGACAAGATGACCCTTTGGTGTCATACCCATGTGCCTCTTTTTACAACTTCAGGCAAGTGAGGAGGGACAAGACAAGACAGAATGAGACAACCACTCATGCATCAGTGAAGTTACAAAGAGTAGTCACTGTCTTTGGATTAGAGTCTCGGCTTGCCCAAGGAAGGCAAATATTTATTTTCCTTTTTGATAATCTAAGAGTCTGCCTCTGTACATTAGAGTTTGCCTGAACTCTTTCAGTTTTACCCTTAGTGGAGCAAAGACAGTTATCATATCACATCACATCACAGTAGGGAAACCTTCCCTTTAGCTCACATCAGCTAACCTAAAGGGGAGAAGTTATGTTTTCCAATGCAAGACCTCAAAGAATTCTTCTGGAGGGGTTTTTCCACTTCTTGGCAGATGGGCTGGCATCAGCCTTGAGGGGAAATGACACATGGACTTCGGTGGCTGTGACAGTCCCTGTGACCAGAGGTGATGTTCACAGCCCTTCCCACCATGGTTTTCCTGAGATGGAGGCAGATATCTGGGGGAAGGTGTGTGCATGCATAGGTGAGAGTACTTTAAGTGACTCCTCTGAAACAAAGCACAGCTCTGCAGCTGGGATTTGAGAGTTGCTGTTTAGGGGTGAAGACTCCCTGGAATGTCCTGGAAAGTTGTGCCTTTCCATTCACCCTGTGGATACTTTCATGCCAGGCTGCTACTTCATTGTCAGGATGACTGACTGATAAATAACAATGTTTGATTCTTTGCAAATCAGTATGGATTATAGCCTTTGCTCTTAATCCAGTCCCAACCTGTTCTGTTTTCTTTCCACCTCATCCATAGTGGCATCAACACTGACGTGGGTCTGGGAAGGAAATAATTTTTCTTGGAAAGATTTTGGCTAGTCTATGACAACTTCTTGTGTTGCAGAGTTTTGTGTTTCTTGGTTAAAAGCACGCTCATTATTTGCCTTTTTTTTTTTTTTTTTTCATGAGCCACGTTTGAATAAGGAAACACAAATATAAAAACCAGCTGTTGAAATGTAATTAAAGAACAGACGGGGCCTTCTGCCAGGTCTTCTGAGAGAAATGAGAGCTTGCTCATTAGTTGAACCCTCCTCTGTACCACGCCCAAGCGCTAGGATGCCTTGCTACTGAAAGCAATCTCTGCTTGCCTAGTGGGAAATAGACAAAAGCAGTTACACAGCGTGCGTTAGCGGAACTCCGGTCATGTGACCACCTTCAGTTTGATCAAAGGAGAAGTAAATTACATTTTAATTTATACTAAACAACACAACTGTTTTCTTCCAAAGCAAATATTTAGGAACGAATTGCATGAAGGAAGCCATACAGAGCCCCCTCTATGTTGTTTGATATTTTCCAGTGACTTGAGAGCTGCAGAGAGCAAAGTTGTTCTGAAATAATCATGAAATGTCCCATGATACCTGGAGAAGTAAGGGTGGCTGGCATTTTCCTGTGCCTCAAACTCTGTTCTCACGTGATTTACCACAGAAATGTCCTTTACTGGAGAACTGCTCTTTCTTTGAATCCTGTCTGTCTAGGAAGTCCTTTGCTGAGAGCAGGCAATTGTGTTGGGCTACAAAGAGTGGATTCAGATACACCCACTAGGTATCTAGTGCTTTTTGAGATACCTTAAGGAGTCCAGAATGTCCACCTTGTGACAGCAGACATGTTATGTGACTCAAGGGGGACTCCACACCACAGGAGAACCATGCCTAACAGCAGCTGGAGGCCATCTGGAAAACCGCAGGGTATTTCAAATGGCACATGTGCAGGCAACAGAGTCAAGACTCTGGTGGCATCAGGAAATACTTATTTAGGGACACCTGTCCCCAAAAGTAATTCGTAACCCTGTGAGTCCCTGTAAGAATAATGGAGGCTTCAGCATTTATTCCATTAGACAGCATGTAGTCACTGGTAGCAACATATCACTGAAAGAATATGCCTGAACTATGTATTATGGACATAGGAACAGAGTTCAGAAGCTGTAGGGAAAAGACAGGCTCATCAAAACATGAAAGTGGAGAGAAATTATATGAAACTTTTCTAAGTATGTCACACACGTTATCCGCAAAACAACTTTCTGAGAGAATCCCCAGTCCTCTCTCGGTCAAAGCAAAACAACCGAGAGGGAAAGCCAGTGTTGCAACATTTCAAGATTGTTTTGCGTTTATAGCAGTACAACACAAAGTTTTATGTCCTGCATAACACACACATGCACATTTATCTATTGACAGATGCTGTACATTTATCTCATCTGCTGCCTATTCAAAAGTCTTGGCTACTACGGTCAATGCACTAAACTTGAAAGGCCAAGAAAATTTAAAAACCAAGGTGTTTTCTGGAAAAAATAACCCCTCTAAAGAAACAGGGCTGAAATTCAAAATGAAGCAATCTGGAATTTTATTTCTGTTTAATGTTGTCTTCCAAGCTTACCTCTAATATTCCAGAGGGAACAGTTTTTCTCATGACTGATGGAAACTTAAGTCTCCTCATAGGAAGGGTTTCCCTTCCAGAAATTTAAAACTCAAAAAAAAAAAGTATCAGACAACACAACACTGTGCCAAAGAACAGAATTTTCCAAAGATTTGGATGGAATAATCACTTTGTTTTACATGGCAGACAAAATCTCCTCTGAAAAGAAAACACGAAGATGTGGAAAATGCAGAAACGGGACCTACAGATTTAGGTGTTAACAAATATTATATCTGCAGGCTTAGAAACTCAGAATTATCCATATGCTAATAATTGGAGACTCAAAAATAGAGAGTGAAATGTGAATTCTCCAGAAACTTTGGCATTAAATGTAGTCAAAAGATTAAACAATACAATGTGGGTGTCGTTAGAAAGATGTGAAGGTGAATTTTGTTGGGAAATGTCTATGGCCTACTCATGAGACCACACAGAGGCAATGTCACGCTTCCAACAATGTTTTCAAAATATACTTCATAGGTAGCTTTTCCTTTTAATTAAAATCTTCACAACGAAATGTACAGAGCTCGATCCTTAGCTGGGACAAGACAAGATGTTTCCATCCTAGCATCTGGCACATTGCACGATGTTGTCCTGCCTCATTGAGGTGAAGGTAGGAAATACCTTCACTGCCTCCAAGCCACCAGGAAATACAAACTTTACATGCAGACATCTGCCTTCAGGAGCAGCAGGAACAGTATCCCTTGCAGATTTTACTCTCCTGGGAAACAGCAAGCATAAGGGTTTCTCTTTTACACCAAGACGAAATTTTGCTGCTTAGGCACCTTGTAATAACCTTAATGTGTATGTACATAGGGAGAATGAGAACCTCTAAGGCTGTGACTTTTGTACTAAAAGTTAAGCTGCAAAACTTCAGTTTGTTGCTCTTTGGTCTTCTCAGGAAAAGATTGTTTGCATACAGCTGAAAGCTGGCAACAGGATAAAACCAAAAAATATCCTCCCAGCCCCAATTCTGCATTCACTGGTGCGAGAATGTGTTAATATTGATATATTCAGAGCCACATACACAACCTTTCTCTTATGGAGTGAATTCTCAGTAAATCTTTAAGTGTTCTGCAAACAAGGCAAGTATCATTATCTCTACTTTACATATGGGAAATTGAGTTATAGGAAGGAGGATCTTATTTGCTCAAAGTCATCCACCAACTGATTAAAACCAGACTATCTCTGAATATGTGCTATTCAACGGTAGCAGAACTTGATCCTTTAGAGTGTGTTTTCAGGAATGTGACTTACACAGGCAAGAAAAGAAAATCTTTATGGGCTCGCTTCTGTGAGGTGTTGAGCTCTCTGACTCCAGCCCTCAACAGTGCTTAGGAACAAGACTGGCTTTAAAAAAGTGAGTTGTCCCATTGACTTCTTTGAGATATAATAATGTGCTGAAAGTTAAACATGTGCTTAAACATGTGCTTTTGCAGGACTGAGCCCTTTATGAGTCACCAATGCACTGGTACATGTTCTGCAGATTGAGATAAACTCACTTCAAACCACGGCGAGCTCACTGATGGATGCACAGGCTGGAGGGATTCTCGTGACTGCTGAAGGAATAAAAAAATCCAGAATGGCAGGGCGTAAAGCTGCACACAGCAGAGTTCAGCTCAGAGACTACTCCAGTGTACAAAATAAAAATAATTTGAAAGTGAGATTGCTGCCTGACTTCTCAAATGCACAGAGATCTGAAACCACAAGGAAGAGCAAGAATTAAGCAGGTATTAAGAAAGCAAGAATAGTCCACTCTTTCCAAGGGCTTGGAGCTCCCGTTTGTTTGTGCCAGAGACACAGGGCTTAAATTAGGTTTCTTCCGGCACAGATGTGCTAGGAGGGGGAGAAAGAAGCAGGAAACTCAACCTCTCCAGTGTATTTATTTAGACCAGACATCATCCACCCTCTGGACACGATTTGGAGAGCTAGGTGAGGACAATAAGCAACGCCAGCAGAATTGATACCCACTGACACGTGGCTGCACAGCCCAGATCCTCCAGGAGCCAGCCCTTGTAGGCGGCCATGCTGCTCAGCTGTGGCAGGGAGGACCCTGTCGGTGACCACCAGTGTGGCACCAGCCTGAGGAGGTAACACTTTTGGAGGAGCTGAGGTCCCCTTCATCACTATGACCATGTGCTCTGCAAAGCCCCCGCCAGCTTGACACAATCCACTCCCAAGCACCGCACAAGTCATGAGGACACCAAACTAGAATTGTATGGGATCTACTAACCATAGAGCCAACACCCAAAATAAAATATCCCCCTTCCACTGCTTGCTGTCCCTCCTTCCCCCAGCCTGGAGCAGGGCTGTGGGAGGGAGCGGGTCCTGCACAGCAAACCCAGGCCAGCACATCTGGGCCCCGGCAAAGGCACTGCCAACAGCACCAGCCAGGACCCCTGGCTGGGCCGGGATTATGCTCTAATCAAGCACAGACAATGCTTCTGCACATTAATAGCGCTCCAGCAGCAAGTGCTGACACCATTATTAACGTGCGTAATTCTCCCCAGCATGGTTGTTGCCATTCATTTAATTTTATTTTCTCTCGTGACTGACTGCTTAAATGCTCTTAACGAGGCTCACATGCGATGCAGCTTGGGTGGGGAGGATTCAGGATTTAGTCTGGTTACTCATCCTGATGTTGTGGAGCGGCACAACATTTAAACTGGGGGTAGCTAGTGCCTTAAATTTCATATATTCCATAGCGTGAGGCTAAGACACATGCACAAAATAAAACTTCCCTGGTTAGCAGGGAAGGAAATGTATGCTTCCACACCACTGATGAATCTTTTCTACCAAGCATGTGTGTGTTGAAACAATGTTGGCTACCAGCTGTCAGTGAGTGCTGAGCCTCAGATTTTGGGTGGAAAAAGCCTGGCTGTGGAGGACCCTATTGGCCACATTGCTGCAAGGCAGCCACAATGCATTCATAGAAATGAGGAGGAAAAAAATGCAGGAAGAGAAGAAAAAGCCTAAAGAGAGGAAAAATTTACAGGCGTAGCTTTGTACCAACAGAGTTTATTTGCTCTGCTACCTTGTAGTACAAGCAAGCTCTGTGCAGAGATCTGCTCCAGCCCGTGGAAAGACTCCTTCAGGGCACCACATCCAGAGAGAAAGACTGGAAGGCCACGTAGGCTTATCACAGCTGACAACAGGGAGTTTGAAAAACCAGGAGTGGTCCAAACACCTCAGTGGCCATATCACAGGTGCATGGATTGCTTTCTTCTCCTGCCCCCCATCACTGTCCCCAGCATGCAAATGATGTGTGTGAAGTCCTCAGGGCATCTATCTTGCGCCCCGTTGCCTTTTGCTGTTTTTGCCCATTCCTGGGTAGGAAAAATTCCATTTTCTTGGTAGGAGAAGTGAGAGAAATGGTGAAGTGTCCTCCAGGTGTAGCTGGTGCTGCTCTGTCTCCCATCAGGGACAGTGCTGGGAGACACACTGGGCGTAGGCAGATAAACTGCCACCAGTCGCTCCACCAGCAGGGGCTGCAGCTGCTCAGCCAACCCCGCAACCTGTCAGAAATCACAAGCATTTCAAAAAATAAAATAAAAAATAAAACTAGAAACCTGTAAACCCCTGGATTACTTTTAGGATAGTCATAGGTCAGGCAGACTGAAGGCAGTGAAAACAAGTGGGTTGAGGTGATGACAGACAATAGGTGATTTCTCCGTGCTGGAAATAACCTGTGGTAAACAGTAAGCTACTTGACACATTTTTGACCGGTCAAGTGTGTTCAGGAGGGATGCAATTATTCCTACAGAATTGACCTTTTTCTGATGAACAGGGCCTACAGCAGGTAAACTTGGCTCAATGGCAGAGGTCCCACAGCATTTGCCCTGCTGCCCCACCACAGCAAAGTGACCCTGCCCACTGCTCCTTCCCTTTGCAGGGATTTGAACTTCAATCAGTGCCAGACTGGCAAAGTTTGTTTAGTCCGGGCTGGCTGTCCCACGGGCTGTCTGCTGAGGGAGGGCCAGGCCAGGCACAGTCAGGTCTTTGTTCAGTGAATTGCTGCTTAAAGATTGAATTAAATCCCATTTAGTCTGCTCCAGCGCTGCAGCCCATGTCCCTACCATTTCAGACAGCAGCCTTGGCGCAAGGCAGGGAGGGCTGGCATGCCGGACAGCAGCTACTGTGACCTGCTGGCTGGCTTAGCTCCTTCCAAGATTGTCCTGCTGTGGGCTTCCGAAGGAAAGCGCAAAGGACAGTACAAGAACCCACCCCAAAACAGCAACGCTGAAACCAGCCCTCATCTGAAACTTCTTTTAAACCTCAGGAATATGGGAGCTGCAGAGAGAGGGCATGGGGGAAAAAAAGCTAGATGTTGAGGTTGCTGTGATTTAGTTGGTGGATTTTGAGGTTATCCTCCCAGAAAACAGTGCTAACAGCCAACACTGAGCACCTATGCTCTCACCAGTCCCATTGCCAACCTGGCAGGCTGAGCAATGTGATGCTGCTCAGACAACACCCCCCTGTGTCACAATCAGTCTCTACGTTTCACTGGGGAGTTGTAAATGCCGCGCTTTGTCAGGTCAATGAGCTGGAAGGTGCTAGGCTTGATGTCACAGGAATGTGCTCTGAATACAGATCAATATAAATGTTTATTTCTGGATGTGGGAGTTCAGGTTAGTAGCTGACTTCTTCAAAAAAATACGGTGTTCTGACTTCCAGCCTTACGAGTGCATGGCCGGCTGATGACCAAGGGGTAGGGGACTGCCTTTGGAAATACCCACACCAGAGGAGGGAATCCCCACTTACTTTCTTCGAAAGAGGTGAATCTGATAAAGACTTGGACACCAAGTTCAGCTGAGAATGTGCTGCTTTAACAACAAGCTGAAAATTTCTGCTGAACCCTCCCCTTGAAGCAAATCTAAACCAAACCAAAGCAAGGAGTGCTTGCACTCTAATACGTGCTGCAACCACTGCTCCCATTTGCTTATGAAACTGACTTTTTGCTAGAACTTTGCTTTTGAGTTAATCTTCCCACCACGCTTTGGATTTTTGCTTTCCAGCTTGTTAGGGTCTTGCTGGTGTCAAATCTCAATCAGAGCCTGGGGAAGAGTCTCTTGCATGAGCCCTAACTGAAGACATTTTTTCTGTGTCATTTCTTGCTGCCTCTAAACCTGGCACTGGCTGCCACCAGTAAATGTTAATTGACACAGATTACACAGCATTTTCCATGCCAGTGAAGAGACAAAAACATAACTGTAGTCTTTAGGAGACTTTTCTACTCTGGGTTTCCAGGAGAATAAGTAGGTAGCACTCTAGTTAGGCATTTCATTTCAGAAACCAGTATTTTATGTGATGTTTCAGTGAGATCCATTCCTAGTACTTGTTCAAACCATGAGCTCAGTGTCAGGCTTGCAAAGGACCAATTATTAAAGACAATGTCAGAGCATAAATGAAATGTGAATTATGTTTGATACCTGAGCAGGCTCCATGAGCTGCAGCCCAGCGGCTCCTGAGAGCAGCACAGCAAGAGGCTGGGTGGAGACCCACCTTCACACACGTGAGGGGGGAATATCCTTTAGGGACCACTGGTGTAGCTTTCTGGTGCTGAACTAAGACCAGAATTCAGTTTGAGTGTTATGCAATCTTATGGGAAAGCAACCACTTTACAGAAGGTTTAGGGCTCGTTTGCGAAACATAATAATTTAACAATAACAAAGTGTGGCTCTATATCAGCACGGCCATTCAGTTTTTGTTCTCCAAACCTAGGTCAGCCTGTGAGGTTCCTGCCCTAGTGCTTGGATGAGGAAAGCAAAGCTTTTTGGACAATAAATGACTGCCTCACAAGGAACACAGTGTGCAGTACATGTGCAGGCACTCGAACAAAAATGCAAATACAACTCTACAGTCTCCAGCTATTCCGGTCTGAAATAATTGCCAGCAAATAACTCCATTTAGTGAAAACAAAAAAGATGCTGCTGCTCAAGAAACTCCCTTAACAAGTTCTTTGCAAAATCACTTGATTTTTTGCATAACTGAGAAGAACATCTACATGACCCATAAGCAGACAGATCCCATTCCTCTGCCCTTGCTTGGGGGAGCCCGGGCATGAACCTGCTCCAGCCTGAAAGGATTTGAGACGCGTCCTCAGTCCCGTGGTGGGACATATAGTCCCAGCCCAGTTAACATGGACCTATGGCTCCCCTAGCCAGAGCTGGTGTCAGGGAGAAGCCAACATGGGGCTGTGCAGCAGCACATCTGAGCAAGGCACCACAACCCAACAGCCAAGGGCTTTGTTCCCAAAAGAGCTTGAGAATAACCTTTTGTTCAGGACAAATGTGAATAAGGCAGTCAACTCCTTTAGGGTTGAAATAAGAGGAGCCCAATGCCAACGAAGGAAGGACTGTGGGAGAGAAAGCGATAGCATGGTACCACAGCAAAAAAAACCAAACCAAACATGAGAGCTTTAACTGGCTGGGCTGAGAGAGGCATGGAGCCACCATCAAAGAAACCACCATCTGTTTGATTCTTGCTGAATTCAGGGAAACAAGCTTTGCACAGTGTTTATAAACAAACAGGATTATAGCAAACAAATAACTGGCTCCAACACCAGCATCTACTCCTCACAGAAACACCGTCAAGGCCCCTGACTGCCATCATTCCCAGAAAGAAGGCAAGGAGTCACATCTTTGCACCACCAGTGTCAGCCCACTTGTGCTCAGCAAGAGCGATCCTTAGCAGGTGAAGCACCACGAGGATCAAGGCTTTTCTCAAAAGAGAAGCCACAGAGCTGCCTTCACATCACCCTGCTTACTGAACACCAAAACCTCCCACAGAGCCTTCCCTCAATTGGTAAATCTGCATTAAACATTGAGCAGAGATGTCCCAAAGGGAGTCTGTTTGCCAAGCAAGAAACTCGGCATCTCCACCTCACACATGCCACTGTCCTCAGACACTTCTCTGCTCCCAGTAAGACTGGCCAAGTAGGCAGGCTTGCTAATAAATCAGGATGTCCAGCAGCTGTCAGAACAGGAATCCTTCACTAGAAGCCTTCTCCTGCCAGCATTTAATTCAGGAAGCAGCCAGTCTGAGCAATTCGCCTCTCTCTAGTTGCTAGGGTATCATGTAAGGACAGAGGTAGCAGCTAAGGGAGAGGGATTTAGCTTGTAAAGGCACAGCAAAACCCTTCATCTTGACCTGGAAAGCATGTGGAACTTGAGCCAAAAGCTTGTTCTGATGTATCTGAGTAAAAGCTGAGTAAATTCCTCTAATTTCCTATAACAAAGGAGGTGCATCCAAAAGCCTTTTAATCATTTTCAAAAGTGTTAAGAAAGTTTTATCTACTCTCATTAAGCATTAAAGGATTTTTTTGTTTTTTATAAATACAAAGAAAATTCGAAACACCTGTGAGTCTAGAAAAAATTCCTTAACACAGATTATTTTTGGTATAAAATCCATAAGCTTTACAAAATTCACCCTGTACTACTCACTGAGATGGACTGATCAAGGAAATCCAGATGAGTCAGATGACTTCTTCCTTTCCTTCAAAAGAAACATCTGGCCACAGAAAATCTTCTGTTTTCTATGGGCAGGCACAATTGGTTGGTCAGTCTCCGTGGCTGCCAGTAGGCTATTAATATATACACTGCAGTCACTCTGCTAATGATCTTGCACTAATGGAAAAGCAATTTGCATCTTGTTTATGAGATCATATCACAAAATTCAAGGGTAAACTGGAAAGCACCAAAAAATTGTAGGTAACTACGTGATTATCTTTATAAACCTCTGACATTGGCTTGCTTTAAAGGTGTCTCAGACTTTGCATAAGAACTTCAATGTAATCAAAAATGTGAACTCACAGTGCACAAGTTATTTCAGCCTAATTACTTCTCACGGATACTCTCAGTGGACACCAGGGCAAGGTAGTTTGCTTCACTTTCCAAATCTAATGTAAATGAATTCCTTATTTACCCCTCTGACATTTCCTCTGCAACAGGATTTGGCTTGACGGACTTAAAGCTATTACAGAATAAGAGAATGACTAAAACATCTAGGTAGCTGCCAGGCCAGCACTGCTATCTCACACCTACATTACAGGAGAAAATATGGTCATTTCAGACTGTACTCTGTAGCAAATGGCTGACTCCTCAAATAGCTATCACAATCATCTGAAGATACACACAAATATAAATTTGAGTTTATGATATATGTCTTCCTAGTGCAATGACAAAGGTAAAAGAACAGCCCCTGGCCAATACAGAAATAGTTTTTAAAAATGTGGGGTTAAACTACACAGTTTCCAGAGTGGTGTGGTTAATTGCTATAGCCCACCATACTTAATTATATAGATATGCCTAATTGACTAGACCTTTTTATAGTGTGTTGATTAATTGATGGTAAATTCATTTGTGCGTGTGTGTGTGTGTGTGTTTTCCTAAAGCTGTCATCTTAAAAATTGGAATGCCTGTTGTGAGAATTCAGATAATACCACTTTTTGTTTGGTTGTACATATATTTTATTGCTAGAACAGCTGGTATCTTATAAATAGTTCTGAACCTCTGTTGATCTAAAAAATGCTGTGATTCTCACTATGCAATGACAGTTTTGTTTTGCTCTGTAACATTTAAAAACCAGAAAGTGTAGAGAAGTGGTTTTCTAACTGTGTGCATGAGCCCATGTCTCTAAGCTGATTTACAAGTTGATTTTACTGTTTCCACAACTCTGGATGGGGAACTCTGGCCAAGGTTTAAGGCAGAGATGACAAATCCTTTGACGCAGGCCATTCTCACAGCAGGTCCAGCCCTGCTGATGTGGGAAGCGCTGGTGAGCTCAAGAGCAATCCCAGTCTCACGACAACTCCAACACAGTTCTGGAGGCCCAAGAATTATGTTCATTTCAGATAAGCATTTTGGCAAACATGGCTGACAGCATGCTTACAGCTCATTCATCACCTACCAGTGATGCTCCTGTTGATGGCAGCTACTCTATGAAAATAACAGAAAAAAAATATGTTCTCTAGGATGGTTGGCTCTGAACAGAACACAATTCCAATGTCACTTTTTTGTTTGTAAAACAAACTCTCTGAAATGTTACCAAAGCTGGACTCTGACGGTAGTTCTGCAATTCAGAAGGGCACTAATCCAAAAGATAGCAACCAGTAATGAGGGGACAAAAGTCAGAAAGCCAAGCAGTGGACAGATACAGATTTCCTGGAAGCACACTTACAGAAATGGTCAAGTTTCCACTGCCCAGCTATACTCCTTGGGGTTTAGCTCTCCAACTCTACCTCTTCGGTATGGCTTATCTCTGTAGTAGTGGAATTGAGTCAATTATGAAGTGATTGAGATAATGAAGTACTTTCCTAGAACTAAGGAGGAACTGTCAGCCTGTGGAATCCCATGCATTTTGCCTGCAGGGCAGACAAGGTAGATAAGATTAGAGAGAAAGAAGGTGGACTGATCTTCAAGGGTTTTGCATCCTTGCCAAAATTTCCTTTTTTTAAAAGCCAGAGGAAAGCACTGGTAAAAATCCTTGTGATTATCCTATTCAGATCCTGTTTTCCCACATTTCATAGTTTTCACATTTGAAAGAACAATTACACGTGTAACATATCAAGGAGCACCATAGGTTCAATTCAAATTTAGTAAAGACTCCTGCAACCCCCATGGGGTAGAACTCTCTGCAAGAGAGCAAGACGGTAGCCCAGGGGTGACGGAACACAGAAACTAAATGGTCAGCACCCCTAATCTACTGGTCTCAGATTCCCCAGTCATGCTGTTGTAGAGCAATTTGTCGAGGTGGGGGGGGATACGTCTCACCTAATTTTAGCTTTGTCTTGTCTAAGCCAGTCTAAACTATGCTCCCTTTATAGTCACTGGAGGTTAGAAAGGCACTGCCAGAGAGTGATTCAGCCTACTTATCTTAGAGACAGACCTATCTTGTGACGGGGAAAAAACCCTATATGGAGGTGCCTCTCTCCCCCCATGAACTAGAGAAGAGAGAACAGACTAACTTGAGCTAAATAGTTAGGTGAGATGAGCCTCATCCCATACTTCTTGTCACTTTACGATTCTCTCAGAGCAGCAGTCACCTTTTCCTGTGCATTTTTTGGAACTTGCAGTCTTCTGGCATGCAGATCCAGAGCACAACTTCCAGACATGCAGGACTGACATAAATCTGAAATAGTTATCCTGTCGTACATGCAAGGTTTTTTCAACAGCTGTACAAACCGTTCTAACAGCTTTAGTGCAATGACTATTAGACATGTATTTTCTGACCTTCCTTTGCTAAGGCTTAACTCCATTATGGTGATTACACCTATCAGTAAAACAATAATATAACCTCTCAACCAGTAGACAATGTAATAAATTCCCCTAAACTTTCCAAAGCAATTGTACAAGGTCTTAGATATGAACTCTCTACTAGAGTCAATTAGGAGTGCCTAATACTCCACACGCTTCTTTGGAAATGTATGTCCTAACTATTTTTCCAGTCTGCAAAAGCAGTTACTGCACCCAAGTTTAATATTAAAAAGAGTGAAATGTCAATGGGCTGAAGTGTATCTTAGGTTATGCACACAATGCCAAAATGGCAGTGAGATAGATATCTAATTCAGGGAAAATATACATATATCCCATTTTAGACCTTCTTCAGCAGTGAGACAGCTGGTAGTGAAATCACTGGTACACATGCAAGTGAGTCAGAGAGGAGAAAGGGTAATGGGAGACTCCCATAAGTGGGAAACTCAGTGGATCTAGACATAACTATGCCAAACCAGTTTACAATTGCACATAGTTAAGTCATGATTTGCACTTTGATGATGAGTGAACAAGAAGGGAAAGAGCTGCCTGTAAGACATGACTCATTGATTTCTTTTTCTTGAAAAAAAAAAGAAATTAAAAGAAAAAAAAACCCACCCCTGTGAAAGAGTGCTGCTGCATGACATCACCGATGGTAGAAATATATGTGAAAACATTTCTTGTAACTTTCAGGATCACAGCTCTGCCATCAGCTGCACCCAAAGCAGCGTGGCCAGCTTGGGTGGGAACTGGTGGATACTGAACTCCAGGCACATCCTGCTTATGGGACATAGATGGGCAAGGGAATTGCAGAGGGTCTCATTTGGTATGTAAACATACCTGAGAAGAAATCAAACCTTTTTTTCTTGACATATGTGGGAAGAATGTCCTAAAGTGTTCTAGAAATCCTCCCCGGCCTTGGTTTGGGCAATATTTCTGTCCTAATAGTCTGAGAACCTTGAACAAGTGATTGCAAAGCAGTGTTTCAGAGGGTAAATGCAAAGCCAGAAGAGATATCCTGCACTGAAACAGGGGAACTGACAAGCTCATCTTGAAATACTGTGACTGCACCTACTTAAACAAGCATTTGGGGACAGAATTGTAAATATAAATTAAAAAATTTTAAAAAATTAAAAAAAAAAAAAAAGGCAGTTTCATAAACACTTTTGCACACTCAGCCTTTAGGTGCCAGCTAGTTCAGCAGGGCCATTGCATGTGGCTGCCACTCCTGGCTTTGGTGCTTTTCTGAGCTGGGGCTTTCTGTCACGTCCTATGGCTGGAGGTGGGCATGGATGCTATGGCAGGTTACATACCAGGAAGCTGGGGAAGTGCTCACTTTTTGGCAGGAGTTGGTGGCCCACTGCCAGGATGGAGCGTCCCGTGGGGCATCGCATCCCTGGCATGGTGGCCACCTCTTCCCCAGCCCATGACCTTTCTTGGTGCTGCGCACAAGAGGGCAGGAGGTGACCACGCACAGCCCCTGTCCCTGCCTGGGTTTATTTGGCACGGTTTTGAAAGAGAGACAGGGTGTACCTCCCTGCAGTTTTACCTCCTGCATCCTTGATCCAGCTTGTAAAATCCAGACTCATAACTGACTGAAGTTGCAGGGGTGACCCAGGTCACCGGCTTTGTCCCCCTCTACAGCAGTGACCACAGCCATAGGGCCTGGGAACTAATTCATTCGTTTGTTTTTTGTTTTGTTTTTTCTTTTTTCTTTTTTTTTCCCCAAACACTACAGTCTTGAGTGGAAGTTGCCAGAGAGCTACTCCCATGTCCCTGTGCTGAACTAGGTACAGTTCACTGCGCAAGGCCAGGCATACACTTATACCAGATGCCCCAAGCCCATACCCAGCAATGTGACCTTGTGACTGCTCTCTGTACTCTAGGCCATATGGTAGATGGAATTTTCAGCATCAGTTAGGAGGAGTTTGGTGAATACAGAGCAAACACAGGTTCTGGTTTATCTACATTTGTTTTCCATCCCCCAGCCTCACGGTGGTGGCCTTTTCTTCTCAAGGCTTTGTTCTGTCAGACTGCATGGTAAGGAGATCTTTTTAGCAGCGGTAATTTCAACTGGAAACTAAAATGAATTTTATGACAGGTCCACATCCGTGTGTATAGTCTATTCTTCTCTAAATGTGTTTTCCCTTGCCAAAGAGTGGTGTACTGTATTCAAGAAAGTAAGATGAAACCCCTTACAGTATGGTTGGGATCTCTATTTCCAGGCACAAAACCAAGGCAAGGCGCACTTGACACTTGATAGTCTGACACTGTAGGTACTCTAAGAGATGTGTGTATAATCAGATTAGAGCTGCAGGATAATCACTGTGGACTAAAAGGCAGGAGGGTATGGAGTAGTGGTGGAATGTTAAGAGGGAGATCAGAAAGCACCATGAGCCAGACACCCAGCAAAGTACACGATGGCTGGGGAAGTCTAGAGTCATTCTTGCTTGGGAGCAAACTGCAAGACTTAAAGATTCTCTTGTGCCATGGGACACACACCAGAGCATGAGGTAGGACAAAGGACAGTATTTCAGGTGTTGTTTTTGAGCATCCTCTATAGACTAAATTCTTACCATAATCTCAGGGAGAATGCATCGGACACACTTGAAATCAGAAAGAGGTGGTGGGTTACTTCTATATCATAGAGACAAACTCTCCCTCACACTTCACTTGGAGGTTAACTATGATGACCAGCAAAGAATTACAGCCAAGACCAAAGACCAAATCTGCTTCAGAAAATACAGATAAGCCAGAGGTGCAAGGTAGTTGCTCTAGGGTTGGATTTTTTTGTGTTTGGGTTTTTTTTTTTTTTTTTAATTAAAGACGGAGCCTCTGGGTTCATTCTGGCAATTTTCTTCTTCTTATCTTAAATACTTTCCATCGGCTGGCTTGGAAGCCAGTATGAATGTTTGCGGTGTTGGCACAGGCTGAAGTAAGAAATCATCAACAGTGGCACCAAAGCATTAATATAAAGCAGCATTTTTGTGGCTGTGTGAATTTATTGCATGTGAAGGGTGATTCACTGATAGCTGTGGAGACTAAGATCCTCAGTTAATCCATAAAAGAGAGAAAGCAAACAATTGTCCCACTCACCATTCCCCACAATGCATCTCCTTTCGCAAGGACCAGCTTCAGAGGTAAGAGGAGACACTGCATAACACGCAGGCAACCCAGTCTCCTCTGGGACTGCCAGTAAAAAAAAATCACCAAAAAATTCACTATTAGGATATGAAGCAGCCCACTCATTCTACAAAGGAGCTCCCTGATCTAGCAGACGGTTCATGGCACTTGGTCGCTCCTAAAACATCACCCTTCACACTGGAGCCGTGACAGCTTCACCTCCTTGTCCAGTGTGGGCTCCCTATTTATTTGGGAATGGCCGTGGGACAGACAGGTAGAAGTCACCTTCTGTCTGTTGCTGAAAAACCTCCAGGAAAGTTAACGTACAGGGATGTTTTGTTTGTTTATATAACTACCTGCACAAGCAAGTGTGCAAGGGTTTGTGTGTTCGCAGCAGCAGCTAATTCCATCAGCCTCGCAGGGAATAACATCTTTATTTTTAAGTGCGCTGCAAGCTTAGGGTACAATATCTGCTGTTGGGCTTCCCTAGATGCAAACCTGCTATTACTATAATTTATCTCCCATTTCTGCACATCGCCAGAGCTTTCCCTTTGCCTGTTTCATGCTCGCAGGGGCAGGATCTGTACCTTTGATGTGACTCTCACAGGACATTACAAATCTCCCTGGAAATCTGCCACAAACTCAAGTTTATTTTAAAAGGTTTTACTTTTTGTCTGAAGAGCAACAGCTTGTCTGCAGTCCTGGAAACACCATTAGGGGTCTGTGTGACTCAATTTATGACTCAGGAAACTGCTTATTCTGTCTTTCAAAGCACCACATTTTTAGTTCCAGACTTCAGTCAAACTGAAGTCAGATCAAACTGATTTTTTTCCCCCCCTTTTTTTTTTTAATAATTTAATTAGTCTGTTCATCTGAAAAAGAAAAAAATAATAAGAGAAATAAAATAAAATCCTTATATTTTAAAATCAATACCCACCGAGTTACTTACTGGACCTCGAGATAACATGGTTATTTATCCCAGGTCTCACTTCTAAAAGGCAGTTCCTCTTTACACTGCTTGTCTGGTACCTCTGTGAATTTGAGAGGTGTATGTGTCCACAAACATGTTGTGCAGCTGTGTTTTGACACCATGTTCAGAAGTCCTGCCTTGACACTGGCAACATCTCCTGGAATGAAACTACTGCACAACCTCAGCACTTCTAGCTGTGTAAATCCTTCCGTAGACCAGGCTAGACAACACAGTGAACTTGCTTCAATACAAGAAACATGTAATTGCATGGTCTTTAGTTCGTAAAGCAGCTTGAAACACATGATTTTGTTTTAGCAGATTACTCTACCTCCACTCTACTCACATTCTCCCTTCAGCAGAGCTCAACTAGCTGAACTGGCTGAACACAACTTTGTAGCTTTCCTCTTTCCATTTCTACCTAAGACAATCTGCACAACGTTAAGTTCTTGAAACAACAAATTCCTCTCAAGCTGAAGATGTCCGAAGTTAAAATCCTGATTTAACTGCCTGTTCCAGCTTGGGCTTTGCATGGAGAATCTAACCAGCTACCAGGATGACCTCTTCTCTTGTGGGCACAAGGGCAGAACGGTTTCTCATGCTCTGTGCCCTCCTTGGCCCACTTTCATGCTCTTGTGAAAAAAAAATAAAAAGCAGAAAAACAAAAGCCCATTTGTTCACCTAGTGATTTAGGAGGATTCCAGAAAACCCCTATCAATTCTAGGATTTAAAGTCCCCAGGTCTCCTCCACATCCCTCTGCAAGGGGCTGCTGCCCCTGTGCCAGGGCTGGGGAGATGTGCAGGCACCAGGAGCTGCAGCCGGCTGGTTTCTGTGACAAAGATGGGACAGGCGGTTGGGGGCGGTCACACTGGAGCATGAAGCAGTAGCCAGTCAGAAGTACATTTACCCAAACCACGGGCACATGAGCATGCACTTTGAGAAAAGCAGACCTCGCTCTTCCCTCACAGCAGGGGAGCTTGATGAAGAGCTGGAGAGGCAAAGTTCGCTCCGCTCGGCAGTCATGGCGATTTGCAAAGGCCCATGTGAAGTCTTTAAATTGGTCCTCTCGGTCCCTCAGAGGCGACCCAGAGAGCTGTAACTCCCCTGGCAGCACCTGCCTCTCAGAGATGTGCAAGCTCTGGGCTGGATGATCTGGCTGCATCTGTGTTTCTATGGAGTCCCCTCCCTTCCTGCCCTATGGCCAGTGGGCTTTATCTGTCACCAGCACCGGAAAACCAGGCCTGAGAGTCTAATTTAAAATGGGGGTAGGGGGTGTAACTGTTTTCCTTGCTAGGTAATAGGAACGTATAAATATAATAAATGCACATAAACTTTAATATATTACATATGAAATTAAATTAACTACTGATTGTTGAAAAGCTTGCACTGCTCATGGGTGGCAAAGCCATTGACTGGGGTAATCTCCATCCAATACCAATAACACCTTTATGCCACACTATCACGCTTTCCACACATAACACACAATTTGCAGGAAACCTCCTTTAAAACTACCATTTTAGAACCACTGTAAGTAAGATTTCCCCGTCTCCCTTTCAATTCAGACTGCTTCTCTCTCTCTTTTTCTTTTTTTTTAAAAAACAGAAATCTGCCAAGTACAGAAATAAAAAGAAGAGAAACCCTTTCCTTTCCCCTCTCCCAGGCTAACATATTTTGAAAACCTGTACAAGTGACCTAGACTAACTTTATTATGTTACTAAAGCACAGTGTGCAGTTTAGGGTAGGGATTAGGTGATGTGCTTGGGAGGACAGAGGACAGGGGGTTGCTGTGATTGAAACTGTGAGGAATGAGAAACCTCTTCAGGGTAGGAAGGCAATTAAAAGCAGGAGGTCAATGCACACCACAAATCTGAAGCTGCTTCCCTTTGTCTGACCGAAGGCAAAGAAACTGTTGGAAGGAGAGGAAATATGACTGTGGTAGGGAAAGCCCTGGCTCTGCTTCATATTACTTTCTTACCATGATGCTGGAGAGGGTAACAGAGGGGTTTGGCTTTTGCTGGCTCTCCAACACTCGGTCACAGCCCTCAGTAGCCAGGAGCAGTCCAGGACCTATCATCGCACCCAAGTAATGCACCTGTGTTACGAAAAGCAGTCACTCTTTCCATCACCGAGGGGTGCCGATGCAAGTCCTGCCAGCTCTTCTGGCTGCTTTTCCCTGCTCCAACAACATTGCCTCTGTCTGGAATAGGCATTATGGGATGAAACTGAGGGGAAAGAAATTAAGCTGAATAAGAGGAAAATTTGCTACCATATAGTCTATTTAGACTGCAAACTTGTCTCCCAAGGGAAGTGGTAGGAAGCACCATAGCTTGAGTCATTTAAAACTACACAGGACAAAATGATCAAGAAGGCAGAGTAGGAAACTATCCTGCACTGGCAGCAGCAGAGCTTGGATCACTGCAGATGATGCTAGTGCTGACTTTCCAAGTGGCTATGAAAACATGACGAGGCCAAGAGGAAAACATCCATGCTGGGCTATTAAAAACAGAGCAACTGAAGCCTCTTGATAATTCCCAGCGATTAATTTTTTTCTGGCTAACCTTGCATATGCAGACTGCTGCCTACACCTCAGCTGCTCATTGGAAAACCAAACAAAAACACAAGAGTGAAATACTGAGCTGCACACTTAATTCCTGACAGGGCAGGAATCATCCAGCCATTGAGTCAGGGTTTGCAAAAAGTATTTTTGGGGTATTGTGCATGAGTCTCTGGCCCTGGCCTCCGGAGGACGGACCCTGTATCACCCCCTGTTCTGCTGTTCTATCAGCAGCACCTGGGTCCTGGGAATGCTTTGTGTCACTGAAAAGATGAGAGAAGGTTTAAAATCCAGTTAAAAGTTTTGTTCAAGGCCAAGTCTTTGTTTCTTTTTTTCCTACTTAGATGGAAAGAACGAAATATGATATTGAACTGTATATAAAATACACGGATTTTTGTTACAGTTTGGATTA
The DNA here is from genome assembly GCF_037038585.1 of Patagioenas fasciata. Taxonomy (NCBI): domain Eukaryota; kingdom Metazoa; phylum Chordata; class Aves; order Columbiformes; family Columbidae; genus Patagioenas; species Patagioenas fasciata. The sequence goes on from NC_092520.1 coordinate 93,071,401, forward strand.
ATCTGAAATGGAATTAAAAAGAACAGTTGGACTTGACCACTTACGCTGTTTTTTTCAGAGTCTCCTCCTCCTCCTCCTTGGCTTTAACTTTCTGCTTCATTTGAGCTTCACATATGACTTTGCACAAGATGGTTATTCCCTCTGTCTTACTTCCCCTTCAGCCAAATAGGAGGTGGTGGGTCCCCACTTGCCACTCTTCATCTGCCCGTTTTGCACGGGGTTACCAGCACTGTGAGATAAGGCCTACCCTGTAGCCTTTTTAAACACTTTCAGGTTGCATAGGGGACAGTCTCTTAAGCTCATCAGTCCCCACCTCCAAAGCAGTCAGAGGAAAAAGAGTGAATCCCCTTGCATGGAAATGAGCAGATTGTTGGTTGTTTCTCACCCTGCTCAAGCATCCAACTCCACCATGTCTTTGATGGAGCTCCTTGCCCACAGATCCAGCTGCCACAAGCCAGCAGTGCCTTGCCACACAGCCTTTGCAATCCCTGCTCCTCCCAGACTCAACCTTTTCCCAAGCACCCCCTTGGGGACACAGCAGAGACTCTCTCCATCTATCCCAGTACCTCTTCTTGACAAAATAATAATATAATTAGCTTACACTGTGTTATAAATTGCAAGTGAACACATGCTGTTAAACCAAATGAACAGGCTCTAGTGATTACAGCATGATAATTAGTAGTTTTGAACAGGATGGGCTTAGATGGAAAGATGAAATTTCACTGTCTTAGAACATCAGACACTTGCATAAAAAGAACCACTAGTCCAAAAAAATATACATCTCATGTTGGTAATGGAGAGGCAGATGCATATGGCTCTCAGAGGGAAAGTTGGTCATGTGTGCATTGAATAACAGGCAATTATTGCTGGTTTTACTGTTTGCCCTAAAGAATGTAAAAGATCTTCAAATGGGAACTTGATCTATGGGAGGAAAAATGGTATGGCACTTTTAACCCTCTATCAGTTTGGTTGGGCCACCATCAAATTTATTTCTACAGTTAACTTGGGAAATGTCAAAGAAAGCTCAAGTCAAAGAAAGTTTTGCTTGTCCACTTCTGTGCAGCTGCAAATTACCTAGTGCAGACCCATTCTGATAAGTCAGAAATTCAAGAGAGAAATATCAGGGCTGAGGTACCAGTGAGGAAGCTTCTGCACATCTCTACTTGCAGAACTGCTGTCCCCAGCAGGACTTGCCCCTGTGCTAGGGAGCAACATACCCTGGTCTGGCTAGGAGAAAGCACGGGAGTATTTTCCAGGCAGATCTTTCCACCTCTTCTGATGGGTCCCACACCAACACAGTTTTGTTACCTGACAGCCTGTGCAAAAAAAGCATCCTTTGGCCTCAAGCCATGAGATGTGAAGCTATTTGCCGTATCTGGCAGCTGCGTTCTCTACCCTAGAGGAAGACCAAGGTATGAAAGCCACGATTATTCATGTTTAAGCATTGGCCTGTGAAATAAATGTAAAGTGTGTTTACCATGAAGTGTTACAACAAATAAAATATTTCAAGAAACATATTCCTCAGCCAAGTGATTTTGTTGCTCCCTTTGGTATTTACGGTACTAACTTTTGAAGTTCAGATTATCTTCAAGCTATGAGCACAAATAGAAATCAGTCCACATTTTTCTACGTTTTTCTACATTTTTCTACAGAATATGGTGCCCTATCTCTGCTGTTCACCCTATCGCTGGCCAGAATTGTCATTCCTCTTAAAGTTACCAGGTGCTGAGCAATGGGAATCAGAGGCTGAAATGGTGCTTCTACTAAAAACTCCAAGAAGAACATGTACTGGGATTCATTTTACCCTCAGGCAAACCATTTTCATTGGGATGTTTTAGTAATAGTTTTTTGAAACTTTTCCCCCTTCTCTTTAGTGCAATCAGTAGATTAGGCTTTTTGCTTTTAAACATACTTCAAGTGCTTTAAATTGGGTGTATCCTTTAACTGAAGAACCTTCTAATTTTGAGGGGATTACAAGTGGTCAAAAATAGAGAAAAGTTTCACAAAACATGTGAAATATGTTGAAACAGAACATCTGGGCACTCTCAACACTAGCTTAAAAAAAAAATCTATCTTAAACTTTTACTTTACCCTTCAATTTTTTCTCTCTCTGTTAAGTGCAATACATTGAATGAGTGCTTAATAATTTTAATTGTTTTCTGCCATTTTCTTCCCCCCCTTCTTTTACTATTCTGTCAGTTTGCTAAACTTCCTTGATTTTGAAGAGTTACAGATTGATTAAAGCAAACATACATTAGTGTCTCTGGGACTACAGCTTTCTAAACATCTTCAGTATAAAGTCTGAAGCAAAAAGAAAAGCTGGCAAATTGCAATCATTGAATTCAGTGTGTGCGTGAAGAAGGAATTAAGTGTAAGGAAGACAGTTATTTAGATTTCCATGGAAAATTAAAAGAACACCCCTCCACCCAGCCTATGATCTATCATTACTCTTTTATAAAAAACACTTCATTAAAGACATATAAGTAAAAAAATGAATAGATATATCAGTGTATTTTAGCATTATGCTGTCACAGAATCTAATGATTTGCATGTTTATTTGAAACTAGAAAGTCTTCACAATCCTTAAAACCTCTGTTTCTTCTGTAGCTACCATTTCTAACCAGCTGCTCTCCAAAAAGGAGGTTTTTCTGCTAAACAAAGAGATTACTTCTTTTCACTGCCCTACATAAAAAACCCACTATATATTAATATTTCCAAAGAGGACACATCCATCCAAGCCTTCTTAAATTTATTTGGGAAATAAAACCGTAAGTACCGTAAGAAAAATGATGGAAGACTTACAGAGCTGAAGAATCCTACCAATTATTTTATCCATGTAAATCCTGCACATCACCTATTATGGGGGTCTATATTTTTCACACAACGTATAATTTAAGCTACAGTCAGCTGGGAATATAAAAAGTTTTGAAAGAAACTATGCAAGTTTATGGTGGAAAAAACACCTATCAAAGACAGGGAAATAATATCATGGTTGCTATGTTTCTTACATGTTTTCCTTAAGTACTTGGGAGTTGCCTTTCTCTGGGAGAAGATGTGGGACCAGTCAGATTTTTTGTTGGATTTGGTGATGCTTCCACGTTAGGAGGCTCCTGCTTTTTTCATCAGAGACTTCATAAAATAACTTCCAGCCTTATTGTATCATATCTACAACTGTGGCTAAAATCTGAAGCATTCAAAGCCACACTTGTTTAAAGCTGGAATTTGACTGGAAGAGTAAGAGATTTTTCTTATAAAATCATTTTCTGCTTTCCTTCCACAGTACTTCCATTGACATCAGGTGGGTTGGCTTCTCCATGGACAGGTGGAAGTACAGGATCCTTCTGGAGCCAAGACCCCCTCCCAATCTGGGATTCAGAAGTGATGTGGAACAAACTTGGTACCTAAGCCCCATTAAAAGTAAGTGGAACAGGAACTCCTAGCTCCCTTGGGAATCTCTGGAAATGTGAAGTTGTGCCCCTAAGTAGATTAAATATTGTGTATCACTTCAGAATTGCACCACTACCTCCTACCACAGTCAACTGTAGCCTGTTTCCTATGGAAGGACAAATTGTACATAGTGAATAAATACTACCTAATATTTAAAACTTCATGCTGATACCAATGATCAAGATGTATAAAATCCAAGTCTAGACATTCTCCTCAGCTCACTTATAAACTAGCTCTTCTTCTTCAGCACTTGCACACACAGTTTCCACCGCCCCCACCCCAGCTTTTAAATAAACTCAGTTTAAAGACAGAAAAATGATCTGGACCCCTTTCCCTCCAGAAGGCTAACGATCCCACTGAGCAGCTGCCCTGTAACACGAGACCTGTGCCCCACGCTCTCTTTTGTGTGCCCTCCCAGCTAAAGAGTGGGTTATTGGATGTCCTTTGGCAGGTGCTACTGGATTAAGGGGGCCATGCACAAATTTTGAACTGGGGCTTTTTTACACTACTTAAGTAAACATCATCAACTCTGTAATCCTCCTTATCTCCTACCAGGGATTTGGGGTTTTGTAGCAAAAAGGGGTTTTTTTTGTCTACATATTGCATTAAAAAATTTCTTGGATGTGATTGAGAAATAGCATACTCTCATTTTGAACACCGTCTGTGACACTATATTGTAAATTTTCCCCTGAAGACTGAGCAAAAACATCCTCAACTTTGAGCAAGCACAACTGTTGCTTTTGACAGGAGTCATCCCAACCCAATGTTCAAAGGGGTGCTTAAGCTAGGGCAAGGACAGCCTGCTTTATTTCTGCTGCCCTGTACCTTGGGAAATGGACACAGAGCTATAGCTAATCTCCTTGTCTAATATAGGATGCCAGGTTTTTGTACTGACTAGGAAGCCATAGAATAATAGCAGTAAACTAATAGGAACTAGTCTCCTGGCAGTATAAACATGCAAACCCATAGCTGGGGTCTCAGGCTTTAAAGCTTACCGAGAGTCACATATTCACAGAAAAGACCAAACTTTCCAAGCTGCAGGAGGAGAAAACCTGTGGGGAGACCCTTTTCCTCACTGCCGGGGAGCACATGAACCTGCTTTACACTTCAAAGAAGAAAAAACCTGCAGTGGGATTTTTTTGTTGGAGGTGCCACAGGGAAAGGTGTGTCTGACCCCCTGCCTGTCCCAGGGGGTCCTTCTTCTGTGGTTTTGTCCATCTTTCCACCTTTTCCATTTCTATTTCTCTTTTTTTTTTGCTGATATCTCTTTTCCCCTAAAACTGGGTTCCTTTTCCCTCCTACCATCTACCCATGATTCCTCCTTGCCTCTACAAAACCCTCTGATTCTCTTTGCACTTTTCCTTTCCCACGATCACCTCTGCCACATCTGCTCCAAGTGGGAACTCATCCAGAGGAGAAGCTTTACCCAAACCTCCCTGTTCAGACACTACCACTTACTTTTTTTTTTTTTAATAGCTGTTTTCATAGCTTGCCTTTTTTTTTTTTTTTTTTTTTTTTTTTTTTTTTTTTCCCCCCAATCTAAATGCAGAATCTGAAGGGCTGAATTCAAAGATTTGACCTGAAGAGGCAGGGGTAAATTCATAAGGAGAGGAGTCATGTCAGTATTGCTGATCCTCCAGAAATTTCTACAGTGTGAGCTTCACAGCTATTTGTTGTTCTTATGGCAAGCATATTGTTTGCATTAGAGAAGGAATTACTTCATCCCAATAAGAAAAGATAGCTAATTCAGCATTGTGGGAAAACTGTTTCATAGAGGCCAGGGACATTTTTTTGTCTGTTTGTTTGCTTGTTTTACACTAGGCATAATAGCAGTTAGTTTTACAGCTATCTATCTTCACCTCTTTTATGCCCTTTTTCTGTCTACAAACATTTGATCCTCCTCTGTATCAACTGCACCATTTTGCTCTGGAGTGAAGGCAGATGAAAAGGGGAACTCACAACAGCCTCTCTTGCATGAAACGAACGCACCTGTCCTCAAGGCAAAGGGGGCTGCTCCCTGGCAGCTTTCTCTCACAAAAAAGGAGAAACTTCCATAGCAGCCTTTTCCCTGCAGTTTCTAGGAAGCCATGCATCCAGATCACCAGCACCAACCACATCTAGAGTAAACAACTTGGCTTTGCAAAACAGTGCTGTGTGAGCAGCATTCTCTGTCCCCTCCTGTTGCAATGAGAGTTGATGAGGATGTGAACCAGGTTTGACCCCTTAGTTGACACCTTAGTCTACCATGGGTTTGCTGGGCCTACCAGGAAGCTCAGCTCAAGGCTCATTTAGCCACTGCCTCCTCTCAAGCAAGATCATTCTTGGCTCCTCTCTCACTCACAGCCTGCTCCTAAACTGACAAGGAATGAGTATGTGAATTGCTCTCTCTCCTTTGAGGACATGTTAGGTATATTTCATTAGATATAAGGAAGAAATTCTTCAGCATGAAGGTGGTGAGGCACTGGCACTGGCTGCCCAGAGCAGCTGTGAATGCCCCATCCCTGGAAGTGTTCAAGGCCATGGTGGATGAAGCTTTGAGCAACCTGGTCTAGTGAAAGGTACTCCTGCCCATGGCAGGGGGGTTGGAACTAGATGATCTTTAAGGTTCCTTCTGACCCAAACCGTTCTGTGATTCTATGATTAGCTGGGCTCTCTAAGGAGGGATGTACACTTGCTGCTTCTGCTTCATCTGATAGGTGCACAGAAGGTTTGGACTTAAAGGTTTGCCAACACTGGCACAGCTTTTGTGGCTTCCCAAACAATGCGATGAACTTCAATAACCTTAAGGAAATAGGGGGTCCCATTCGTTTAAGACCCAGCCTTTAGCAAAAGGGCTGATTTAGAAGAGGTTTAAGACTGATTTAGAAGAGCTGACTGTAGTAGCTGCCAAATATCCTTCACCCTACAGCACTTCCTTTGAGGGGTGGCTTTGCATCTAGATAACCAGTGATATCCACAAATAGTCTATGAGGTATTTATCTTCATTTAAAGGGTTGGTCCAAAACCGCCATGAAGGCTTTGTGACAAATTCTCCAGAAAAGGTGATGCCTCCTGGGTTTTAATGAAATCCCCATGGAACGGCTCTGGCAGAACAGTCATTAATACAAGCCATCTTTTGTATGGCTTTCTGTTAAGAAAGCAAAATATTCTGAGACAACAACACATTATAGAGGTGTTTAATAGTGACACTTATCCTTAAGCTAGTCCTGTAAGGGAAATGGACCTATTTTTGACAGTAGTTTAAGTTAACAAAAAGCAGCTTTTGTGTTCATCTGAGTGGAAAACCCTTATCAGGAGACTGCCATTTGTGTTGCAAAGTAGATGGTAGGAAATAGACAATGAACCAACATACAGCCTGTTTTAAAACCTACTAATAGTATGGAAGTTTGTGGTTTGTGCTTAAGCAACTCTGCTATTGAGAATCAGAAATGTAAAACATAAGCTGTAAGTTTTTCCCTACAGCTTAAACTGTGAGCTCTGATCCGAGCTTGCCAACTTGAAATCCAGAAGCTGAACCTACCCCTTGGAGTATGAAAGTTTGTGCTGAATCAGAAGAGGCAGACATTTGCAGAGACCTCTGAGCAAGGACGCTGGAGGCAGAGCCCTGGCAGGAGACTGCAGATATGTTGTTAAATCTGCTAAACTTTTGGGGGTGGTATTTTTAGATGGAAAAAATTTGTAATCTGAACTACACACCTCAAAACAAAGGATGGACATCTCATGCCTACAGCAGGCTTTGGTTGAACTTCAGCCTAGCTCTGTTGCTGCATTTTAGTAAAAAAAATTAAAATGCTTTATAGGCAGAAGAATTAAAAAAAAAAAAACAAACAACAAAACCCACAAACCTAAATACAAAACAAACAAAAAAAAAAAACCCAAAAGTAATCCATCCAGGGAAGGCCCATTCAGAAGTGGAGACACAAGCTTTTTCCCATGTACCAACCTCCTGCACCATGTTCCTCTCCCCCAGCACAGCTGCTAATTTTGAGAGATGAGGGACGGCCCCACTGCACTTTTCTGCTGTTCTTTCAGATGCAAACGAGACGTGTTGGGAGTAAGTCCAAATAAATGTGAAACGCTGCTGGAAAAGAATGAGGTCAGCTAGCCCTATCTGTGGCCCAGCAGAGTACCCCATTTACCTCCAGCCTGCCTATCATCAGCAACCAAGGAATGGTTGTGGTAGAATTAGTGGTGTACGTGGCTTTTGCCTTCCCACAAGACAAAACCTAATACTTTTTGCAGCTTCACTTTCTATGAAACTCATTGGGGCAAGTGGCATCGTACTCACACTTCTGGTAACTACAAGATGAAATCAAAGTTAATCACGGCACCCTAAATTCAAAGCTGCTGATGACGGTTGTCTTCTAAGGAGCAGTTTCTTCTATTGGTAGAAGAGAATCACAGAATCAGAGAATGTTAGGGATTAGAAGGGACCTTGAAAGATCATCTAGTCCGATCCCCCTGCTGGAGCAGGAACACTTAGATGAGGCTACACAGGAATGTGTCCAGGCGGGTTTTGAATGTCTCCAGAGTAGGAGATTCCACAACCCCCCTGGGCAGTTTGTTCCAGTGTTCTGATAGCCTTACTGAGAAGAAGTTTCTTCTCAAATTTAAGTGGAACCTCTTGTGTTCCAGTTTGAATCCATTACCCCTTGTCCTACTGTTGGTTGTCACCGAGAAGAGCCTGGCTCCATCCTCGTGACACTCACCCTTTATATATTTGCAAACATTAATGAGGTCACCCCTCAGTCTCCTCTCCTCCAAGCTAAAGAGACCCAGCTCCCTCAGCCTTTCCTCACATGGGAGATGCTCCACTCCCTTAATCATCTTTCTTTGTTGCCCTGCACTGGACTCTCTCCAGCAGTTCCCTGTCCTTCTTTAACTGAGGGGCCCAGAACTGGACACAATATTCCAGGTGTGGTCTCACCAGGGCAGAGTAGAGGGGCAGGAGAACATCTCTTGACCTACTAACCAGCCCCCTCCTAATCCACCCCAGGATGCCTTCCTGGCCACGAGGGCACAGTGCTGGCTCATGGTCATCCTGCTGTCCACCAGGACCCCCAGGTCCCTTTCCCCTACACAACTCTCCAGCAGGTCATTCCCCAACTTATACTGGAACCTGCGGTTGTTCCTACCCACATGCAAGACTCTACACTTTCCCTTCTTATATTTCATTAAATTTTTTCCCTGCCCAACTCTCCAGCCTGTCCAGGTCTCGCTGGATGGCAGCACAGCCTTCTGGCGTGTCAGCCACTCCTGCCAGCTTGGTGGCATCAGCAAACTTGCTGATAGTACACTCTATTCCCTCATCCAAGTCATTGATTAATATACTGAATAATAGCGTCCCCAGTACCAACTCTTGAGGGATTCCATGAGATACAGGCCTCCAACTGGACTCTGCCCCATTGACCACGACTCCCTGGCTTCTTTCTTTCAGCCAGTTTGCAGTCCACCTCACTACTCAATTGGTAGAAAGGGTAAATAAAAGTAAAACAAACAGATGTTGGCAACAGATAAAGATACCAGCAGGCCCCTTTGGAGACCAGCACTGAGAGGTAGCAAGTGCTGAACCGTAGCACCCAGGAATGACCTCTGCACTGTGCTGCATCCTCTGGGGAAAAGCCAGTGACAATTTGCAACTGCTTGGAAGGACTGTGATTCACACGTATACCTGGCACCTTCATCACCAAAGGTACAGCCTGGGATTACCCCGGTGCTGGTGGGGGAACAGGGAGAGAAACCCTGGCACCTCCTGTTAGCTCTGCAGTGCCTGGTGGGCCACACTCTTCCTCTGGTCCCCATGCAGATGTGGCAGCAAGCCATGCAGATGCATGCCCATGAGGCTCTCTTGACAGAAGGGAGGCAGTCTGGCGGCCCGCCCTATCCTGCTCATCACCTGCCTTTGGGGATCAAAGGGCTGCTGAAGGCACCACTTTTCAACCTGTGGTGCCTCTTGCTGTTACTCGGCCACTCAGGAGATTTTTTTCAAACAAATGCCTCTACCCTTCCCCTGTGCTGCCCTCACTTTGTGGCACATCTGTGATACTGTCCCACTATCCCCCTCCCAAGTCCTTCTTTGCTGTGGTACCTATGAAATCTTGGCATGAGCTGCTGCTGTGTCAGAGCACTGGCTAACCTGCCAGCCTGTCTTGGCTGCCTGCATGTCCACTTGTTGTCTCTGGCTTCTTCTTTTTTTTTTAAGACATGAAACTGTCTGAGGCAAGCATGCTTTCTTTTATGTGCTTTTATGCAGCACCCAGCTCACCAAGGAGAACTAGTCTCAGTTCCAAATAGCATGGTTATTACCTACTCCAATTTTGGAAAGTAGCTGTGAATTGAGAGAAGGGGGTGAAGGACAGAGGGATGTAAAACCAGCATATTTTGGGCTTTGTTTGAGCTGGGTGACGATGGTTCTTCCCACAGGGAAGCCCCCTGCGAGTGCTCCATGCCCCATCTCATCTCATCTCAGACTTTTCCTTCCCACCTCCCATTCCATCTCTCCTTCGTGCCCTCACGCGTGCTCCCTCCCAGCACTGAAGCAGCAGCTCCAGACATCTCACTCCATCCCTGTCCACCTAGTAGATCCACACACAGGTGTAAGTGCCCACAACAGATGGGTCACAACACCTGAGAGGATGCTCTGAGCCAGCCCTAGGGAGTGAGAAATCTCCCCCAGAGCAGGTCCAGTTCAAGGCTTTATATGGAGGAGCACTGAAAGGCTTTATTATATGTTGATTTGGGCCAGTTTTCAAGGTCCAAGCAGTGATGTAAAATATCAGCGTTGAGGCTCCCAGCTCAGCTGTCACCTCAGGGGGGGTTGAGGTGGGAAGGGGGATGAGAGCGGTTTGCTGCCAGCTTGTTTTTCACCTCCTGACTCCATATCCAAAGACAAGGAAAACAAGCCCTGGACAAACACCACACTGGCTAGAATGGCTGTTTGTAGCAACTTTTGCTAATTGCCTCCAGCAGCTAAAAAGACAGCTCACTATTTGCTCTGTTCTCCAAGTAGGGTGTGTGGCAAAGAAAGTCTGCAAAAGCAAAGAAGATTTTGTACCCTAAACCAGTCTTTTTAAAAGAGAAACATATGCAGATGGGTTACTAAGTACAAAAGCTCATGTATGTTTCCCTTATCGATAAATCACACAGGAAAGTATACTTTCTTCATTTTCTGTTACTCAAAAACCAGCCTGAAGCTCTAAACAAATAAGCTGAAATTGGCAAGTTTGATCCAGCAGCAGTCTCTCATGAATCCTAATTCTACTTCTCATCACAGATTGCTATGCTAAGAGACACTGCAGCAAACCTCGAGACTTAGAGTCACTGAGGGACTAGGATGTGCAAGTTACTCTGAAGCTTATGGGTGGTGGCGTGCCTAGATTCCTTTGAAGATCCCAATATAAATGCTTGCTAGGATGTGAACCTCAGTGCCCTTGTCTGAGCTCTCAATGTCTGAGCTCTGGAAAAAGATTTCTTGGGGGTTTCCCCACTTACAAGGCAAAGAAAAATTGCAAACATTCCCAAGGTCTGGCCGGGGAGGAAGATGAGGGCTACGCAGTCCCAGAAAAACATGTTACCAGATGAGAGGGAAAGGGGAAGCAACCAAAGGGCAGCATTGGCTGTGGGGCCTCTATGGCAAGATAACAGGGTGATGGGGCAGGATGAGGCCACACAGGGGGACATGTGATGCCCTCACTGAGAGCAGAGCCCTTGCAAGGAGCCAGGGCCAGGAAAAGTTTGGGAAGGAGCAGAGGGGAGAGGGGCACGGATATGCCTGGGGAGAGACCCCACACAGGACAGAGTCCCGGGAAGGGCTGATGGATCCCAGTATATGGGCTGAAATCAGACAGGTTGCAACATGTACAGAAACAAACAAAAAGCTCATTTGAGCACTTTTTTTTTTCAGTTAGAAGTGAAAACATGGGCAGAGAGTAATTTGTGAAGACTGAGGTGACTCCAAACAGACTTGCCTTTCAGAGGGCTCTCTAACTTCCTCCACACACTTGTGCGACTGACGTTAGCTCTTGCCAAAACCATTTTTATCTTTTTGTTTCATTTCATGCTTCTCACGAACCAAGTTGCCACAGTATGGGTCCAGTAAGCCCATACCCTTCGCCTATCTTTGATTTGGTTTCTTGGTCATAAATTCTTCAGGGTGTTTTCTCGCACATTTGTATGGCTCCTAGCATAGCAGTGAAGAGTGTTAGTAAAAAGAAAGAGAGCAAAGCCACAGGAGAAACTGTGAAACTCAAAAGCTAGTGGTTTTGGCAGCATTTGAAATTAAAATGCTGCCCACGTTTTTATAATTATTATTCCTATTTTAGAAAAAGAATGTGAATTGACTTGTTATTGAAACATTTTTCAAACATATTTTTTTGCTGAAAATTGAATTCCTTACTAGAAGCCTATCTTTCAGCAAATGAAAAAAAAAGTTATCAGGATTATGTAACTGATGCTGATAAGAATGCTGGTCAAGCTGTTTTAAACAAGCCTGTCCTGAGATATCTTCTGGAGAAAGAGCACTCTGATAATATTGATGAATTTTATGCAAAGCTCAAGAAAAATAAGTTGAAAAAAGAAAACCCCTTTTCTGCTAACTCCAGAATTCTGTTTAGAGAAAAAGAATGTAAAGCCATTTATGTTAACACATGGTTGAACCTTCAGGTAAGACATTCAAAACTGAGTAAGCCTAAGTCATGGGAAGCCCAGTGAACCTTCTGGCTTCCTGCAGATGGAGTTACACGTGGCCAACACTTTTGCAGCCCATGCATCTGTGAGCTTGAGTTTTCTAAGCCTCACAGATGTGCTTAGCTTTGAAGAGGTGAATATTGTCATTTACATGCTACTGTACACAAAGTTGAGGCTCCTCATGCTGCAAACACAAAGCACACATGCACACACTTCACCATCGCAAAAGGGTTCCCATCAGACCCAAGGGAGCCAGCAATAGCCATGGCAATAAAGTCACAGACAGCTGCAGAGCAGGGGTCTAGCTCTGCATTGCACTGAGGTTTAAATACAGGTCTGTTTGCCTAACTGCAGGAATCGGGCCCGAAAATGCTTTTCCCTTTGCATTACCAGTTCTGGTTTCCTCCAAAAGTGCTCTGAATATGAGGTTAAATAAAGCCTCATGAAGTGCTCTGAGATTTCAGGCTGAGGAGTGGTGGCAGGGAGGCAGGCATGGGTGTAAGCTTACAAAACCCCAAGCCACAACAGGTACATACTACTTTTAAGAGCACTTTTTTGCAGCCACCTTCTTGAGCACAAGGCACTACTCCTTTGCTCAGTCCCTTGGACACCTGCGTTTCCCCCTTCGAGAGAGCAGGCACTCGGCTGCCCCTCACACTTCATTTATAGCAGGGGGAACCCTTTTGGGAAACCAGAGAGTAACTGAAAAAATGTGTCAGAACTCAACAGCAAGAAACGGCGGCGCGAAAAAGCACAAAACAGGAAAGCGCCGGCGAGGCTCGCGCCATCCCCCACTCCGGTGCTCAGCAGGGACGGAACTGCTGCAAAAGCGGCGCAGGGCTGTTATCAGCCCTGCGCAGCGGCTGCGGTTTGCTTGCTCTTGCAACCCTTCTTCAACTGCCACTTGTTTTTCAACAAACAGGATGCCTCCGCTTAGGCTGACAGCTTCCCTGTAACTTCACGGCATGGGTCCCTCTCGCCACCCCAGGGCCGCTGGGTCTCTTCCCTGGGGAGAGCAGCTTCAGGTGCACCCTGGGCAGGGTGTCTCAGAGGGGTCAGACCTATCTCCTTCCTGCAGCCCTCTTGATGAGCAAAACAAGAAGCGTGTAGTACAGCCTTGGCCATGTCAGAGAGGAGAGGCTGAGCTTCCATCTTGCTCGCTTTTTGTTATTCCACCTAAAAGCAGTTATTAAGGAAGTGGTTGTGCTACGTTAAGGCACGAAGAGCACATCCAAGCTCCTCACCTCCCCTCGGGCCTGTGCAGCAGCCACTGACATCCCCATGGCATGATGGCCTCAATGGTGTAGATAGCATGATTTTTTTTGCTATGCAGTCCTCCTACACAGGCTGGAGTGAAGGCTTAAGGCAGGACTGGCTGAATGTCGATGTTACCAGAGGAGGCAAAGGAGTGACTGCCCTCACAGCCAGCAGCACCAGAGCCTGTGGCAGAGCCAGGGCTCCTGGCACCGTGGCTGGGCAGCTCCTACCGCTCGTTTTTACCCCAGTGTTAGCAAAACCCCTGCACAATTCTTTGCTACTCAGGGTCCTCAAGAGGAACATTCTGTTTTTCAAGGTTCCTTGGGCTATTGTATGGAGAAGCCTGCTGTCTCTGCAAACAGGTGAGGTACCAGCTTGGGTTTCTACTCCAAAGACAGGTAAGAGAAAAGCAAAAAATGCTCTGCCTCTGGTCTGACAACTGCCTGGCCAAAGGTTAGCCTCTGTCAGCAGAGGTGGAGCCCATGCCAGACAGCAGCACAGGCTTTGCAGCAGAGCTGCTGAAGGGCTCTCTGACCTGCAAGCTTTTCTAACACTGCTCAGTTCTATGACAGATCAATGCTAGAGAATGTAGAAAAAAATGCAGCCCTAGAATGTAACTTTCAGAAAAATGAAGCTTTCATTTTAAATATTTTCTGAAAAAAAGAAAAAAAAGAAGAAAACTTCTAAAGAGATGCATGGTTTCTTCCCACATCTCCCTGTCCCACAACACCAACCTCCACCTTTGCTGGAGGTGGGGAGGTTTCTAGTGAGTCTCCAAGCACTGACATCTCCAGCTGGGCTGGTAGGGCTGAACTGTATCATTCTCCTGTTTTCCCTGTCTGTGACCATTCCATCTGGTTTGCCAGTACAAGGAGGTGCAAAGGTTCACCTTACTGGCAGGATGGTGCTAAGCCAGGCTGGAGGAAACCCTAGTACACCAGTCTCCTGGATCTGAAATTCTAACAAGCTGAATGAGTCTGGTATCACAAATTGTTTGCCACCCACTCTTATTTTTTTTCTCGTTCCCTTACTGTCCACCAACAACTCATAGTATTTTCAAGTTCATCTCTTGTTCAAAAGTAAGTGGAAAACATTTTTTCCTGGATTTTCTTTATGGTTTGCTATTTGAACTGGATTGGCCAGGTACAGCTGGAGATGTACACTGTTCAGGCCCTGAAATAATGAGTGTAATGTTAAGGTATCTTTCTGATGAAAACATCTGCTTGATCAGATTTGAAATTCAAAGTAAACAAGATCATTTTGTAGATAGATGGGCTCAGAACTGTAAGTCAAAACACCCTGAGCTTTTGTTTACACTTCTCTCTCTCCAGACTTCTGATATGACCACCCTTCCCTGGTTCTTCATCCATGGAGGTCAGGAACATGCTATTCCCAGAGCAGTTTAGGCAGCTTCTGACTGTATTTGACTATCTTTGTGCATCACTTTGTCCCAGTGTATGCCAAAATGAACTGCAAAGCTCCTCTATCAGTCTGCTTTTCTGTGGAGGCAGTGCTTATGTGATCACTCCCAGTCTCTCTGTACTTCCCCTAGCTTTTCTGGTTTGTGGGCCAACTTAAACTAAATTTGATAGAGAAGAAGTGGTCTTAAGTTCCTATACCTATCACGGAATGTGGCAGTATCAGAGAGTCTCTGTCAGTACTCCCAGCTGAAGACCACCCGAGAGAGATTTTAGAGATTCCTCAAAAAGAGAAAAACCTCCCATCAGATTAAAGCCTTACCGGATGTTAGAGAATGCAGCCACAAGACCCATGTCTGTAGGAATTCAGCCTTCACTAGCTCTGCCTAGGACAGCATGTCTTGGTGTTTTAAATGCACCAAACTAGACTTGCCTTGAATTCAGAAGCAAGCTGCTTCCGTCTGAAATTTTCCCATAAATCCAACATTTCCATGGAGAAGATTTTTAGTGGTTCTGCACACTTGCAATCAAACCCAAATTAACTTTTTGAAATTTCCCAGTGAAGCAAGGCTTACCCAGAAAAGAGCATGATAAATTCTCATGAGAAGCTTCCCATAGCCCCAGTAGCATGAGAGTTTTTTACCACATTACACTGGTTGTGGGGAAGGTCCATATTGACAACATTATGAGGGTGTTTGGATTTAATAGAGTTAATATACAATAACATAATTATCCATAATGCTTGAGGCAGATCTCAATACATCCCTGTCCTAAGTGCTCACCCAATTCCTTAACAATATGACAAGAACAATTATGTCACTGATGACACCATTAGCATCCACTATGGCTCAAGACAAGTCTTGGTATGCTCCAGTTCCAACTGTTTCACAAATAATAACACTAAAGAAGTCTCATGTTAGCATCCTAGAGTCACATAGGTCTCAGGCATTATAACACAGAGGTACAACACTAAATCATACAAAGAAAGTAACTACTAATGCTGTAAATGGCTTCTGGTTCGGTGAAGGACATATCCCATGCTGTGCTGATATTCCCTGCAGAACATGAACCAGCATGATTGGTATTATATATTTATGGTAAGGCACACTGAAAGGTAATGATGCAGAAGGATTAAAACAGAAAAAAAAAAGCTGCAGGTATAATCTTTAGTACTTGAATGAACCCTTTAGCTTAATATGCTCGTTACTTTTTATCTACCACATCATAACTTGCATCAGAACTTTAACACAAACTGCCTACCAAGTTTCACACCTATTAGTGTATGCTAAACATGAAAACGTAAGAGGCTAAGAAACTGGTCTAGAAATACTTCTCTTTTTCCTACCTCTGTTCTGCCTCCCACACGCAGCACATACCGCCTTTGAGCTTTGCATTGATTTCATTGCTTTACCAAAATTAAACTAACAGGTCAAGTCTCATGCAAAGGCCTTCTAAGAGAGGTTGGAAAAAGGAAACCAAGAACCCACAGAAACACAACTTGTTGATCCCATGGCAGTGTATGCTCAGTGTACTAAACTTCAGATTTTGGAAAAAAAAAAATCAGAAACCTTATAGGTATATTCACCACTTACACAATAAGGACTAAATACCAATGTGTTGTCTTAGGACTATCTGAAAGCTCAGAAATTAAAGAGTAGGACTGCATAGCAGCACCACAAGAAGCCAGTCCCTCCCATCCCTTTCTGACTTTCTGTATCAACTGGAAAGGGATGAGGCTGAAGACATGATCAAAGGGGCTGGCAGCAGGTGCTAGGCACAGAAGTATGGTTTCTTTTGGCCACCTGTATCCATATGATACTTACCAAAGGGGGAAGATACCAGTGAAGAAAAGGTCGATAATTTAATAAACTGGTAGGATGACATAATGTAGAATGTGGGACTTAGTTCAAACACCAAACTTCAAAAAACACCCGAACAAATGCCAGTGGATTATTCTCGGAGCACAACCTGTGGGAGTTGCCTGTATTGTGTTACTCTGGCTCTGGCTGGCAAAGGCAGCTCCAGGCACCTGTGTCTCAAATGTCAGCAGCTGGGGCTGGTGTCTCCCATCATCCACCAATCCTCCAAAATCACGTCAGCTACAATTGCTTGGGAGTATGCCCTATTCAAGCTGGAAAATGCATTGCCTGGTGGAAATAGCACAATGTCCCATAGGTTTGCTGAGGAAAAGTACCTTTACTAATACAAGGGCTAAATCAGACATGCTGCTTTTGCCACACAATAAAATACTTCTTCCCCCTCTTGCTCTCTTCCTGATTTTCTCACCCTCCCTTCTGTGCTGGGCTCTGGAAAGAAGTTCTTGGTATGGAATTTTTTAATGTATATACCTTAGCAGTCAAATATATGATCCACTTTTTTTTTTTTTTTTCAACTTCACTGTGTGATAACTGTAGACATTTTGGTCTCCAGATGCAGAAATGAAAACTAGCAGCAAAATTAGCAATGTAAGCCATACACTAAAAATGTTTGGATTAATTAGTTCATGGCAAATGTTGCAAACAGCAGCATTTTATTAAAACCTCAATGACAAGATAGTTTGTTTTCTCACTGAGGAAAAAAAAGTGAGAAAAACTTTGATACAGCTAATTATCTCCTAAAATTGGACACCTAATGTTTTTATATAGGTTATTTTTCTAATTCTGATTTCAATCTCTGTTTGAACTGCAGTTTAAAATAGAGGATGCCTCGAAGTTGCTTATATTTCCTGCAGGAAAAAAAAAAAACAACAACAAAACAACAAAACAAGACCTTGCAAGGAAAGGTGCTGAGATATTAACAAGTGAGGGACTTCAGACAGAAAGGAATTTGGGGAACAGTGAAAAGATTTTCCCTGGAAACAAGTTGGAATCTGACAAGAAACTTCTGTTGAATCATATTGTGGACATTTTTTTTCCAAGATGTCTGTGTGAATAAATTGTATTAGCCTGACCCTTTGGAGGAGGCTATCGTTTTAGGCAGGAATGCTCAATTACTGGCTTAAGTCATGTGTGTGGGAGAAAACCTATGGAGTCAGCACCTCATGTTGCCTTGGTTAGTTGTGTGTGCTGCTCTTGCAGGGAAGTCTCTCCTGTGAGGACTGTGGGATATAGCAGGATTTGTTCACAAACAAGCTGGAGACTGAGGAGTATTTGCTGAACTTAGCAAAGAATGAATGTGAGCATGTCTGACAGGGAGAGGAAAATTCATAAGTTGAAGACAAAAACCTTGTTGAAAAACTATTTACTAAGAAAGCTCCTTTCTCCTCCCTCTCCTCACTTTAGCTGGCCCAGGGTTGTAAAGCCAAACCCTGCTGCTGCTGTGAAGGAGCTCCTATGTACCTGTAGGTTCTGTGGAGCCAAATGTGAGGGTTTGCTCCTCTGACCAGAGCAGAGGACGGGCAGATATACTGGATGGGGGAACTGCCTCTCAGCTGTACAGCAGGACACCCAGACCCCAGGCAGGGAGCAGGGACAACCCTGGCTCCCTGATGCCCTTTGCAGGACTTCACAAAAGCAGCAGGAAGGCCAAGGGCAATCTCTTTGTCCAGCCACTGCCCTCAGCTCGTACAACACTGTCTCATTCCCTTGGACAAAGCAGGGGTCTGTTGTTTTTCCTAATCCCTCTGGCTGGTGTGGCTGTTTCTGAAGTCCAAAAGGGTAGATAAGACAGCCTGAAAAACCTCCAAGCACTTCTGCTTAAATAGCGCTTTTGATCTTCTCCAACTGGTGTGGTTTAGTCGAAGCAGCAACACACTGAAACCAGGAGGATGTGGGCCTCAGGAATAGCTTTGCCTGTCTCCACGTGGGCAGGGTACATGCCTGAAGCATGGATCTGTTAGCAGGAGGGAAGGAGCGGGAGGAGGTTACCTTAATGAGCCTATAAAAAGAAGCTGGCATCTGGAAATGCCATCTCTAACGTGCATAACACCATTTTTTAAGCAGCGGCTCTTGCGAGCATGGCAACAAGGGCAGAAAGCACGAAAATTCCACTCCAAAGAGAAGGCAGGTTGTGGCACAGAAGGGGAACAAGCCTCACTCCTTCAAATTTCAGATGTATGAGGGTGTAGGAACAGCTGTGAGAAAAGGGACTAGTGACATGTGCCATCAGTGTTGTGACTTTAGGTTTTTAGAGAACATCTTTATCCGGAGGAGAACAGTCACCACAGGTCTCATCCAATGCCTGAGGGTGTTAGCCACATCTTTCCACTGGTTTCGTTGGCTCTTGGATCAGATGCTCTGTACACAAAATACTGGGCTGCTTTAATTGCCCCAGTAAAATGTGAACCTAAATCACCCTTCCTCATGTAGACATCTGTCTAATGACATAACTTCACTCCACAGACAAGCTGTAAATCCCTCTTCATGTTGGTACTTGTCTAGTTACAGCAGAGCACTCTCCCAAATGGGAATGGATTTATATAGGTATAAAAGTGTTCATACGGTAAAGGTTATTCCTATGTAGTAAAGGAAAGAAGCTGTTTGGGGCTACTCTAGCTTTCTGCTGCATAGTGTAAAATAGATTACTTAAAAATATCAGTGCAAAATAATATCACTCCTCGAAAGTAGTACTCAAAATTGTTTGGACTGTGTATGAAACTGTAAGAAAAATGACTATTTGCATTGCAATCCCTATTTGGAGAAAAAAACCCCATACACAACAATAAAAGTTCTGATGTTATACTAAAATGTAAGTGGTTCATCACCTTTTGAACTCAAGAAGTTCATCCCATCACTTTTTCTTTTTACCTAGGTAAGCCATTCACATTCTTTAATTTCCACAATAATCCAACATGTGGTACTTGAAACACTGTTTCATATAGAAAAGCAAATCATTTTCTCCAATGCAATCATCAACAGCCAGAATAAGTTCTTGTTCCTGTATGAGTTCTGAATCTTGGTCTCAATATGCAAGTTATTTTATGCTTAGTGTAAAAAAAGCGTGGGTGTTTAGCACCACACATTATCACTTTTTACAGGCTTGGTGCAGAAGCTAAAGGGAGAATGGGTGCAGAGACTAAGTTGTTTTTTTTCCTTTCAGATGTGGCCATCTCTCCAGGGTGCGTTAGTGGAAGTCCTTTGAAGGCACATGGAGGCAAACCACATGGCAAGTCCCTGGGCTGTCCTTTGTCTAGCAAGAGGGTGAATCATCCCGTTTCCCTAGTTGGAGTCATAAGCAGAATGCTTTCTACATGTTATCTGTCCCTCCAAGCTTGGGTTCCGACAAAATTGTGGCAACAAAACAGGAATCAGATTGGTGTAGAAGTGTGCTCAGTGATCTGGTGGATGTACATCTGCCAGGACCCCCCATGAAGTAACCTTTGCAGCTTCTTGCCCCAGCTGTCCACAGGGTTGCAATGGACAAAGTGGTACTAAATTTCTTTGTAAAGCTTTTGGACAGTGTATACAGGATCAATTAACCACTCTATATTACAGTAACTGATTTGCTGACCCCTGTGGAAATGGGGTTAACGAGGTCTTAACCTGAGTGTATCTTCCAGATATCAATTATGTTACATTTGACCTACACAAACCCCAAAGCTCATTTACATGTAATTCCTGAAAAACAGAAGAGTTTTACAGAAGTCTGATATTATCTAGCAATGGTACTGTAAAATAAATTGCACCTCCTATGTGCTGAGTGTAGCATGTAGTCTCATCTCAGTATCCTGCTCAGGATGATGTGCAGCATGGGAAGGTCAGCAGCCATGGCAGCCTTGCCATGGGGAGACTGATGGCAGAGGTGAGGCCTCCTCCTCATTGCCTCTTACTTGGAAAACACTTTCCAGGTTCCTTTCCAAAGCTGTGATTGCACTCATGGAAGTCCTGTCCTTCTCTGTCCTGTATAAGACCAGGAGATGGTAGATGGTAAAGAGTGCTCCTTTTGGAGTCTCTTCACTGCTCAGTGAGGAAATACACCTCACTGGTCTACTGGGTGAGGTATACAGCCTCGGTGTACAAGCTAAGGACAAACCAACAGCTACCAACCAGAGAAAAAAATCCCAGCCAACTCAAAGCTCCTTCTACAACTGTGCGTAATATGCCATAAATCATTGTTCTGCATCAATATTTCTAGGTAAAATAGACAAAAACTTTCATTCTCAAGTGATAGTTCTGCTTCTTGGAGTCACATGAATTACACTTCCACCTTAATGTTACATTTCTTTCAGCCCCCTGTCAATATTGGTGTTCAGAGTTCATCTCCTGTCTTGTTCACAACTTCTTGTTTTTCTCACAGGTTTCTTTGTTCCTAAAGGGCAGACCCAGCCCCACCACAGTTGATGGCCATTTTGTCCCTGTCTGTGTTGAGCCAGGATATTATCCTAAGAATTGTCTTGGGGGCATGCTTTCTGCTCCTGGTCATGTCTGCAGAGGAAAAGGGAAGTGTGCCTGCCAGCATGTGTGGGTAAAGCAGTGCTAGCTTAAACCCCACTCACCACCATGATGTGTACTGACGTCTCCTAGGGGTTGGCTGATGGTGACTTACACCCATACGATTGCATCTGTCTGTGCTATCCTTCCTACATAGATGAAAGCTTTTATTTCACTCTGCTAGCTTGCCTTCCACTACCCTTTGATACTGCAGCAAGTATAAATAGAAATCTGAGCACTGCCAGGCAAGGAGGCTGGTCTGCCCACCACAGAGGCTGTGACACCCCACTCTCAGCCCCTGCTCAGCATCTCCCAACACTTTCCCTTTGCCAAAGCAGGCAACTTCAGGGCACTTCAGCAACACTGACAGAGCTCAGCATCCTTTGGTGCTTGTTCAAGACTTCTGTGAGTGCCCAAATACTGCCAAGACACGTCTGGCTCACACGGCACAGGTGTATGCCATAAAACTGGCCAGAAAAGGGGCTTATGAGAGACACAGGTGGGGCTGGGACTGAGAAGGTGCAAGACATTTGTCACAAAGGAAACAGATGCTCAGCTCCATGCTGTGTTGCTTCACCCCAAACATGCAAGGTGTTTCACAAACGGTCATCTGGGGTTATTGGTTGACAGGCGTCTGAACATGAGCCAGCAGTGTGCCCAGGTGGCCAAGAAGGCCAACAGCATCCTGGCTTCTATCAGAACTAGTGTGGACAGCAGGACTAGAGAAGTGATTGTCACCCTATGCTCGGCACTGGTGAGGCCACACCTTGAATTCTGTGTCCTGTTTTGGGCCCCTCACTACAGGAAAGACAATGATGTGCTGGAGAGAGTTCAGAGAAGGGAAGCAGAGCTCTGAGGGGCCTGGAGCACAAGTCTGATGAGGAGCAGCTGAGGGAACTGGGGCTGTTTAGCCTGGAGAAAAGGAGGCTGAGGGGAGAGCTTATCACTGTCTATAATTACCTGAAAGGAGGTTGTAGCACAGAGGGTGTTGGTCTCTTCTCCCAAGTAACAAGTGATAGGATGAGAGGAAATGGCCTCAAGTTGTGCCAGTGGAGGTTTAGATTGGATATTAGGAAAAATTTCTTCATGGAAAGGGTTGTCAGGCATTGGAACAGGCTGCCCAGGGAAGTGGTTGCAATCATCACTGGAGGTGTTTAAAAGACATGTAGATGAGGTTCTTAGGGACATGGTTTAGTGGTGGACTTGACAATGTTAATGGTTGGACTCAGTGATCTTTAAGGTCTTTTCCAACCAAAATTATTCTGTGATTCTATTTTTCTATTTCAAAGACAACACAGAGGCACTTGAAGGGCTGGGTCAATGCCTTCTGATGTCATTGATTTGACAAGGATTTCAGGGCTTGCCCTAAGTATATCCAAGTGAAATTTTTATAGCAAATCACATAAATCTTTACAGGTTTCAAGTTTCCTTGCAGCACAGTCCAGGAAAAATTTGTAAGAGAGGTAAGCCTTTCAATTTACAGTCAAAACCCTACCTAAGGGCAGCTTCTGAGCACATCTCAAAATCACAGCTTCAGTGTGAAACCAGACAACAGAAAACACACTGCAAGACAAAATACTCAGAAGGCAAAAGAAAAAGATGCAAGCCCCTGACTTGGACTCCTTTTGGATTCACTGGAATCAGAAACTCAAAACAAAAAGCATAGGTTGAAAAAAAACCCCAGACAGATCAAAGCTGGAAAAAATGTTCTCACAGATCTTCATGAAGTGAAACCACCCAATTTCACATAGTTTCACTTGCAAGCAGAAGTGGTGAGCCCTGCGGATAGTATTAAGGATGAATTGGAAACTCTACCAGGCAGCAGCTACCATCACTCTCTACTTCCTTGCTTTCATAGTCAGTACTTCTATGCCTTTTTTTTGTTGGTAGGTTGTTTGTTGTTTTTTTTTTTTTTTTTCTTTCCCTATTCAATTTTCTGAATATGTCTTTACAGAGAATTTGAGGTTTTGGACTAAAAGTATCTTGTTTGTAAGCCCAGGCCTTACTTTTCTGGGACATAAGTGGAAGAAAAGTTATTTCTTTTGAAAGCTGATTACATTGGGAGTCTGTATATTTAATTTTTAGCATCCTTTCAACTGGCAGCAAGAACGACGTCTTGTATTCAGTATCACTGTAGGTATGCTGATGCATGCATGGACTTCACTAACTTACTGTAGACCTTTGCATTGCTGCTCCAAACACTACCACTGTTGTCACCCATTACAGTTCATTAATACACTTCAGAAATGAGATCTCCCTACTACTCATTTACTATTTGGGAAGCTGACTCAAGCCTATACAAATATTATCTATTCTCTTAAAATGACAGAAGAGAAGATGAAGCTAGTGTAATGTTTTCTTGTCCTTCTCTCAGACTGGTGATTCACCTAACCAGTGGCCTGTCTCTCTCCGTGGCCGGATGTCTTGGAGGAAGCCACAATTCATTTTTTAGACGACAGACCTGCTTACATGGGAAACTTTCTTTCCAAGCTTTAACAGAGATTGGTTTGTGCTCTAAAATATAGCAGTGGGAGATGGAGAACTTAACCCTTCCAAACCTTCTTTTTCTTCTATCTGGCTGGCACGTATTAAGAAACTGTTATCTATATAGACACCCAGCTGTTTTACAGATCCTGTTAAACTCTTGGTTTCAATGGTAATTTATAGCAACAAGTTCTAGGTTACAATGACACACTGGTTAAAAATTTTTTACAATACCTTGATCCATCGACTAAGCACAGAGAAAGGAATAGGAGTGGAATAGGAGTGGGTGGGTGACCTGACAATATGAGTTATTTTACGAAAAAAAAAAAATCAATCAATAACAACAAAAAAAAAAAGAAGACAGAAGTAAAAAAAAATTTAAAAAAATTGAAAAAATCTGAGCAAACACATCCTTGCACACTGCAATCTGCGGGAACACTGAAAATCCATTAGGCTCAAGCCCCTGCAGTGGAGGGGTTGGATGGCCTGTCCTGAGCATCCCCACTGCATGCTGGAATGCTTCGTCTCTGTGCACACCCTCATGTTCATGGCAGCCACCCCACTCAAAACGCTGCACACCCCAATTTAAACTCACATCCTGTGTCTGAGAGGCCTGCACTGGCACGGAGAAGACAGAGATGCCAGGTGGGATGTGGATTCAAAGAGATAGTCCCTCTCCATCCAGCCTCAATCTGTCCTTTTACCCAGAGCCAGATCTACCTCTTCCTTGCCCTCCTGCCAGGGCTGCTGGACCCATACTGCCATGCTCGCCCAGCAGCCCACCAGGCACCCAAGCATTTCTGCACAACCAGTCCAAACCTTTGATGGAGGCGTGGTGCAGCCCTCCTCCTCCACCGAGCTGCCAGGGCCAGCCAGGTACCCCTTGCCCTGCATGTGCAGGAGGAAATAGGTTTCCCTGTCTTGTCACAGGGGCGAACCACCTCACATTATCACTTACTGAGGTGCCACAGTCAGCAGTTTCTGCAGGGCACCAGCTCACCCTGACTTTTTCTTACAGGTAGCATTTCTCCTTAGCTTCCTGCACTTCGTGCTTGCTCTCCGCAACAGCAGAAGAGGACCCGAGGCTAACACCCCTGCACAGCCCTCTGGATACTGTTTGAAGGTACAGCAGAGACCCAATGTGTCCCCTGTGCATGTGGCATGGTCTCAAGCTCAGATGAGTTTCTCCTGTTGGTGGAACAATCCCACAGCTTTACAGACAAACGCCTTTGCTATTTTCTTAGGATTGCTTCTTCTCAGCTTTTAAAATCAAGTATGTCTATTTCTAAATCTAAGAATGTAATTTCTTTGTCACTTTTGGTTTAGGTATAGACTCTCCCCTCTCAAATAACAGGATGACATAGAAACTCATGCTGTGTTCTTAAGTAAAATTTTTCAGTACTTCATAAATTATTTCCATAAACTTGCCAATATCACTGGCCTTCACATCCATGTAAAGATAAGCAGGCTGTTCTTTGGGGCTCATACCTTAGCAGTCAAGCTAAACCACGATTATCTTCTAGGCACGAAAAAAATGCAGGTTTTCTATTTGTATTACATACACTGGCAGTGTGAGGAAGATGGTTTTATTTCCCATCAGAAAGCTGCCTCAGAGCTGAAGTTTGGCTCTTGTGGTAAAATACTCTCCAAGGCAGAGCTACCGTCAAACAAGCTCTTATTAACAGTCACATAATAAAGGGCAAGCCAATCTGGGGCATCTGCAAGCCAGCCATAGCCCTAAATCCTTGCTAAAGCTCTCTTCACAACACGTCACTATGCTCAGTGTGACCAGTTAAACACTGTCTAATATTTTGGCCTAGGATAAAATCTCTTGATATCACCAAAGCAGTGCATTCATCTCTGTTGGATATTCGACGCATTCCTTCACAGGAACTCCTGTGTTCAGGTCTTGCAATGTTTCTTAAGGCTTTTAAATGAAAAAAAGGCTCAAACAGAGAGAAGGTTGTGTAAATCAGACATTGTGCAAGTTTTTTCTTCTAGTGAGCCAAGGTTTTTATGAGCTTTAGTTCAATTTCCTATTCACAAGATGCCATTAGTATTTTACAATGCTGACACAAATTAACTCTTTGTTACAGTTCAGACAGCCTGCAAAAGTGCTGGAAAACATCTCTCTCCCCTACGCAGTGATAACGTAGTTTATGCTATTGTGAAAATATAGGCTTATTCTACTGGGAGAGTGAATGGAAATATGTGGCAGTGTTGGGTACTGTGCATCTCCCAGAGAGATGTGTCTTTGGCAGAATGTCTTCCAGTATATGACCACTTCCGCTAATGTCACCAGTTCTAGAGGGCTAAAATCATAATCGACTTGCTACCCTCACACAGCACCCTCTGCAAACATGTACTCCAAGGAAAGTCTCATACGCTGAGAGCATGAGATTGCAGATGTCGACTAGGATAACAGGGAGTCTCTGGTCACCTCAGCCCTCTGCTCACATACAGCACCAGGGACTTTAGGAATCTACCAACATAAATCCCATCACAAGGCAAGTCAGAGACACTAACTTTCAGTGAGCTGCAATATGCTTAGTTATAGGTGTCCACAGGTCCAGGCAGGAAAGCCTTCAGAGCAGGAAAAGCTTCTTGTTATAGTTTTATTTAGCATTTGCATAGGAAGGAACTCACAATGGCTGGGCACTATTTGGCAGAAGAGAACTAAGAAGAAAGTATGCACAGTGTATTTTTCCATGTTATGAAAATGCTCTGCTAGAGTTCATTTCCATTTGATAAGAAACCAACAAAGTGTTGCACCATGAGTCTTCATTGCCTTGGTCAATTAATAAAAACAACAACAAAGGCAGAATCAGGAGTAACTTTTTTCGCATACTGAAACAATTAGACAGCAAAAGGAAAAAAGAAGAAAAAGTGCCTTCCTGGAAAATATTACAGTTCGTGCTATTAGAGCTCCATAAAAACCCTGCAAAAGGATTAGTTATTCTGCCTTCCTGTGTAGGCAAAATTACTAGAGAACCCTACAGGACAGTCTAACACCCTTAAGAAGTTAAAACAAGTTATGAGGTGGAGTGATATTGTATAATTATCTAGGCACCCTTTAAAAAACATACGTGAACTCTTTAATACAAGACTCTCTAACAGGTCTTATTTTGGTCCCCCTGCCCGAAAACTATCTTTGTGTTGACCCAGCCAATACACATGAACCTGTGTCAAACCCTCAATATAACCAGAAAATCCATCTTCATACTACGCATCTTGCTAGAAGAAAAGTTTAAACTACAGCCTTGCTGATGTAGTCCTAGATTTGAGAAAGAGCGATGGTTTTTTGCGGGTTGCTCTGCAACAAGACATTTAAAAATACTCTGGCCTCTACTCCGAACACCAAATCCTGACCATAAAGGCCATTTGGAAAAGGAGCCCATCGTTAAAAGCAGAGCTGGTAAACATTTGAATGTGTTCAGCATGCAGAGCACGCCACTGGAGGTTTCACTATAACCCTCATTTCTTTACCTAGTGGCAGAAGCAAGGACCTGGTGTGGTGTGATAGAAAAAGGGCCATATCCTTTGTGGTGTACCACATTCAATTAATATGTCAGGCTTACTGTGTCTGTCACTGATCGCAGGGGCTGGAACAATGGTTCTGCTTTCCCACTCCCCTCTTTTTTCCCAATTTTCACATAGTAACAGGCTAAGAAAGAGTTATGGATTTCCTTCTCAGAGAACTGCGTGGACTGATAAAGTGAAATCCATGACAGAAAACAACTTGTTATTTTTCCCTTTACCTCATGATTTCGGTTAAGAGAGAAAGTGCAATAAATTTTGGCGGGAAAGAAGAAAAGAGATGGTTTTGGACATTTCAAATGACCTTCTTATGTAAACACTATTGAGAAATAGGGGTGAGAACAACTGATCCTAGGGACAATTATTTTTCTTGCTCCAGGGCCCAAACGTTGCTTTTGCTGCACCCAGGATTTTGAAATTGTGCGAAGTTCATTTGAGTGAAGAAAGGAACAAAAAGGGAACTGCTGGAAAACTGTCACAGCCTTCCACGTTCAAACGCAATATTCTTTCGCAAGGATGAAACGTTTGCTTTAAAGCTCAACCGAAGTGTCGTTGCCCAAGGTTTTCTAGCACTGTACAGGGGGAGTTTGGTCTGTTTTGTGCTGGGTACATACCAGGATCTGTACCTAGATTGCCAAAACTGGATGAATATCTTAAGGCATCTAGCGTAAGTCTTCTAACCTAGGAAGATTCTAGCATAATTAATGAAGAAACAGAAAATGCTGGTACTATAATAATGTTAACAACAATAATGACAACTGTTATAAGGAGGAGGATAAAACCTCTTCTGGAGTGTTGAGCTAAATCACTTGCTGGATTAAACAGCTTTAATGAAACTCCTCCTTTTCTGGACAAATTTGTTCTTGGTCTCCAATCAGTTGCTCTCAGGCTCTCTGGGCTCCTGTCTGCAACACGGCCTCTGCCGTCCCCAGCCTGTCCTATGGGCTGGCTGTGCTCTGGCTCTAGCTGCAAGCACTGCCCCATGAGGTTCACTCTGTTTGTTATTTTATCAGAAGCACAAAATTTCCTCAATAAGCCTTCCTGTGCTACAGATTAAACAGTAAACAGTTGAGTGAGCTAAAAAAAAAAAAAAAAAAAAAAAAGCTGACGAAATGCAGGAAGATCCTTCTTGTTATTCTAGCAGTATTGCTTCCTTTGCTTGGTAGGGGTGCTGAGGAAATGTCAGCACTGCGAGTGCTGCAGAGCAGTTCGCCGCTTCTCGCTCACCCTTCAGCATCTCCCCTGCCCAGGCTGGAAGCTGCTGCTAGCCCCAGCGACTCACGCATTTTGCTGCGACTCTGGTGCCAGGAAAGACAGATGTAGAAAAACTTTTGACATGGGGGCTGGGAGGTGGAGGGCGAGGGGAGGAAAAAAAAGAACTGAAGCAAGACGGGAGAGCGGGCTGGTGTTTCAGCAAGTTGCTCTCTGCCTGCGTCCCGCTCAAGGGGGAGCGTTGATCCGCAGGAGCGGCTGAGTGCCGGCGGAGCCACTGCTGCTTGTGACACAGCAGCTAGGACGAGCCTTCCGCATTCCCCAGCCTGCTTATTAATATGAATAACTCATGACTCATGCCGACACCGCCAGCAAGGCCGGGAAACTGTAGTCTGTAACTATAAAGAGTTATGAAGTGCTGCTCTCTGGCAGCACCCTGGCCAAGCTGGACGAGCCGTCTGTGACCGGCTTTGTGTGCCTTGTCATCTGAACAGGCTCAGCCCTGCTGCAAAAAGGGCTTGAGCGGTCAGAGGGCTTGCGTGGAAAGGGGAAAAGTTCAGCTGTAGCATGAGCTATTTAGGAAGGTAGTTACGAGCAAGCGGACAAGTTTCTCCTGCCCGTCCCTGGCTTACTTGTATGAATAACCCATGACTAAGCCGTCAGCTCTACGGGGGATTGTGAGAACATTAGAAGGAGACTCTGAGTGTGCTTGGTCACTGGTGAAAAAAGGCAGATTGCTCAGTGAAGCCTTTCAATCCCCCCCTCTACCCTTACAGGACTGCTTCATTTATCTAAGGGTGGCTGCAGCCGATAGTTGACAGTCATCCGAGACCCACATGGCATCAACAGAAACTCTGAGTTTACCGACACTGCTTCTTTTCCTGACCCATGTGAGTTGCAGCTAACTTTAAGCAGGTTTCTAAGCTTTCTCTGACTTCTCCCCAGTGAACATGCCTTTACCTAGGCTGATGGTCTAGCATAAGTGAGACAGCGTCACGCTCTGCTGGCTGTACACCAGCTTGCTGCTTGCTCCCCGTGTTTCAGCCTGTAATATGTGTCATTTGCTGTTGGCTGTCATTTTTGATGGCAGTGGCTCAAAAAGGGATAATTCTGCCAAAAAAGAATCAAAAGGGGCTTGTGCTACTGCTATTGTATCTGCAGTAATTCATGTGAGTTATTTGAATTATGAAGAGAAAAATTCACAAAAAAGAGAAAATTCGCAAGCATGCAATGGCTGTTTGAACAACTTAAATGAGACCGTGTTATAATCTCTTTAATGGACTGATCAGTAATGAGATGGTGTTCATGGAAGCTCAGATATTAGCTTCAATGAGAGCACCTCAAAAAAACCTGAAGTGGGAAAAAGAGTGTACTACAAGAATGTCCCCAGATATTCTCCAAACATGCATTTTCTTAAGTATGGGAAAGTAAAAAGTATATTTAGAAAGTCTGAATGGCACTTACCTCTCAAGAAGTGCTGGTAAGAAGGAAGTGACTCAAATATGCTGTCTGAAGCCATTGTTTCCTCCTTAAAACTCACCCTCTCTTTACAGTGAAGGAATATATGAGTTCTTCTACCTTGGGGAGTGAAAAATGAAGAACGGTCACTGCTATCACCCTCCTCCCAGCCATCACGTTCTATTTTATCCTGGTGCCTCGGGAGCAGCACAAAGCGGATTGTAAGGTTCTTTTGCTAAAAGAACTCTGAAATTGTTTCTTAAAAAGAAAAAAAAATAGCGGATTGGTTGTGGTTGATGATGCTTACCACTCTACGAAACTCTGTGGTTTGCAGTCAAAACGATTTGCCCTGCCTGCTGACCAATATCCCGGACCCGCTCTTGTGTGACTGCCTCTGTACCCAACTTGTGGTTCTGTGGTTGTTTATGAGGCCCAAAGAAGTGTTTCACACAACCAAAATTACAAATTTAACTGTTCCCCTTTCTAGAACTGGCCGCCATTGGTCCCTTTGCATCACGTGACCTGGGTGATGTCGACTCTCTTTTTTTTTTTCTTTTTTTTTTTTTTTAACTTTCTGAAGTCATGCCCTACCCACTCCACCTGCCCTCCCCGGGGCTGTGCGAAGCAGCGATGGAGTCTGCTGAGGGAGGGAAAAGAGAAATGACTCACCGTCCCTGATGCTACAAATGGTCTTGCTGAGTTAGTTCAACTCTGCTTGTTTTGTTGTTTGTGGTTTTTGGAACTACTGATTATTTTGATAGAGATTTCATTGCTGCTTATTCAATAGTAATTCAAACCCGGGCATTAGTCTGCTAAGGCAGGATGTCCAAGTCATCCTGTAAAACATTAGGAATCAGCTGTAGGAAAGACCACCAGCTGAGGAAACGACAGTAAAGAGCGTTTTTCCTAAAACAAACAAACAAACAAACAACAAAAAAACTACCAGGGGAGACCAAAAAGCCCCAACATGACTTTGAACATGTATGATGGTACCCTCTAAGGGGTCCTTGAAAGTTGCTAGTCTCTGAGCCCACAGGAAAAGTTTGTAAGTTACTTCCATAGGGTCAAATATAGTAGTTCTACTCTAGCACAAATCTTGTTTCCAGCAGATCCCTACCCAAGAGAAAACCTGAGTAAAATCATCAAGATTTAGCTCAGCATCTCTTCTCTGTCCTGTCTTAATTCCTCCCTTTCCTTTTCCATCCTTAAAAAAAAAAAAAAAAGAAGAAAAAAAGGTCCTAAACCTAATAATCAATTGGCAGTTCTGACTCTGGCTGTGACAATGCAAAAAGAGGGGAGAAAAGTCACTACAGCACAAAGAAGTGGCATCTGTGCCACCTCCTGTCTTCTTTGCCTCTCTTCTGCACAGTGGCCAGCAGCCCCTTCCCACCTCGCTGCAAACCACAGAGTGCCTCACACCTGTACGGCCTGGGGTTCATCACTCTGAAACCCACAAGACCTTTGCCAAGAAACCCATGGCAGTAAATGGAGTGCACCGACAGCAGCACTGAGGCAGAAAAAGACTTTCCCCACACCCTCTCCATGACTACCCCAGTGAAGGAGCTCCCTTGGAAGGAAAGCAAGAAGCCTTTGCAATATTATAAAAAAATACTGGTGGGTGGAGCACAAGTACGTAACAATGCACGGTTCATCCGGTGAGCAGCTCACAGTCAAACCCCCTGGCACACAGATACTGCTTGTGCAGGCTGATGCCAGACTTCTGTGGGGCTCTGCAGAAGTACCTCCTGCACTGAGGAGCAGGAAACCCAATACTAGATTAGGTGTTTAATATGTTTGGATTTTTTTCTGCTTATTGTGACTGTGGAAGTAGATTGCCTTTTCCTGACACTGCCTGAATTTCTAGTGCAAATACAGTCTGCCCAGGCATCCTGGCTTCCTTTCAGGGTTATCAAGGAGCTTCATGGATGTGTGCAAGTACGCTTTCCTCAGAAAAATTCTATCTGCTGAAACAGAAGCTTCTTATGGTGCAAAAGGATACGGTAGTTCTAGCAACATGTATTACTTAGGAACTTGGGAAATTTTCCCAAATGAATTTCAAAAAAAACCCAGACCAATACTGAGCAGCAAGAACAGGTTTAGGACACTTTACTACCATGTGCTGAGCCCAGCTCAAACCCCTGCTGCACTTCAATCAGGTCAGTAACTCAAAGCTCGGCTTTTTTTGCTTACTAGCTCTTCCAGAGCCTGCCGCAACCAGTCAAACTTTTTGGCTGGTACGGCATCAACCTCACCCTGCTCCCAAAGCTGGACTCCTTCCACCCCCGTGTAAATAACTCAAGAAACATCCGCCGAAGACGAAATCTGACAGCCACAACGACTCCCTTAGGGAGCTTGCCTGGGGGGGGCGGGATGCTCTCGGGTTGTGAGGAGCACACCCCGCCGCCCTGCCCGGTCCTGCCCGGGCGGAATGGGTGCCCACGGGCGGGCGCTGCGGGGCCGGGGCCGGGGCCGGCAGAGGGAGCTCGGGCCGGCGGGAGGAGCCCGCAGCCCGGGGAGCAGCGCTCCCGCGGGAGGAAGAGGAGAAAAAAGCCCGAGGCCAGGCCGGGTTTGAAGGCTCAGTGACACGGCAGCGGCGGGAGCTGATGTTGGCTCCACTTTTCCCTCGACGGCATCTGCGGTTGGGTTGTGCCATGTGGGATGAGGCGGCAGGAAGTCAAGCAAAACCGGCCGTACGTTCGGTCAGCACATAAGCTAATTTCAGCTTCATTTTCTCAGGGTGACTGCCCCTGAAACCTAATTATACAAGTTTAACTCTACTAGTCAGAGAGCAGAACCAGGACCTTCTAGCACATTCACCTGAGGGTAAGTCAAGCCCCCAAATTTCAGACGTCTGTCACCATATGAAAAAAAGAGATTTTGAAATCAGGGATACAGAATATATGTATACATATATATAACATACTGTGTTACCTGTGACTATATATTTGCTCTGTCCCAAAACTCAGGATGTATTATGAAGATTTTAAATGATATCAAAGGCTTGAGATTTGGCCAACAGGAACATATTTCAACAAGCCCAAAGAACCAGGCTGCTGCCGGGGTGTGCTTGGGCAACCTCACTGCTGTGGCAGGGAAAAATCACTCCCCCCTATTTCTGACCCTTTGTCTTGGTATCCTGGAAAAAGACCCTTCTGTAGGAGTTCTAGTTCCTGGCAGCATCAGAAGGCAGCAGTGATCGCAGCCTTAAATCACTATTTGTGCTGCATTTCATTTTTGTTTTTTTTTTTCTAGTACTCAACGAGCTGGGGCAGGAGAGCTGCCAGGGCTGGGACAGACACCCAGACAGCCAGAGCATGTGCCATGGGCACCCGCAGCGCCCTGGGCAGCACCCAGCAGCGCAGCATGCCAGCGCGCAGCGAACGCCAGCTATGTTAATACCTTCACCTCAGTCATCTGCCATGAAGGCGTGGCATAGCTATGCGATGTGACAAGCAACAGTTGGGCTGGTTTTGTCATCTCATAGCTAGGGCAGATGATGCAAGGGAAAAGCCTGAGTGTTTCGACACGTAGCCTGCCACACTAGTCTGTGCTCTGCCAATGGTCAGCTGCAAACACTACATGGGAATATGCTTTATTAAGGTCTAAACATCTTGAATCTTCAAGGAAAGGACTGTGCTATGTGAGTCTGTGCTACACTCCAGTGGGAAGACAGGTCACTCTTCTCCCAGGCCACTGCTACACCCACCAGAGAAGGCATGAATCCTAAAAAAGTGGGCAAGGGCTGCTGGCAACACTCAGTGCCCACAATACCATTTTATGCTGGGTGCACATCAGCTGTTCCTACAGCCCTACAATAAATCTATGTAAAAATGCACTGTTAGCGTAGCTGGCATTGGTCAGAGGAGTGGAATAAACTGGATCATTTCACAATTCATACCCCAAGGAGGGCATCCAAATGCTACTATGTGAGCTGCGCCACCATTAATACCAGTCTTTTTTTTTTTTTTTAAGCTGTCCTGTAGCGGCCCTTAGAAAACTCATGTCACTGGTACTTAGACATCCTTTGCTTTCTAATGAATAAGATGTAAGATAATGGTTAACCTTCAGGGTGTAATATCAGTCTTAGATCTAGAAGCTGACACATCATGAAACTAATTAACAAGCGACCACATGACAACAGCAAGATCAAATTATCATGTTCGTAGTCATTTGTTTAATTTGGTGTATGGGGTAGGACTAAAAGATTTAGGTGTACTGAGAAATGTATTTCCAGCATTAGCACTGCAGAGCATGGCCCTGTTGGCTGGGGTTGTTGGCTGAAATGTGACATCCAGTAAAGAAGCCCTGACACCAGGCATGTCCGTATTCCAAAATCTTGGAATCTCATAAGGCTGCCAAAATTTGGAAAAAAACACCACCACTCCCTCCCTCTATCTCTCCAAGAAGTCCAGTTTTTTAAGAGTAATACTTCAGGTCTCACTGGCAGGAATGATAAATTAAAACAAGGAAAGCTCTGAGTGCTAAGCTTTATCAGTCTCTATGTCTGACTTTTTCCCCTTGCACAGGAATCATTTGACCCCACCAAGGTATGCCCCAGAGGCCAGCCACCTTGCAGGCTGCAAAATCCCACAAGTTACAGAGGGGCCCAAACCAGAATGATTTAGGGATTATTTTGCCTGCTCTCAAGAGGTGTTGGGAGGTCAGGTTTACAGTTTGAGGTTTGACACAACAATGTAAGGAGGTGCATAGTCTCCCCATCTGCCCTACAAGTGACCGGCTGTAAGTAAACAATGGTTTCCTTCCCTCCACTGATAGCAGCCTCTCAGTTTTCATCCTCTGTTCAATTTAGATGGGTTTTAATCCCTTGAGATCTTCCAGACAGACACCGTACGCCTCAGTGCAGCAGGATGTGTTTGACCCTGGGGCATAATCTGCATGTAAGGTGCACTCGACTGCTCTGCTCCATCACAAGCAAAGTCTGGACTTCACCAAGTGAAATGTGTGGTATGCCTGTCCAGCCTCGAACAAAACTGGTTGTGTTCAAACATGAGCAGTGGTGGACAAGTGCTAAACAGACCAAGGTGAGTCAGAGCAGGGGAACACCAGGAGAATGCCATTTCTTTACATCTATTTATCCCACACATGGGACAAAGCAAAATTAAAGCAAAGCAAATGCTCACAGTGAGAGGACCAAAAATCTCCTTGAGGTTAGTCAGCGAGGGCAAACTCCAAATCTTGCACACTTCAGTCTGGGTAAAGGACCTAGTCAGCCAAGGCACACTATGCTGCTCTTCACAGCACTCTCTCACCAACTCCCAGCATACCCAAAAGAAACAACCCGGCTTTTTCCTGTCACTACTGTTGGCACAAGTCTTGCAGAGAGGAAACTGAAGGAGGTTAGAAACTGCTTGTGTATTTTGCTCAATACATAATTTACATTTTTCCTCAAAACTCTCGCTTGCTTCCTCCTTTTCTGGAAGCAAAAGTGAAGGCTTCAGGCTTCAAATAGCTGCACAAGTGTCCCTCTATCCAGCAGTATCAGAAAGAGACCTCAAGTTTTCAGCTTTCCTAAATGAAAAATCTGCCAGCTGCCAATCTAAACCCTTGCTGTGTGTCACGGTGACTGCTATTGAATGACAGCATTAGAAACCTTGAGTCTAAACCACTTACTGAGTTAGTGCTGAGAGGCTGAGAATGTCATGGGCCAGGCAGTCCTCCAAAATCGTCATGGAACAGCAGAACATGAGTTACAGAAGAGCAAACTGGTACTGTAGTAAGCTGGCGCTGCTGGCACTCATTTGCCACCAGCAGGGAGCTCTGTCTTATGGTGACCTCTCATAAATTTGTGAATGAGGTGTAAAAGTTCTGAAAATTATAATAAAAAAAAAATGCAGAGGAGAAAATTCACCAAAAGATGCTGTTTCAGAGGGACTGGATCTGCCTGTGAATTAAGGCTGTCAGTCAGCACAGCAGAGCATGGAAACATTTTAAAACAACA
The DNA here is from genome assembly GCF_037038585.1 of Patagioenas fasciata. Classification (NCBI taxonomy): domain Eukaryota; kingdom Metazoa; phylum Chordata; class Aves; order Columbiformes; family Columbidae; genus Patagioenas; species Patagioenas fasciata. Next base: position 93,107,226 of record NC_092520.1, read on the forward strand.
CCTGAAGGTTTTACTCTGGCAGTTTCAAAATAAAATGTTTTAGGGTTTTATTTCAAAGTTGACCCAGATTAAATAACTAAGCTAAAAAAAAGAACTAGCCTAAATGAACTGTTTCCTTCTAGCCTTCCTGTTTTGCAGCCATACCAAAAATGCTACACGAGTGCTGCTGCAGAGTATGCTGGTATAGAAACTTCACCCGTATCACTCCATCACTTTTGATCCTGTTTCTCCCTGGATACAAGAGCTGCTTCATTTATTCCAAATAATTTTCAGTAACATTTTGAAGGGGTTCTTATTGATCTTTTTCTGGTGGGTTGAAACGAGTCAGATGCTTATGGCCAGTGAGGGAAAAGACAGGAAAGCAGGAAATAAAGAAATTATAAGGAACTTGCAGAGAAAAAGGCAAAAAGGATGGATCTCAAAACCCCAGAGAGGCACCTAAAGATGTTTGCACATAGTAGCTCACACAAAACTTCTGAGCATTTTGAATTTTCCGATGGGTTTTTCCAAGATTGCAGGCCAGGCCAATTCAGATCTGTCCTGTATATCCCTAAACTCTAGGAAAATCACTGAGTTCCAGAGATGTGTTACTCCCTGGGGACAGACACAGCTCTGCCTAATGAGAGGTGATGAACGTTGATAAAAAACATATTTACTTTTTTCTTACCTACTAGGGAGCAATTTCTAGCCAGAGTCCAAGCCCACTCTTTACATAGACAAGTACCACCACTTTGCGCTATCTCAGTATATGCATTAGCAAAATCTCATTTGGATTAAAATAAAATACAGAAACAGCTGAAGGCAGCTAAATAATATCCTGATGCTAACCAGTAGCAAGATTTGAGTTTGTATTAAACGTATAAGGACTGAATTTGAACTTTTTCTGGTAAAGTCACAAAGGAAACACAGTGAAACAGGTAATACATGCTTACATTACTTCGTGTGAGTTGTTTTACTGGAATTAATGGCATTACTCATGAGTCGGGGAAAACTTTGCAGGGTTTGCTATCTCTTTTGTTTTGTATTTTTAGGCACACCAGTAAGACTGTCTAGATATTGTAATGCGCTATTGTTCCACTGTTTACTTTTTAGGGTGTACTTGGCGATATTTTTCAAAGAAATTAATTGTTTTCCTATAAATGTAGAAAATGTGAAATTAAATATCTACTTAATAAGAAGTAGCTACTTTAGAAAGATAAGTTATCCAGGTAGAGATAAAACTTCACATTACTTATGTGCTACTTCTCTCTGGGCTTAGAGAATAGTGCTTGGCATCTGTATTTCACAGGGGATTCTAGCAAAACTACCTTGTTCTGTGTAATTGCTCAGAAAAGTCATAAAGTCGTTTATGACAGGGCTCTCACTGTAAGAATAACAGCATGTTTTAAGTGATCAATACATTAAATCTGAAGTTGGTAACAGGTTCTTGGGGAAACTTGCTGATTTTATGACTGTGCCAACCTCTTCCCAGTATGGTGCCATGATGTGGATTGGCTCTGGGTGAACTCTCTAGTGGCCTGGGACATGCACCTGGTTACTACCCTCTGCCAAAATAGTCTGTGACTGCCTCTGCACCAAGCTCTGGTCTGACCCAGTATGAAAGATGGACAGATGCCCATTCAGCACCACCTCTGTAAACAGGTTCCTGGGGAAGATTTTCTAAAAACTATGAAAAGGACTTGGGTACCCAGTTGCTAAAGGAACCTGGCTGAAAAATGCCCACCCAATTTATTTAGATGTCATTAATAAAAATCACTCCTAACAAGCTTTAATTGTTCCCCCCTACTCCATCTGATCATGATTATTAGTTGACTAATGTTCTGCAGTTGTGGCTAGGAGTAGGGAAGATGCCTAACAAGCAGGATCTGGGAGGACTTTTTTGTGTGTAAGAGGTAGCAAAGACAGCTGTGATGTAAAAAGACGAACAAGAGATTGAGAAGCATCTGTCTGCAATAGCAATTCCACAATGTCAGATATGTTGAGGAGAAGGAAGGAGAGAGAGGGAGAATCTAGAAGAAAATAGAAAGTCAAAGATTAATTCAAAGAGGTAAGAATCTGACCAGTCTTGCAGGAATTGCAATGAGGGCAGGTGAACTCTGTTAGAGAAAATAGAGCCAGACATTCATGAAAAACATATGAATGAACATTTACCACTAAATAAAGCAGAAAAATGCTGTTGTTCATCCAGCCTTAAATGAAAGAGAAGGGAACTGAAAATTTGCCCTGAACTAGTTCAAAAAAAGTTATCATCATAGACTTTTGAAGGAAAGATTTGATGCTATGACTGCATCCTGAGAAACAACTTAAAAAAGAAAGAGGGATCAAATGGGTAGTTTACCTCATTTTTCAATGCTGGATTTACTTACCTTTTCTTCTATATGTGCGCCTCATGGCACTCTCTGGGTTTTTTCCACTTTCTTCAACATGAAATTCTTGGATGTCTTAATTGTTGTTTTAGAGATGCACTAAGCTGAGGGCAGCTGCAAGATGGGCACATCTTGCAAAACAATGTTCGAGTTTCTCTTGTTGTCAGCCACAGCACATCTCCACCATTACCTCTGTTACAAACATGCTGGTGGGCCCTATCAGGGCAATGGCTGGGGAAAAAAAACATCCCAAACCTATACCCTCTTTTGATTACAATAAAATTTGTTGTGGCTATGAGAACATCTGTATCTTCTGACCTTTACCTACAGGACAGCAAACAGCCTGGCCCCTACACATATGTGGCTATTCAGTGACAGGCACAAATGGGTCTGATCCAGCCCGCACTGAAAGCAATTGAAGGCTTTCCTAAAAAGCCAACGGCTGCTGTGTGTGGCACATTTTTGTGATGAGAAAAATCTCTTGAGCAGGCAAAGAATGCATTTATTTTCCCAGAGACTACAGTCTTCCCACCCACGAAGCATCCACACCTTTACTCATAGAACAGATAAAAGGGATGAAAGCAAAATGGGGTGTAGTCAGGTTGCTTCATAAGGAAGAGCTTCAGTCTTGCTTTTTGTGTAGATCATCCTGTACTGGGCCACTGTTTCACCCATTATCAGTACAGCTGATAACACAGATGTGCTGGTGGTGCCATGATCAACATACTATTTCTCCTAGTCTTTAAATAAAATGCGTTAAGCATATGCATGTTTGTCAGTGGGATGAGGTACCCTGTAGAAAGTTAAAAGTTAACTGTAACGTGACTTTCATTTAAGGTTTGCTCTTAAAGGAAAGAAGTGCTGGTGAATTGTACAATGGGAGTGTGATTTGATGAGAGGTCCAGTCATAAGCAAAAGAGCACTGTTCACATCGCTTTATAAGCTTGTTATGTGTTGGTCAGCCTACAAAACTGCAATGACGACTGTACAAGATTCTCTGTAGCCTCAAGGTAGTGCATAGCAATAAACAGACAGACACCAGAATGGGAAGGAAACACGCGAATGAAAAGTTTTCATGTTATTTTTACAAGCACTGAATAATATTCAACCCTCTATGTTAAATTTTATTCTTTGTTCAGTATCTAAATACAGGAATATGCCACAGTTTTCAGAGGAATTGTATTGTTATAAGCTTAGAGTCACTGAGAACAGAATTTCACCTTTGTGCCGTGACTTTTTATGCAGTAGTCCTAGAAATTATGAGGAAAACCTTCTGTGAAATACCATACCAGAGCCCTCTTAGTCCAGGTTGCAAGCAAATACATAAAAAAGATCATACCACAACACAGAAAGCAACAGTATGCAAAACTGCTTTTATGTGTTCACAGAGGTTTTAACACTTAGTAAACCTGTAGGAAAAATGAGTTACTCTCTTTGGGTTTGGAGGGAAGGTGATCTTATTGAAATAATCCTTCAGATAGAAAGTCTCCTGTAGACTTAGTGGTGAAAATTGTTGGTAGCACCTAATGATGAGCCTGTGGAAAGATTCGGCAATAGAAAGTCTAGCCCTTTCTGAAAGTTAAGTCCCTTTAATTTGGTTCACAGAAGCTATCAGAAAACAGAGGTACTCTATACCATTAACTGCTTCTGAAAGTCTTGGTCATAGTGTATACTCGCCTATCAACATTTTTTTAAGTCCCTCTTCCCAAAGTTTCAATGCTTAATAACTTTGAAATATAAATCATGGCAAATGTCTATGCTTTCCCAATAACTGCTGCAGATATTTCTATTTAATAAGTAGTTCCTCCTTGTTTAGATTCAGTGAACATGCAAAGTGACCAGGGAAAGTTGGCGCAGGTTTCCGTTTTGCTAGAGGGATTATTATGTTTCCCAGTCTTCCAGGACCTAACTGAAAAATGTGACATGGAACAAAGACCTGGAATGAAAGGTGTAATCTCTGGGGAAGAAATCTTTCCAAATCCATCTACAATCAGTAGCTTGACTGGTGGAAACTTTTGGAAACCCTGGAGCTCTGTTTATCTTTGCTCCACATCAGTCACCAGCAACAGTAGAGTGATCTTGATCTTTCCAGCAGCAAATCCCTTGAAACAACTGACATCATCATCTTTCTGGGCCAATTTGCCAGTGGATCAATGGTAAAATACATTTCACTGTCAACTCATATTATGTGAGTTTCTGGCCCCGCATTGTAGCTAAACAGCCCTTAGCTGGAGGTGGGAGGGAGTCTGTTTGAGAAACTGCAGTGAATGGGGCAGGCATATCTTGGCAGACTGAACTTCTGAAGGCTACTTGCTGCCTGTTCACCTCTGAAAACATACAGCTGAAGAGTGTTCAAAGATGCTTCTTCCCTGGCAAAGTCTCATGCCAAGTGCCCGCAAGGGAAAGCGTTTGGGGAATCCTTGAATCTCCTCTGATTGCAGCAGCACAGCACATCAACATTCAGAACAGACCACACAGATAGATAAAATGCCAGCAGAAGGAAATCCATGAAAGGAGACTGCTTACTGAGATATCGACAGAAATCACCATTTCAAACATCTGAAGGCCTGCTCTAATGCCTACTGAACTCAATGGAAAGAATGTCACTGGAAGAGAGCCCCTGGGTTTTTGAACCGTAGTCTTAAAATAAGCACATTTTGTTTAGGTTTATTTATTTTGCCTTTGAAAGCTGGTAACAGCTTATTTGCTTAAAGCTAGCTATGTAGAGCTTGTGAGACTGTTCTCAGCTTCAGGCAAGCTGAGGCTGCAACTTAATCCCCTCACAGAGCTGTCCTGCTAGGAGAGTACATTCACATCCTTGATTTTGCTCTGTCCCTTTAAAAACCAGAACTATCTCCTTATCTTTGCATTTATCTGACTTTAAGGTCTTACGACTGTGAACACTGCTGAGAACAAAAAAAAGTGTTAGCATGCACATTCGGGGAAGGGAGCCTTTGTGCCTCACAGTGAATCCTTGGACTTCCACCGAAAGTGGTTGCAGCTTATTTTGATCCCTTTAAAATCTGAAGAGCTACTGTCACCTGGTTTGGTTTAATTTCTTCCTCTGTGGAGTCTGAGAAGGGGTAACATACCAGCTAATCAGGACCACACCAGTTCTTACATATGATTTCCTCTCATGCCCCTTTAGGGCAGTTAATGAAAAACCACTGAGAAGTTATGTCTGAATAACCTCTCTCTCACTGGGGATAATAGGTGGAGGAGAGGGAAGTCTCTGGATGTGGCAGGCTTGGTAGAATTCTGAGATCTCTGAAAGCCCTTCCCTGTACCCATCACAAAGCTTTGCGTACAGATTCCATCCTAACTGGCTTACCTGTAATGCAGAGGTCGCCTTTAACTATCTGATACACGCCACCAAAGTTACATGGTTATAAAGTTACAGAGGCATATAAGTTTTATATATGTGTAAATAACTTACTGTGCAAACGCATCACTGTTCAGGAGTCTGACAACAGAAGATGCTCAGAGGCAGTGCATGCTCCCAATGGGGAATGTCTCATGTTCCCAACCACTCTCAGGCTCCTGAAACAGTTTAGGAGCTCCCTGTGCATGTGAAAGTATGACTTTATGAGATGGAGGCTACGTATATTCAATCCAAAAACCATGCTGCTTTTAGGAGGAGAGTATGACAGAGTAGTTAGTGTTGCCCTGCATGTGACAGAATGCAGAAAAAGTGTAAAGAAATGTACACTTACACACCTGCAAGAAGTGACAGGAGAGGGACAACAGGGACACAGAGGTCAAGGAAAAGCACCTCAGAACCAGACTACATAAAGGAATTAAAAAGGGGGAATATCAGTGAAGTGGCAGTGATGCATTTCTGTAACTGGTTGTTCCTAGAAACTGCATTGGCAGCCTCTGAGGGTTATGTACTCTAGGACTGTTTAGCAAGTATTCACTACTGATTTGAACAGCTTATAATTTAAATGGTATATAAGACATTACTGATCCTTTCTTCAGGCTCGGACAATGACACAGAAAGTGGCCGTAGTTTGCTGAGGAAGCCTGCGAGAAGGCAGAGAACTCAAAATCAAAGTGGCTAAACTCTATTCCAGCTGCTCTGAGAATAGACCAGCTTTCAAGAGCTTGGCTTTTTACAGCTGAATGGGCCAAATATATGCCTGCTCTTTTCCTCTAAGTTAGGTTTCTCTTCCTGCTCTTAATAAATGTCTGAGTTTGTTTTCTTTTCTATTTAGTTTTTTTTAAGTCTTTTTATGATTTTTAGGCTAAAGGGCACTTCAATTCTGTGTTCTTCCAAAAGGTGGTACAGGATGAGCTGATGCACATCCTTGAAAAGCAAATGTGAAGGGCAATGAAAATCCTGCCTCAGTTCCCAGGCAACCTGCAGAGTGAACAATGACTACAAACAGAAGTTCCCCCCAAATGCAAATTGGTCTGTGGTGCTGCAAAGTAGGAAGCGATTACTGTAAAAGACTGAAATTGTATCTATTAATTTACTTTTGTTTGCTTGTACAAGGTAGATTGTTTCTTTATTCCCTTTCAAGCTAGAGAATAAATTTACTGCAAAGCCAAACATACAAGCCTTTGAGAAAAGCCCTCGTACCTAACAAAATACAACTGTACCTTATACGCACATGCAAAATAGAAGAAATTCCATTACTTTAGCTTCATTTTTCTTTTGTTCAGACATTTCTGTGGTATTCAGTGGAAAGACAGCTGTTTTATGAGAGGCACAGTAAATGCTAATTAAATAAAATATTAAAACAATCTGTATCAAAGCTAAGTAGAAGTGATCAACAACAGATTTCCTTCTGTATTACTTAGGAACTTCATGCATTTCTATATCATTTGGTAATAATGCATAATGCACGTACTTTATGTGGTATTGAAAGATTATGCCATGGACAATGACATAATATCATAAAGAAAACCACAAATAGCATTTCCAGGGGGTAGCAGTTAGCCAGTTATGTCTTGATATCGGAGCCTGGACAGCAGCCCTGAAATTGTCTAAGCCAAGGAATATGTGAGAAAACCCACTTTGCTCTGTATCCTAAATAAAAGTCAATATTCATTTGTATATTTTCAGTTAGTTATGGTCTGCTTTAAGTTACCTACTCAGCCTACTTACATCGGCGCTGTTTAACATTAGTCACCAGATGAGGACAACTTTCCTGGGAATGGAGGTGTGGTTTTAGTAAGTCTGCACTCACTTCTACATCAGTGCAGGAAAGATATTTTTGTCCATTCTGAAAATTCTAAGCAACATGTGCAAATAATGACTCTTTCGGATACATTCGGACTCCATATATTTAGGTGATGGAAAGATGGAAGAAGGGATGTTTCACAGGGTTAAACTGTACCTTAATCACAGCCAGATGCCTGGCTGCCACGGGTGTTTTGGGGGAACAGTATCCCAGGAGCGTTTCCACAGTTGCGGGGAGATTGTACACATGTGCATGTGTGTATCAAACAAGCAATAATCCAACGCTCACCCACCAAGGCAGGAGCCAGACTGCTGTTCACTGAGGAGGGAAATCTGATCATAGATCCCAAGGAAACCCCAGGGTGTGTTACACCTTTCATGTAAGTGTGTATGGAAATGGTCTGCTACGAGCACCTGGCTCACACAGGTCTGTTATTGACAGGGAAGCGAGTGTTCAAGCTGACAGAAAAGAATTGCAGGAATAATGCCACGGAACAGCCGGTGCTGAGGACTTACTTCTACATCATACGTATATCAGGGAGGTTTACCTCAAATTAGCGCTAGACTACAGACATACACTGAGTGGGACCAGAGAGCACCTTGCAGTTTAGTTTCATCTGAAAATCACACCGTTCGTGTTTTCTGTGAGTGCTTCGGAGCATGAGCCAAAGCTCTGCCAGGGGAATGGGCAGGAGGTTTATTTCAAAAGTACACTCCTGATTCATGCTGAGATACCAGTAGGGAGGTGCCCTGAGGCATTTTGGCATCAGATGCACTGGATGCAATCAAACGTTGCCATAGTTTGGCAACGGCCTGAAGCTTTTGCAGGGCTGTAAGCAACTACCCTTGGGAACCTGAAGTACTAGATAAGTTCCCAGAGACCTGGAAAAGAGGGAAACCAGCTCCAGGGTCTCTGAAACTCTCCTGGTCCATTTGCCTATGAGCAGGTAGAAGGCCTCAGGTTGCATCAGGGGAGGTTTAGATTGGATATTAGGAAAAACTTTTTCACTAAAAGCATTGTCAGGTGTTGGAACAGGCTGCCCAGGAAAGTGATGGAGTCACCATCTCTGGAGTTATTTAAAAGATGTGTAGATGAGGTTCTTAGGGACATAGTTTAGAGGTGGACCTGTCAGTGTTAGGATAACAGTTGGACCTGAGGATTTTAAGAGCCTTTTCCAACTGAAACAATTCTCTGATTCTAGGGTTCTAAGGTAAGATGGTGTGGAGGACCAGCTAACAAGGACAAAGAAAACAAGCATCTTGACCCAATGAGCAATGGTGTGAATAAGGAGGGTGAAATTCAATCAATGCAAGTTCAAGGTAATGTACTTAGCAATAGCCAGATAGACAAATACTGTCTGGAGGAATACTTGCTTGGCAGAAGTTCTGCAGAGGAAGACACGGGGCTTGTAGTCCACATGGTGCAAACATGTGGCTGTAGAGAAAACAAAGGTTTAGTGTCATGGGCCCTGACAAAACCCTAGCAATAGTGCTGTGCCCTCCACAGTTCACCATAGCTCAAGAATATTGGCAAACAGGAGAGACCAGTGGAGAAGTCCTTGAAAAATGTGGTCTGTAAGACAGATTCAGCTGGGGTTGCTTTCCAGTCTCCCAAGGGAGAGCAGATACTTATCTTCAAACCTATCACAGATTAAAAAGTAGGAAGGGAGTAAGCTCTGCTCCATATTCACTGCAGGTAGACAGGAGTGATGGTCTTCAACTGCAGGTTGGGAGACTTAGGCTAAACATGAGGGAAAACTTTCTAAAGTTTAGGATAGTCAAGCACTAGAATAAACTGTCTAGGGAGGCTACAAACTCACCATTACTAGAAGTTTTGAAGAGCAGAAATGTTTGAAATATTTGCCTTGCCCATTCATATAGCTGGTCCTGCATATGTATTAGGGATGGAAGAGATGACCTCTTATGTCTCTTCCAACTCTCTAGCTCTGTGTTTCTATCAGGAGACAAAATCGAGCCAGTCCTTCCTTTCACATAACTAGTCTGTGTTGTTGGCCAGCCTACACCCAGGGCAAAGTTACCATGAGTAGGTGACAAGAAAAAAAGACTCATTCTCCACTTTGGAAAGCAGGATGCTGCTCTACAGCCCACATCAGACTGCAATTCTTGCTGTGGTGTTGGTACCACATCTGAAATCTTCAGATATCACAAGACAGCCACCAAAAGCCACAAAACAGGCTAGAAAGCATGCCTGGAGACAAAAATCTTGTAAAGCCTTCCTCCATCATGGTACAAAAAAAAAAAAAATCATTGACCACTCTTTGAAAAAATAATAATCTTCTCATCTTCATAACGTGATGCTTCCAGTGGAACATGAAACACCATTACTTTAACAACAGCATCACAAAATCTTAGATGCTGTGTCAGCTACATAGCATTGAGAAAAAAAATAAAGAAATAAAAATTTGATTTACAAGCTGCCCCTGCCTTATAAAGAGCAACTTACTGTGTTTAGAGTAGTGATTGTGCTTGCTTTTCACAGCTATTGCAGATATTCCTGCCAAGGTGCAGCAATTTAGAAGGAGACTTTGATAATCTAATCTCTGTTCTTCCTTGCACACCACAGTCTTGCAAGTACACACTGTGTGGTGCAATTTAACTGCTCCTGCAGCAGCATCCACCTCCACAACCACCAGGTATGACATCTTGTCACAATATTTTATCTGTTTAATTTGTCCACTTTATCCATTTAATTTTTTTATCTCCACTCAATGCTCACAAGACCTTCAAAGGGAAAAAAGCTTGATGTGAATAATTTCTATAAACTGCAGCTCAGGTAATGGTTTGGTAAAAGGTCAACAGTATGCCTGTGTTCATGGATCTAAGGCAGATGCAAACAGTAACCTATCAGCAGATTTGACATGTAAAGAATAAGGGTCAAAAGAGCTTAATGGATAGATCCTAGCAGCAATTTTTCATGACATTTTTGCACGTTTATTTTCTTCTTACAGAAGAGAAGATGATCTGGCCTTTTTAAAGGTTGCATTTAGGGCATGGTATTCTTGTACTGAGCTGTATTTAGCTTGATGTGACAAGCAGTGCACTCCTCAAAAGAGAGGCAAACCAAACCCTCCTGGTAGTAAAAAATGAATAAGTATGTAAGGAAAGCCCGTTGCCACGTTATCAGAAAAACTTCCTGATAAGCATCTGCACGCAGAGTTTGTATGACAAGCTGGATGCCCCCGTGAGATGAGAGCAGCATGCAGGCTGTCATGCCGCTGCTAGCAATGACTGCTCTTCCCTTTCACCTGCCAATGCTGAAGTCCCCTGATGGGTGGTGGCCAAGTCAGGTTCTTTCCAGGGACCGAGCAAGCTGCAGCAGACTGCGCCTGCAAGTTATTTTCCTGCTTACTCCCTCTCCATCTCCCCCCTTCCCTTTGCTCCCTCCCAGGCACTGTGTTTCCACTGTGGTCCAAGGGCACAGGCTGCGCTCCCTCCTCCTGACACATCCTGTCACTTACCTCTCTGGGGGAACTAACCTCCGTAATCTGGTGGGAGGGAAAGGACAAGGCTATGCATCGCTCCGTGGTACCACCAGCTCCGCAGCTGAGCCACAGACTGTGTCAGGACATAGGCAGAAACCGGCTTTTCTGACATGACACGCAGCTATGCTGGCTACAGCCACACAAGGCTGGGAAGGGTAGAGCTATCCCTTTTTTCATTAAGCATATTTATAAACATACAGTACACAAGCATTTTTTCTTTTCTTCACAGTGACGGATGATTATACGTCTATGAAATGTTTTCATTTATTTGGCGCCAGAGTAATCAAAATCAGTTGAAACTGTGGCGATGAAGGGAAGGAAAACAAGTAGGCGTGGGATTGACTGTGCCTCTTGCTCCCTGGGCCAGCCGAGGGTAGTAGCTGGCAGAAGTGCACGCCTTGCAGATGAACGTCTTATTCAGCTGGTAATTGTTCCCAGTCATGCTCATGGCCCCTGTCCATTAAGGATGTAGCCCTGCATAACTTTAAAAGCAATTGACTCCACTCTGGAAACGCTGTGGGAGTGTCTGAGCCAGCATGTGCGTGACTCTGCTTAGGCGGGAGAGAACTGGTCCCAGAAAACGTTTGTGAATGAAATTTTCATTCTTTCATGTCTGCCCCAGTGCAGATTCTGGGTCAGTCCTTCTGATCTCAAACATCCGGTTTAAACGGGTGTTTTCCACTACATAGAGACAAAAATATTTCCATTATAAGCCTGTAATGGCTCAGCATAGGCAAGCAAGGGGGATGAAGCAGGACAAGGGAGTTTAGGAGACTGTGTCAAAGATACCGATGTAAAAAGAAAAAAAGCTCAGAAACCAAAAATCCCAAGTTTATCTGCTTGACAGTTAAAAAAACAACAACATTGTATATGCATTTTCTCAAAGCCAGATGGTAAAGATTTCAGTGATTATATTTCTGTTTGCATTTCTCCCCTCTTCTTTCCCCACATTTTCACAGTCAGAAAGGCCCGGGGCTGGCTGCCTGTCTGCAGATGGCTCCAGAGGTGGCCCATGCTGCTGCTTCCACAGGAGCTTCCCCGGGCATTCACGTTCCCCACTTCCTCCAGAAAAAGGTGCTGTCCAAGTGCTCCACCTCTGAGATTATGCAGGAGCTGATTACTGATAGCATTTGCAAATAGCACGTCTGCAAACCACAGGTTTGATTTGATGCTGAAGAGGCTCTGTCTGCTCTGGCTGGTGTCCGAGGTGTGTGTGAAGCTGCACAGTGGTTGGTTGCACTGAGATGGTTGGTTAAAGGGGGCTGCAGGTAACACTTGCCTTGTCTCCCATCAGAGACTGAGCAGTTTATCACCTCTGGAATGTGCCTGGTCTTCAGCAGTCAAAAGTGAAAGCTAAACACTGGCTTCATATACAACACCATGATTACTCGAACCACATGGAATCAGAACAGAAGAGCTGGAAATTCATTACTCTCCTACACTGAAAAGAAAACAAAAATATCCCAGCAATTCAACCACTGAGGTCAAAAAAGTTTGAGGAAAATACCTATTATCTCACTCCAGCTATTTTTTTTTTTTTCAACTAGGTCCTGAGGAGCAGCTTGAAAACAACTCCAACTTCACCCTCTCCAAACAGTCATTCCTCGTGCCTCTGCTCATATACATATGAAAATCAAGGCCCCAGACTCCCTGAACTGGCTCTTTTCTACTGTGCTCACACCTCACTCTGCATTAGCAGACATCATTGAGCATTTCTGTATTTCTTTCTTGATGGAGCAAACCTGCTTCCCTGAAAAACAGCAAGAGCTTGGTGTTCATGGCCATCACCACCCGTGCTATGGAGGGGATCCTTCTGGACCGACTGGCTGTTCTGAAGTCACTCCTGGGATAAGACTGTCCGCCTTTGCAGTGGAAAGGTCTCTGAGCTCATCACCAGGGCTGAGAGATGGACCGGCTGCAGGAGGGTGGCTCAGCCACCTCAGGATGGCTGTGCAGATTAGAAGCTGACCGACTGTGGAGTGTGCTGTATGTGAGCATGCCTGCTCACAAAACACTCCAAGAAATCATGGTTTTAAAAGGAGAGAGGGGGAAGAGGAGGAAAAAAAATCTTTTGAGGTCAGAATTTAATAAACAATCTTAATTCCTGGGTAAAACTTGGTTCCCCAGAACACAGAATCATAGAATCATTTTGGTTGGAAGACACCCTCAAGATCATTGAGCCCAACTGTTAACCTAACACTGGCACTAAGCCTCATCTATGCAACATGTCATGTCATCTCACTGTGGCCGCTGCACTGTTGAAGTCCAATTACATGGGTACTGCTGCTGCTCAGGGAAACTTGTTAAAACAGCTGACAAACCTCGTGCTGTTTTACTGAGCAGTCCAAGACATGGCTAAATAATACGTGATAATTTATATGGAGGGGCTATTTCAACGCCTAATATTATTATTGTCTAGTAGGACAGATGACCATTTGCAGAGAATTGACTATACTTCCTCTTCAAAGATATATTAGACAGCATATGCACTCCAGAGGCTCCAGCCCAAGATGTTTTTTCTTTTGATAGACTTCCTTTTGGCAGACAAGCTGGAACACTGACTTCTGGGGACTCAAGCCACTGTCCTCGTAGCTTTTAAAAACTATTCAGGGTGACAAAGCTGTAGGACACACGAGCAGTGTCCTTACGTAATGGCTCCACTTGTGACTGTCTTGTCAGCCTGCAAGGTTGAGCCATTTGCAGGCATCAAGATAAAATTAATGTTACCCATCTGGTAATCTACAAGTAAATTATCTGTCTGTCTATCTGTCTATCTGTGTAACAGTAACCGGTTAACTTAAGGTGCTCAAGGTCTAAAAGAACTTCCAGTTTGTCTATTGTACAGTCAAAGATAGTGCCTGCCTGACTAAAGCAATTTTAAAATGTGAATGAGACTTTTATGTGTGTGTGTGTGTGTGTGTGACAGAGAAAGTAAGAGTGGAAAACCAGACAGGCTCCTAAATCTGTCAAAATACACTAAGATCATGTCAACGTATTTAACAGACAACTTGACAGTGGACCGCCAAGTGCGTTCATATGTTTACAGACATACATTCAACTTATTTACATTCCTCTAAATCCCTTCTCCAACTAAACATAGATGGAATGAAAAAGACCACAACAGTAAAAATTAAGACGCGTGAAAGAGGACTCTGGAGAGTATGGTATTCAAAACAGCAAGATTTCAGTCCTCACCAGTACATGTTAAAGCACAGAAACATCTGTTTCCTTCTCTCAGTGTTGGAGCTGGAGCAGTTGCTTGGGAGAAGTCCCCTGCATGGCTGAGGGCAGAGCTCTGCTCTCTTAATGCCTGCATGAAATCCCTCTCTGGTCCCTTGAAATCTGCCCAGGCCTGCTCATCCACTAGGAGTTTGAGACCTACCGAGGTATGCAACATTTATTCCTAGGCACTAAGGGAAAAGGAAGCTGAAAAAAGCCTATGCGACTTTACTGCAGAGTTCCAAAAGGCTCAAGGGCTAGACTGCAGGCAGAAAACCTGCCACAAATGCTGCATGTGACTTGTTTTGCATATCACTAAAAACCTGTGCTCTCTATTTTTGCTTTTTGATCTGCTCTGCGTTTCCTTACATGTCCTCTCAACAGGCCAGCTTTCTACCAGCTGCCAACCCCTGGAGCTCTTACCAAACTTGGGATAGACTCAAAAGGATGCCTGTGCACAAGACAATGGTTAAAATGTGGTGGTTTGTATCTCACCTGTGTTTTTATACCAGACAGATGGGAAACAGCACTCACCATGCTGACTTGCAAATCTTTTAACTGCTCTGCCTTGGTTCCTCTGCAAGTTGGATAAGGACAGCAAAATGCTCCTGGCTTATACAGAAAACACATTCATATTCACATAGAAAGTGCTACATGTGTCAAGTATTACATGTCGAGTAATTAATTTTGAATGTTATATATGTAATGTTTACAGCAGAGGAAAATATTGTGGGGGCGGAGTTAACTGCAAATGATTTATCACAGCTCTACTGGCAGTATAACAAATTATTTCAGCTATGGAGCTGCACAGGTATGTTTCTTCTGTGGTGCACTGGAGATCTGTAAAGTCAAGTTGAAAGCACACAGATTATCCTTGACAGAAGATACAGAGAAGGCAGAATTATTGAATGCCTTCTTAGTCTCTGTCTACTCTGCCGGAGGCTGTCCTGAGGAGCCCTGTACCCCTGAGACCCCAGATGAAGCCAGGTCTATGGAGGAGTTTGCTTTAGTTGATGAGGACTGGGTTAGGGAGCAATTAAGTAGTCTGGACATCCATAAATCCATGAGTCCAGATGGGATGCATCCACGGGTGCTGAGGGAGCTGGCTGAAGTCATTGCTAGACCGCTCTCCATCATCTTTGCCAAGTCATGGGAAATGGGAGGGGTGCCCGAGGGTTGGAGGAAAGCAAATGTCACTCCAGTCTTCAAAAAGGGCAAGAAGGAGGACCCGGGTAATTATAGACCAGTCAGCCTCACCTCCGTCCCTGGGAAAGTAATGGAATGGGTTGTCCTTGGTGCCATCTCAAGACATATCAAGGATAAGAGGGTTATTAGGGGCAGTCAGCATGGCTTTACTAAGGGTAAGTCATGCTTGACCAACCTCATAACGTTTTATGAGAATGTAACAAGGTGGGTGGATGATGGCAGAGTGGTGGAAGTGGTCTACCTTGACTTCAGCAAAGCCTTTGACACAGTTTCCCATAGCATCCTGGTTGCTAAGTTGAGGGAGTGTGGTCTGGACAATAGAGTAGTGAGGTGGATTGCAAACTGGTTTAAGGAGAGAAGCCAGAGAGTGGTAGACAAAGGTGCGGAGTCTAGTTGGAGGCCAGTATCTAGTGGAGTGCCTCAGGGGTCAGTACTGGGGCCAATATTATTCAATATATTCATTGACGATTTGGACAAGGGAATTGAGTTTACTATCAGCAAGTTTGCTGATGACACTAAGCTGGGAGGAGTGGCTGACACACCCGAAGGCTGTGCTGCCATCCAGCGGGATCTGGACAGGCTGGAGAGTTGGCCGGGGAATAACCTGATGAAATTTAACAAGGGCAAGTGTGATACTGTGATACTGTGACTGTGATAATATAAGTATTCAATTAAAACCTGCACCTAATTAAAACTGCATCTTCAATATACTTCATCAGTATTATGGAAATGTTTAAGAGACGCATATATGAGGTTCTTAGGGACATGGTTTAGCACCAGTTAACGCTTGGACTCTATGATCTTGAGGGTCTCTTCCAACCAAAATGAGTCCATGATACTATGATTCTAGTTGTTTCTCCAAAAACAACCTACTCTTCATTATGCTGCCTCTCATGTAGGGGTATGTCGATATCTGTTGGAGACACAAGAACGTTTACAGTTGAAAGAGCTGGAATATTTTAACATTTACTGGTAATTCTGTGTGTATCAGAAGACAAATGGTTCCCAACCTGATGGTCTGCGTATATGTCTGTTGGAATGCAAATATTGCCAGCTTAACTTTCAGGACACTGAGTAGTAGGATAAGGCTCAAATCTGAATCAGAACTTTTAAACTGCTTTGTCTTGTGGACCTAGTCAGATATTTAATGCTATTTGGACATGACTGCTGCGACTAGACTTCTTTCTCATGGTGGCTCTTAGGAAGAGAGTGTTACAGAGGGAGCTTCTCCCACAGCACTGCCTGCTCTCGGCATGCAGAAAGCGTAGTGTCCAAAGGTGGCCCAAGACAGTAGACAACAATCCTAATGGTTGCACATGACTGAATGTATTACAAAATGACTAAGTAAGCCTCTTTGAGGCATGTAAAAATTATCTCACCTCGAGAAAAAGAAGTGATTAGCTAAAGGCCAGACAGAAGCTCGTATTTGAACTTTCTCAGCAATTACTGGAATTAAGACAGACTCCTAAGTGCCAAAATTTCCTCTTAGATGCCTGGAGCTCCTGGAAAAGCATGCACTTCTCTCATAGTGAAACTTCATAAAGCTGTCACCAGTGTAGAGCAGTCGTTGCTGAAATGGTGTTAAAGACAATTATTTGAACAGTTTTTGTTTTGCTTTTCTTTTCTAAAGCAGTCATCAGTTGGGTTTAAGCTGCAGACAGGAAGCACTGCTGCTGCAAACCACTCCTGTTTCCCTGAAATTTTAAGCTACAAACAGTCTCTCCTTACACTTCTGTAACCTAGAAAAGCCCGAGCTGAATCACCGGTGCAGCCTTATGAATTTTTTTGGCAGAGCTATTGGTATTTCAACATCAGGGCACAGGACAAACTACTCACTAGTGTGTTCTTTCATGACTGACCTTACACAGACATACCTGGTTGGTTACTTTCTCATACTGACAGAGCAGTGGAAAGCCGGCAGGTTTTAGGTTTTCAGGACAGAATTGGTTAAAACAAGCACATTGGTTAAAACTGCAGCACATGGCTTTCCCTCTTGGTTAAGGGTCTTTCCCACCTGTCCTGGGCTACCTCAGTCTGTCTCATTGCTGAAGTCATCTGTGGAACTTCCTTATTATTAACAAGAGCTGTGCACTGAGTCCACCACTTAGAGCAAGTGCTTGGCTGTTGTAGCCCTTGGGGTCCTTTGTTTTTAAATGACTGTGACTTTAGTTATTGCTAGACTTTTCCATAGATAGGCCCAGTCATTCCACTGCTCTCAGCAGACGTCTTTCCCTTTAAGCCTCCAACTGGGCTTAAAAGTCTGAGCAGTGCCAAATGCCCCAGTTTTCTCACCAGAACTTGCAGGGCTTGAAAAATTAAAATACTGTTGCTGAGTTTTGTAAAAAAACTAAAGTGTTTAAGGGGAGAAGGAAATGGCTGACCTAAGGAAATCACCTCAAAGATCCCTTGTAGCTGTCACATGTTTTAGGGACCAAGGCATCCCCAGGAGGAGGATACGGCAACACTCCAGTAACAAGCACCTCTCCAGCAAACCTAGACTTCGGAGCTGTTGCTTCTTACTCCCTTACAACAGAGCTACTGCTGAGAGCAGGTGTGGGCCCAGATCCTCAGCCTTGGTCTGAAGAAACTGCTTGTTTGACTCCAGCAAGGAGAAGTCTTTCCATTAAGTCCAGGAGTGTGCTTCCTTTCCCTTACAGAATCACAGAGTCACGTAATGTTAGGGATTGGAAGTGACCTCGAAAGATCATCTAGTCCAATCCCTCTGCTGGAGCAGGAACACCTAGATGAGGTTACACAGGAAAGTGTCCAGGCAGGTTTTGAATGTCTCCAGAGCAGGAGACTCCACGACCTCCCTGGGCAGCCTGTTCCAGTGCTCTGTCACCCTCACTGAGAAGAAGTTTCTTCTCAAATTTAAGTGGAACCTCTTGTGTTCCAGTTTGAATCCATTACCCCTTGTCTTACCACTGGTTGTCACCGAGAAGAGCCTGGCTCCATCCTCGTGACACTCACCCTTTATATATTTGTAAACATTAATGAGGTCACCCCTCAGTCTCCTCTTCTCCAGGCTAAAGAGACCCAGCTCCCTCATCCTTTCCTCATAAGGGAGATGCTCCACTCCCTTAATCATCTTCGTTGCCCTGCGCTGGACTCTCTCCAGCAGTTTCCTGTCCTTCTTTAACTCAGGGGCCTGAAAATAAGGAGTTATTCCATAACTGTTTACCATGGTTTTCCATTCTGTGAGGCCTCTTGCTGAAGGCATCTTTCCTCCAGCTGTCATGTCTGGTTTGCAATCATTTCTCCAGTATAGCTTCCAGATCTTCCCCAGCTCTTCATCTTCCCCTCCTCGTCTGTCATCAACTTTTTTCTCTATGTCCTCTAAGCATGCTCACCTTTGTACTGCTTTGTCTCCTGTTCCCAGACTCAATGCCCTCAGCTCCCTCCTGTGTACCTTACTCCTCCTCTCCTGTCCCCAGCCAAGGGCTGTGTGGGGGACAGCTGATGGCTGTGGCTGCACCAAAACCCATGTTCTTGGGCTCTTCGTGTAGATAGGCTGCTCAGCTGGCCTCTGTATGCTGGAACAGATAGGGCTGAGCTCTACCTGCCCTTCCTGGTAATCTCTGGTACTTCTACTTGCCATCCAAGTTTTGCTTGGAAATGGCTACCTCTCCAAAAGTTATTACAGGGAAACAACAAGAGATCATGTGGCTGGACAGGTATCATTTCTTTGGAGAGTAACCTAGAAAAGCAGAGTGTTCTTCTTGGTTGTTTGTTTGTTTTGTTTTTCTCTGTAGTGTTTATCAGCAAGGATGAAAACACACAACCTACTTTGACAAAGAAGAAAAATGTATTTTTCTGCTTTGCAGCAAAAAATGACCCACTCAAGAAGAGTGTGATGCATTCACTTAGATGTGGGCATACTGTGTCATTTGTGGTTCTCTAACACACCCGCCTGGTTTCCAGCCCCTTCTCCAGAGAAACCCCCATGGGTTCTGCAGTATCAATGACAGGACAGCAGTATCAGGCCCTGAGGCGGAACATGTCCTTGGGTCTCTCAAGTGATGGGAACAGAACAGGACACCCTTTAGCCAATCTTCAGGACTGCAGATTCTCCTGTCTGTCTCCCAGCCTGGAAGACTTCCTCTGGCTGTGTAAAAGTCAAAAATATTAGCATTTGGTTAGCATCGCTACTGTTTATTTGATGTCACATTTTTACTTTCAGTATTATCTTCTGGTAAAATAATCTTTATGTTCTTTGCTTATTTGACTTTCTTTGTATTTCTTCTTTCACACTGTTCTTTTGTCTTACTTTCAGTTTACTTCCCCATGCGATCCCCTCAAATATATCCATTTTAGTGAGCACTTGAGAGAGATTACGGGATGGGTAACTTTGTGCTTTCCTGAGGCTTCGGTTCACATCATCCATGAACTCCAGACAACCTCATTATACTGAACTTTGTCCTTGAAGGATCTGCTCTGCAACCAGAAAGCTATTTACATAAAAAGGAAGGTTATCTTACATAAAGCACAACTTTATCACATATACCAACACACACTCTGTGTGTGCTAGACAGAGGCCAGAAACCACGTATCTGAAATCTCTTCAGTAGAGGAGTATTCCCTCCTGTGTGCCTGCTCCAAGGGTGAACTCTTGCTTCTGGAATTTGCTTCCTCCAAGAGTTCGCCAGAGTGAGCCTTCAGGGCTCCGGAGGGCACCGTGGTGAGGAGGCTTGCTTTGGCAAGCCTCTGGGCTCTGCTTAGCACATTGTCAAGGGGAGACATACAAAATCAAGAAAAGAAAGGCAGTTGTCGGGCCAAAGTGGAAGTGGCTGGGTGTTCTTCACTTGAATTGCCAGAACGTATTTTTAAATATGGAGAAGTGCCCAGAAACGGTCTGTTCTGTGCAAAATAAAGGTCCTGCCATGAATATATATGTGTATGCATAAATATACATTCATATAATATATATATATATATAATCTCCTGCTCCCTGCCCACCTCTTCCAAAAATGACTAAGGGTGCATGAGGAGGAAGCATTTTCACCTTGTGCCAGTTGATCCACGTTAATTGGTACAAATGTCTAAGATCAGATCTTTCGTACAGAGAAGTGTGCTCTGTCCTCTGAGTCACTTCTTGGTTCTCAGTACCAGCTTTGTGATCTGATGTTCTTCTTTCTCTTCAAATATCTGCATTTTCCAGTCTGTACCCTTCCTCACTTCCATGTCATTACCTAAGTCTGTTTATTCTGTTTGGCAAATCTTTCTGTCTGTTGCCTGGGCCATATCCTTCATTTGGCATTGCTAGGGTCCTGCTCATGGCTAGCTGTCCTTCACAGGGTGCTGTTTCTCAAAACTCTGCCTTTATTGTTGGCATCACTTCTTTCTCTGCATTTATGCTGAGAGGAGTATATCCAACACGATTTAGTCAAAAGAACTGGGGCAGATTATAACACCAATTAACTTGTGTCCTCTCTGTTTCCAGATACTTTTTTAGGTGCACATCACTCTTCTTTGCGTCCAGCTTTTCTTCCATCTCCATTGCTTGTCCAACAGCAGGAGCCAGTGTTCTTAGGAGCAATCTGTAGCCTGGTGTCTATAGGAAGAGAAACGAAGTCAAACCTGTACTGTTGCCACATGAGACAAATTAAAGGGTTAGAAGGAAGGAAGCACTCACTCCCATTTTACAGAGGGAATGGAGGCAAAAAAGAGAGGAAATTACTTTTCCAAGGCTGAATGGGAAGCAGTCTGACAGGACTATTTGCCAGCTAGAAGTGAAGCAGCTTACTTACCCATCTTGCTTGGCTTCCTGTTCCTACCTAAATCTTTGACAGAATTCCCAGGTTACCACACCATACCTCACTTCATCCAACCCCCACATTTGGACTGAAAAGCTTCCCATCAGATTTGTTCTTCTTATCTTAGCCGTCTTTTGTTGTTGTTGTTGCTGCTGGTGTGCTTTGTGTATGAATAGGGTTTGTACAGCCTGTTTCTTTCCATGTCCAGGCTGAATGAGTTAAGATGCAAACACAAATACAATAAAGGTCAGAATTTCACAACCAAACTCCACCAAAGAAGAAAGTATTGTTAGAAAGCAGGATGTTTATGCACGTATTTGCATGGTCATGATGCAAATGACCTCGAACATTTTGCTTAAAGAAATTGCATATTTCTAGTATGGATTAAAAGCAACATATCAGTCAGGGAGGAAAAAAAAAAGGATAAACGCAATTGTTTTTAACTAACTACAGTCTCACATGTACCTAGAGAGCCATCTTTACAAAAATGCTGTGACCTTTTGCAGGACAAAAATATTCTGACGGAAGAGGTAATGCTCCCCTGAACCACTCCTGGGAAGGTAAAGGGCCACCCTGGCTCACATCTGAGCAACATCTTGAGCAGAGCAAAGATTCTGCTTACCATGAGCTACAGTGACAATAATCTGTTTTTAATCAGCTCTCCACCCCACTAATTTAATGTGTGGGAATCTATTACAGCTCCCCAGAGGAGGGCCTGAAGGGACCTCTGCCTCCTCCTCTCTTTGCCCCCTCCCCTCTCGTGGCAGAGTCCAGTTCCAGATCAAAACTTTTGGGTGAGCCTTCTGTCTACAACAGGCCAAAAAACCTCCTCCCACCCTCAGCATGATCCAAGACTTAATGTGATTTCCTGGATCTATTTCTAAAATGAGGACTTCTTGCCTCAAAGAACCACAGGAGGCTCTAGGGTGGTCTAATGGTAGTAGAAAAATAAAATAGCTGTTTACAGCAACCCATGGGGATTACATTCAACCTCTGCCTTATTCCTCTGCTCACCAGAGACGTACAGACTGGATGCTCGGCACCTGAGACTGGAGGTGCTTCAGCAGTTGCTCTTCGAGGTGACTCAGTCTGGAAAGCAGCCAGAGCTTCTCCATCAAACACACTGCACGCATGAGGCAGGTTCTCAAGAGAAACAGGTGGGAAAGAAATGGGAAGCAGCTGTAAAAGATGGACTGAAACTGTGAGGATGACAGAGGGAATGAAAGGGAAGAGCAAAATCTTTGTGGCTTCTGCTTCCATAAGGCTTGTGGTCTGGAAAAATTTTATCTTCCTACACCTCCAGAGTTATCCAACACAACAGATCTGACTTTTCGTTTGGCTATTTTTTTTACATCAGATCTTACAAACCTCCATGACTGGGGGAAGTGCATGAGAGAATTCCTCATACTAGCTTCCATTCCTCTTCTTCAGCTGGACTTAGCTGGTGCTAATGCTAAGATGTCAGAGGCACCTCTGACAACAGAGCCTCCCAGGAACCAGTGCAGAGAGTCCTGGGACAGATCGAGGAGTACCATTCCATGTGGGATCCAAGAAGGGAGAGGATAAAAAAATCCTGCAAATGGTTTTTGGTGTTCGGCTAAGCAATGTGGATGGTAATGTGAGAGATATCCTTTGCTCAGGACATACCTGGTTGAGGCAGTGAGTGATGAATTCTTGTGGTCCCCACAGGTTCACTCAGCAGCAGGACTTTGGGCCTGTACCACCTTAAACCTTACACATGTAAATGAATTAAGTCTTTATTTCTCTCTACCTTTGCATGTCTCGACTACTCCTACTGTGTATTCCTCCCAGTTCCCTCTAATTTCTTTCAAGCTGACCACAGTCCATAGAGTTTCCTTCTTAACCTTGCCTGGCAGGTGAGTGACATCTCCATTTCATTTCCTTCCTCCGACATGGTTCTTCCTCCAGCCCTAATCTCCAAGCACTGGGGAGATAACTGAGGGTGTAACTACATGATCTTTTGAAGGAAAAAGCTATGCCTTGCCTACACATTGTATGAGCTGGAGGCCAGGTAGATATCTTAAGGTGGTAGTGAGCCCAATTTAATATACCCTGCCTCTGAGCCCAGTTCATTAGCTCGGGCACAGCAATGCAGTACTTATGGCCATGTAGTTTCTGGTGCACAGCTGGCTTGTGCATACATAGCTCAGGGCATGGACAAACCTAATTATGTCTGTCTGCAAAAGATGTTTCCCAAGAAGAGAGTAAAAATTCATAAAAAGCTCTGCCATGACTGTATCAAAGACTTCATTTATCTACTTTGCACATCTTACTCCTTTACTGAATGTTCAGATTATACTACTGGGGTATCATTTAGATGGAGATCTTGCTGAAACAGGGGCTACATCTCCCACTTTTAGGTGATGTTGAATGTATGTTTCTCCACATAATAAATGAGGAACACTGGAGGATGGAGACTGGCAGAGTGATGGCATATTGGACTGGCGTTCAGATGTGACACTCATCCAGGGAAGACCAGGACAAGGAACTCATGAAAACCCTTCCTGCACCTCCACCACAGGTGTTACAAAAGACATATGCTGAGTCCATACCTCTGCAGGTACTCCACTTGCATGGCAGCTAGATGGGGACGTTAATGCACCTTTTATAAATTGCTCACCCTCACCCTGTCACACTTGAAGAAAAAAGATAATATCCCTTATTCTCATCATAAAGCATGGAGAATGTAGGAAGATGCCTGACTGGGTAGACTTTTGAAAACTGGGAAAGTTGGATGCAAGATCTCTGAGGGATATCACAGATGAAAAGATACAGGAGGCAGGATGAACCTGTATCTTTGTGAAGCTCAGCTTTCCAGCAGGGAATTTAAAAATTTGCAACAAGGTGTAACAGACTCTACTGAGTGTCAGGAGGCTCCCTCACAGGCTGGGATCATTCTGGGGAGCAATCTGCTCAAAGCTGGTGATGATTTTCTTCTCTATGTGCCTCAGAAAAACTGATAACCTGACAGTTGGAAAATCAAAGGGAAGATTTTAAAACTGAGGTAATTCCCTCAAGTGGTTGTCAAGGCATGGTGCAGCAGGTGCTCTATCCTTACATGAGGTATATCTCAGAGAGTCCATCTCCCAGAAAGTGAGGTCCTAATTAAAAATAGATTCAGGAAAGCTAAGCCTCTACCCCACCCCCAGAAGCAATTTTTCCATCTCAAGAGGAAAACTTCAGCTGTTCAGCAAAATCCTAAAGACATTGTTTTTTTTGCCTTAAACTTGAATCTCATCTCATACCTACCTCATGACCTGCTCTTATGAGACTCAGTGCTAGGCTTGTGGTCCTCTGGGAGGTTCCCCAGGTCCTTGAGGAGGTTTTGCACTGTGGAAAAAAGCTCACTGCTAAAAAGAGGTCTCCGTCACTTCTGCCCATGTCAGAAACACGTGTGACCCACAATACACATGGCATCTTTGCTGCCACTTCTTGTGTTTGCCATTGCCCCATGACATTTCCACTAGCGCAACTGAGCACCTGAAAAATCTCCAACAGTTTTCTCTACTGTTCACTTTCACCTGCCAGATCATCATTCTTAGTGAGCGCAATGAGTTACAGTAAACAAAAAACAGACACAATTTTATTTAGAATGACTTCTCATGAAAGAGGATCATGGCTAATAAATCGCAGATTGCAGAATGCCAGTGTTGGCTGGCATACCTTACTAAATAAAAGACACAATTTAACACTTCAAAAAAAGATCTGTGTTATCGTGAAATGCTGTAATAAAGCATGACCCATTTTTTACTCTATTATTTATTTTGTTAGCATGGACATCTTTAACTTTCCCTAAGGACAGCACCCTAATCGTTTAAAGTAAGCATTTTCTGTTTCAGACATATGAAAAGGTTTTGTACAGAATGTATTAAAACAGAAGGTGCAGCTGTAAAGAGAAGTCTCCATCTTAACCTTTTCAGCTGCTGGATCTGTGCATTTTGTTTTGTTTTGTTTTGTTTCGTAGACAAGCCTAATATCTGGGTTGTCCATCAAACTGTAAGTTTGATTCTGATTGAAGATTAATTTTTGCATACCAAGGACAGGTCATGGGTTCTTGCCCTCCTTTGGTAGATCATCTCTGAAACCCCAGTGTTTTGTTGGGCTAATGTTTATGCCTTGGATCCTCTCAGTTGAGCTATGGGGTAGCGTCCATCTTTTGTAAAACACCAGAAATATGGCAATGTCTTATATTCATTTTGTACAAAGAGAGTTAAAGCAATCTACTCCAGCACTCAACATGAGTAGTCAATGTGCTAATGGTAGTAGTAACTCTCTAAACAAACAGTTTTGCTTTGTAGAGTGTGTTTCCCACTCATTTTCAGGGTCTTGTGTTTGCTGTGAAGACTGGAACTAAGATTTCAACATGTTGAAGAGGACATTTTTCCAAAATTTTTTAAAATGGCTCTTTCTGAGGTGCTCTAAATCTGTTCCTACCCTAGACATGACTTCTGCATCCGGCACGCTCAACCCTTATGTATTTGTCACAAGGCTCACTCCTTGGAAAAAAAAAAAAAATCAACCAAAATAAATACTCTGGACAGAACTGAAATTCTGTTACTATTCTGTGTGCCTCCCCATATAGGTGATACTCCATAAAATACATAGTTTTATTCCTGAACTGTATTTTAGTTTTGCTAGTACAAGAGTTATTGAGAAGTAAAATGATTTTTCATTCCAGAATAAAGTCCACAAAGGAAGCTACCCTGGCATAGCTGCTAGGGCAAAATTTCCCATACAGACTAGCCCTAAAGAGTGACTGTTATGCTGTCTGTTAGCATATAAATATCAAAGACCTATTCTTCTGTCATTTCAGCCATAATTAATCAAGGTTGAGGTGTTCATAAACATCCTATTGATATCCTCTCTCTCTCTCTTGAACTCCAAACACATATTACCACTGATATGTTGCTTGCCTCTCATACAGACTATGACTTTTTGGAAGTACATAACAAGCACTACTACAACTACATCTTCTAGTCTGAAATAAAACAGTAGATTTTCACTGCTACTAGATAGGAAACCAGCAATATCTGCTGAAAACTATGTGTTTTTCACAATGTCTTAGTGAAGGGTACTCCTGGAGCCACCACAGCCACCATTAACTTCTTAGTAAGTTGGTTTTGATGCCTTGCTGCCTGCTAGAGCCTTACGGGATTTGTGTCACACATGACGTGTTTTTCAGTGGATCCAAATCAACAGCATTCTCCTGATAATCCTCCCTGGTGGTGGGGATAGCAAGCTGGAACCAAAAGGTCTTGAATTGCAGAACGGCAGTAGGATTCACAGCACTGAGTGACTTGGTTGACCCCCAGATACCTGGTCTAATTCTCAGCTCTGCCAGAGCCTTCCTCGCCAAAGCTGGTCCATGCTCCTCTGTACCTCCGTACATGGAAAATTATAGAGGTGTCTCCATCTTTCCTTTAGCATCCGCCATATATCCTGGTAAAAATACTTTTGAGCCAGAGAAGTCCCAAATAAAGGGTGTCTATCCTGAGCCAGTGCTTGCAAAACTAACACTGCAATTTTATAGAAGAGTTTTCTGAAACCCCAGTTATTCTGAGACATCACGGTGTGAGGATGACTCAAGGAAGATTCCTCCTTCACTGACACAAATACCAGGTTTAGGAATGTTTTAAAACTTAAAAATAATTGTCAGCCTATTGCAGCATTCCTTCCTCTATAGAAAATTGTGATGAGGTTGTCCAAGCTTTCCACATCTGCTGCATGGCCTCTGTAATTCAGGTTTTCCTGAGAGCAAGTTGTCATCACACCCCGATAACTACAAGTAAATCCCCAGTTTGCACTAATTTCACGAGTCGGCCAGGAGTGTTCAGTGCTTCTGACAACCTTGTTCCTGTAAAACTTACAGAGGAATATGAACTTCCAAGAGCAAAATATACCATGCCTCTTGTGAGTAATATAATATACAATTTCCTTACTCCTGGAAATAAATAGTTTCATACTGTCACTCACAATAAGGATATAATCAGATGCAAATCTCAGCTGCTAGGGAAAACCACCTTAGGAAAAGCAAACAGGTGATTTTTAGCTTTAGACTGAATCTGTGGAAACTACTGAAAGCATTCATCTGTAATGCATTTCTTTTCTCCAAATCCCTCTGACAAGGAATTCCAAATTTAGCTCTCCGCAGTTTATTGGAGGGTAGGAATATAGGTATACTGACTGCAAGTGAAATACCATGTAGTATGAAGCTGCTTACTCAACTGCTGCCCCTAAGTATTTCAAGATGCGTCTGAGTGTAAGGCAAAGCCATCCCTGCAAAACAGCCTGCTCTGAGAGCTCCCTCTGAGGTTTTTATGATGTTACTTGCTCAGTGATGGTCACGAGCAGCCACCTGGAGGGATTTCTCCTTTACAAGCACTTTGCTAACTCTATCTTTACAACACAGCTTGAAAAGTCTCACATAGTTGGTCTTCGCAGGGTTGTGATTTTTTAATTCTCCCTCCACATTCATTAGACAGTACTTAACCTCTATGAGGAGGAAGTTGGGCAGGAATAATCACTCTGAGACAGAGAGTAATTAACTGTGTGTCTCAGAGGCTGTGGTGGGTCTGAGTTCCCAGCACTCGATAGGAGGTGAACTGAGCTTACAGCAGCTAGGAAGTTCTTAAAATTTTTCAGCGATCCTCCCCAATTATATGACTGAATCTGCTAATGAACTAATGCATTAAAGCAGAGAGGTAATCCACTCTTGCGTGGGGCTGTCCGCCAAAGAGTTCAAGTTGTTAGTAAAAATGAAGTGGTGCTGCACTCTGCACTATTAACATGCCAAAACAACAATAACAAAAATCTTTTCTCATGGTCCAGAATATTAAACAGACACAAATAACTTTCATTAAAAAGCCACATTTTCTGTATGGAGTTTTCCCTGGAGAGAGCAACATTTATTTTCGTAAGTAGGATGATTTTTGCACTTCATTAAATGCCTTGATCTTTCCATCACATTAGCCTTTAATGTGACAACATAATCTTTAGTTTGTCTGCATTAACGATTAAAACAAATGTGTGTGCTTGTGTGCGCCTGTGTGTGTCTGCGCGTGTGTAAAAAATTATTCACTAGTCTTTAAAAATGAAAGGCCATGAAACCACCCAACATTCTTAGCAAAGGGGTTGGCTTAAAATAGATATGAAAGTGCTTTTTCTTAGTTGTGGGGTTAAAATCTAACTTTTAAAGGTCTCTAGCTCTCCCCTGTGATGACATCTATGGGAAAAAGGTGCTCCACCTACCATTCTCCCTTTAATGCCCAGCTCCTCTGCAAGCGAGGTTGCTGGGCTCCTGTTAAGATCCCAATGCTGCTGCTGGGCCTCACACAGCCTCAAAGCGAGACCATGACCATGACCAGTTCCTTGAACTGATGCTGGTGACTGGTGGGCAAGAGGGAGGGCTGAGTCTGAGACAGCTGCTGGCACTGCCATCCCCAGCTCCCTCGCTCCGGCTGCGCAGATGCCAGGGAGGTTCAGGAGCCACCTCCCACTATCACGAAAGCAATTATTTGATGTGGATTTGTCCGAACCCATCTAAACCAATCCAATCTCAGATATTAGGAGAAATTTCTTCACAGAAAGGGTTGTCAGGCACTGGAACAGGCTGCCCAGGGAAGTGGTTGAGTCATCACCCCTGGAGGTGTTTAAAAGATGCATAGATGAGGTTCTTAGGGACATGGCTTAGTTGCTAGAGTTAGGTTGGACTTGATGATCTTGATGGTCTCTTCCAACCAAAACGATTCTATGACCAAACTTCTGGGGTTTCTGTTGTGCAGCTGTCCCCATGGTGGGGCAGGAGGTACAGCTGCGTGTGGCAGCCATGTGCTGGGGAGAAAAGTGTGCCAAAAAAGATGGCAGGAGTTGTGGGGACCAAATACACAATTCCATAGGTGTCTTTTTGGCTAAAGACGGAACGAATACGTTCTCCCATATATATAGGGAGAGACTCAACATTCTGGCAAGGAAGTTTACTTAATAGATTTTGGTGTAAACAAGCAGAACTCTGTATTTTGGATAATGAACTCTCTCACCTGAGCTAGAAACAGAAAACTCTTTTGTAGTTAAAGACTTTAATTTTTTTAAATTTTTTAAAATATTTTTTTAAAATACTATAAGGAAAGAAAGTGATGAGGAGGCTATCTCCAATAGAACACATCAAAGTTATCCAGCTTTTAAATACCTCTTTGATATAAGCAATGTGAGAAAACTGACATAAATGTCCCAGAAATCTTCATTGTTGTAAAACATTAATTTTTTCAGTAAAAAAATTCAGGTTAATTTGTTCACTCATTTATGCTGCAGATATACCTGGAAGCTACACTGCTGTTATTTCTGTGTTTAAACCCACCCACAAAATTGTTAAATGTCTCTCCACTTTTTAGTGATAGTCAATGATCCTGGCAAAATTCTGACTAAAGTTACTTTATTTTTTTTTAATCTTTTCCTGGTGTTTTCAAAACAAAGCTAAGGATGGCATATGGAACTGAATACCCATTTGCTTCAGAGACAGCATCAAACTATAAAAGCCAAAACTTAATGCAGAAAGTGCTGTCTTGTCTTACAAACATGGGAATACCAAATTTCAGAAACTCACAGAACAGATCTGACACTAACATATGCCCCAAACAATCGCCACAATATGTTTTCAATCTGGTTATTGTGGTGTGCTAAAGATATAGTAAAAGTTGAAGGGTCCCAATGCTGGAACCACTTAGGGCACTGCAGTCTCAGAATTCACTAAGGGAAGGTTTAATTTCACCCAACTTCAGCCATATGAAGCAAGACCCTTAGTCCCAGCTAATTACCACAACTACCTGGATGGGGAGGGTAGGGAGGCATGTACCTCTGAAAGGAAGATGTGCAAGAGCTGCCAAAGCTGAGAGAGATAACCGCAAGCCTCCCTGTTAGGGGGCAAAATTAGGCACAAGGAGCCTTATCACAGCTGCTGCAGTGGGATGAGGAGAAGCTACTGTACAATTAAAGTGTTCAGCTGGGTACCAGTGTGGGGCTGGCTCTAGCAGGCAGCACACAAGTCCCTGAGTCTCAGAAATGCACTTTGAAAGTGTCAAGTAGCTCATTCTCGAGCCCCACGCTCTTGTGGCAAAATTGCTCCGCCGTGCAACCTCACCGCTTTACAGCTCATCCAAACCTCTGTAAGCTACTCTGGCTGCTTGCAACCGACGTGTAACCACAACCGAGCCTCGCTGAGAAACAGAGCTGTTTGCATTGACTTAAAGGAACATGGGCAGGTAAACAGAATCAAATATGTGCCTTGAAAAATGGCATAACTGTGGGTGGAAATCTGTATTCCCAAAAATCTTTCAGTTCCCCGTTTCCTTGCTCAGCCAACTGCTTGCAGCAAAGAACACAACCACAGCAATAGTTTTTAAGGTAGTGAAAATAAAAACCAGACAAGTTAATTTTCAATAAGACAAAAAAGACCACTGAATTCCTGACGCACACAGGCTTCCAAGCAGGTAGTCTTTTTCCTGAAAACATGCCATGTGAAATGTTCATGGAAAGCATTGCATGGATGGGTATTATTTTACAATATGTAATTGAGGAGTTTAGAAAGAGCATTTGAAAATTTCTTTTTGTATTGTAGCATGCACAAATAAATCAAAGAAGAGATTTCTGCAGAGCTGCACTGTTATATCTTTGTGACTTAAACCACATTGCCCAGCCGAAGGAAGCTGAACTACAGAATATGAATATTTGGAGATATACCACTCTTTCCAAAGGAAAAGACCCCACGTGACATAGGACAGAAAGGGCTCCCCTGTACAGATTGTCATCGACATTTTTAGTTTTAATAAATTATTCTGTGGTCTTAATCTGCCACACATCCTCTCTTTTAGAGGGGAGTAGTTCTTCATAATATCTTAATACCAACAAAAACTCCTACTACAGGTGCGACTGTTTATGGTATCGCCCAGCTCACACATCATCCTGGTATAAAAGCTCATATGAGAGGTCACAGCTATAAACTGTGTTGCTACACTGGCAGACATTTATGGTACACACCCTGGCCGTAAACTATAGCACAAAATCAGGGAATCTGGGAAGGAGAGTGTTGGCTTTTAGCATTGTTAGCTAACCATATGGACCCTGATATTGTTGGGCATTTAAGACCTCACTTGAAGCATGAAAAGGGATACCACAGTGTTTTGATGTCCTTTGCTGACTGAGAGCTATTTTTGAGCATTTCTCACCGTCTAAATGCAGATCTAAAACTCATTGAGTTAAACTGTCTTCGGATGAGACCTTACAACATCCTCCCGTGGTAGCAAAGCCAGCACATATTTTAGCAGCAGTATTAGGAACTCAGTGAGTGCATTAGCCAACTAGACTAATTTATAATACTTCAGGGTGTGTGTTTGTACAGGTATGTCTGCTGGCAACCACTGTGAGTCACCTAGACAGACCTAGTTTACAGCATGCAGATTCATGATGCGATCTGTGCTCTTTGAAAGAAATCTCCCCTTTCAGGAAATGTAACTGTTTTCTCCTTTTTTTCAATAGAAATTAAAAGTACCGTTGGTTTAGGGGTTTGTGCACCAAATAAGTGGAAGGTGATAAAATGAGAAAGCAGCAGGAGGGATGGTGAGGGGAAGGGGACCTGCCAATAGAACAAACAGAAACTAAATAAATGTTGCTGGTGATTGGAGGCTGGAGCTGACTGTGCCTCCTTGGCACCTTCAGATGGGGACTTCTAGGGTGACAGCAGACCTTGCAGTCAGGTAGGAAAATGGAAGGGCAACAACCCTGATCGTGCAGGGATGTCTGGGAGAAATAGTAAAATAAATAAATGCATAGTGTTGCTGTGTTCAACTCCTCTTCTGCCTCTGCTGTCCCCAAACCTCCTGCTTGCCCTTTGTCCCTTCCAGAGAGGGTTGGGAACCAGCCTAAGTGCACATGGCTGAGTGGGATCCCTTCGGCTGCCAGATAAGCCACCAAATTCTGCTGTCATACGGTATGTTTTATAGATGTGGAGGAAAATATGCGAAGTTCAGGGCTAGGAGTCACTGTGCGAAACTGATCTTGTCACTGCACAGTGAACTTACAACATTCACAGCAAAACGAGAACACAGGAGGGGTTATAGACATATTCTCATCCAAAGCTGACTTCTCCTGTACCCTCACATCTGTAATTTTCAGCAGTATCTGAAATAAAAGCATCTATTTTAATAATATTGAGTACCTTAGAAGTAATACTCACATGAAACTTCAGCATGTGACATGACTGATAAATGAGCAGCAAAGTTTTTCCAGTTTGGTAGGATTTTCTCCCACAGCTCTGAGCTTTTTAGCTCTGAAAAGTGGCAGGGAAAAAATAAAAATTAAATATTGCCATTAGGGATGATTTCTGGTAGCATTCACAAGACTTTATCTAGGTGCAATTATTTGGTAAGAATTTCAACATTTTTAATATGTTCAAGCAAGCAGTTTCAGCCCAATGGTTGGCATATCCTCTGAAACACAGAGGTTTTTTTTTACTAGCAGGCTAGAAGCAGCATGACCCATCGAGAACAGCTTTTCCCTCACCTGCCGTTTCTTGTCACACTCCCATGATGGCTCTCTCAGGTGCTCTGGCAAGTAGGAGGAGCAAACCCCAGCACAACAGCCCCTTGGTTTATTTTGCATTTTTACCAGTTTCTCGTCCATCGCCTGCATTTAGGGCACAGGCTGGGATCATCCTTTCCTTCACCTTGTCTTCTTCAGTTTCTTGACTTTGAGTTTATCTTAAAGCCCTTTGTTTGGGCTCATAATTCAGCAGTGAGTCAGTAACCCACAAGTACCCCGAGCGGAGCCAGCCATGATCCACAGCTTCACTGACCACCTGCTCCAAGCTGTTTCCTGTGTGGGCGGCCAAGTCCAGAGACACTTAAAATATGAGTTACAGTAAATTTTAGTTAAACTTTGCATACACTTTGCAGGCACTCAGCGTGGTTAAAACTGGATGACACTGAGCTTGATGTCTCAGCCCTGCCTGGCTGTGCTGTAAAGCCAGCTAAACTTTGCTGACTTGAGGAAAGAAGGGCAAGAATCTGGCCCTAACTATTTAGTTCAGCCACCTTTCATCATCGTGCATTGCACATGCCATTACTTGCTCTCTCGAACCGCTGGTCCCGTCCTCCTGTGGTTGCCCACAGCCGGCCCATCGGCTTTCCCTCCTGCCTCGTGACCAAGTGAGGCTTCTCTGGCCTCTGCCCATCTGCCCTGGGAAAAATTGGGATGCTTTTGTTCTTCATTCAAGATTTTCCATTGTGACTGTAAGTTAACACCCTTTGGATCTTCAGTGCTCTAAAGGCAATTAAAACAATCAACCAAACCTGATTAAGAAAACTGATTTTAGAGATGAGAAAAGAGGGGTAGAAGTGATATTTTCAGCCAGAAATGCTGCCCAGGCTGTAATAAATTTGCACCGTGCATGTAGATCCAGGCAGGAGCATTTGTA
This sequence comes from Patagioenas fasciata, assembly GCF_037038585.1. Taxonomy (NCBI): domain Eukaryota; kingdom Metazoa; phylum Chordata; class Aves; order Columbiformes; family Columbidae; genus Patagioenas; species Patagioenas fasciata. Next base: position 93,140,942 of record NC_092520.1, read on the forward strand.
GACATATCTCTTCCGTTTCTGTCTCAAGCCTTTCTCCCTGTAGCCTGACTCATCTCACAGTTGTGTTTTGGGCTTTCTTGATGTGCCTCCCTTATCAAGACAGACTTTCCCACCACTCAGCACCCCCCTTGCTGCGCTCTTTTGCCTCCCTACTCCAGCTCTCATGTCACGTCCATGGTGCTGCTCTGCTTTTCCCTCTGTGATGTTTCCTGCTGCAAACCCTGGTTTGGGCAGTTTTGGCTCCAGCATCTTCCAGACACATTCCCATCTCAGGGCATGGTGGGTCCCCTCTTCCAGCCAGCAGCCATACTGCCATGGGATGGCTGTCCAGGCATTTTGGGGCAAACTGGGCAAAACCTGAGCCTAGAGTGTTCTGGTGTGGCTCCCTGTCCTGCTTACTGTACTTTAGGAGCAGGCCTGAGCCCAGGAAGGTTTCAAAATCAGGTTGACATATCTGGTTTGAAGTGAAATTTTTTGCTCAATTTTTCTTCTTTTTTGATGAAAATACTTGTGCTACTTTGAAAGTTCTGATTCGTAAACGGCATGTTAATCTCTGTTAATTGTTGGGGGTTTTTTTTGTTTGTTTGGGGTTTTCTTTTGTTTTGTTTTGTTTTTCCTTTCATTTGGTTATAATAGCACTGGAATCAGTTTTTTGGTTACACATATATCTTTGGGAGAAAAAGATAATATCCCACATTTATCTCCAGAGTCAATGATAGACTATGAAATACTTTTGCCGTTGATTATTTTGATGCATCATCTCCATTTCACTTAGCAAAAGGGAGCTCCAATTTCCTCACACACTGAACTTTGTCCTTCTGCCGAGGAATCTCTGACATTTTGCTTTGAAAAACTCCTAGCCTTGATCTTTACTTCATCCATCACCACACACACATTTTGTAAGCAATGACTTTAGCCTATTTTTGCTCATGAGTGCTCTAAATTGCTTTCAAGTCTTCTATGCCTTCATTCCATTATGCCTCTTTTGAGTAGGTTGAGAATTTTGCGAATGTGTAGTTTTGACATATCTACTAGTGATTTTCTGTGGAGGAAAAAACTGTCACTTTATTTAAAATACATTATTTAAAATATGTTATTTTTTTCCCTCTTGTTGGATACAGAAAAAACAGATTCCAAAATTTTAGGTACGATCACATTTAAAATACAAATTTTAAACCTTCATATGAAAGATCAAGGTGTGAAAAATATTTTAAAATTATTAACACAATTATATCCTTTTTTCAACATGATCTAATGAGCCTGAGAAGTCTAGGGTGATTTTTTTCCCTGTGCATACATTTTCAAAGCAGAAGAAAATGGCGTGCTGTGGATAATTTGCTTTGCAAAGAGCTGGGATGGCATCAATTGCTTTTAATTATTTGCTCTTCTTCCATAGTTCTCAAATGGCCATTGGTGAGGTTTCTTTTAAATTCTGGCTTTGAAAGTAGTATACTTCTTTGCATTTGATGTTAGGCAATAGAAGGGATTAATTAGAATACTATGAATGCATTACTACCAGCCCATTTCTAAACATGTTTACGAGCATTATGATCGTGACTACTGTTGAATCCTAAGACATAGGAACTCATTCATAGTTTGCAGAAGGAAATTAAGCTGAAGATAAGAACAACGGATTAATTTCAACATGATATCATCATGGGAAAAAATAACCTTAACTTTAAATGTGCAACACTGACCTCTGAGTCACTTGTGAGCATCCAGGAATGGAGTCCCAGGGCAACAGTTCTACATGCCCAGGGAAAGGAAGAACCAAACTAAACCACTGTCACTACCACTCAATATAAAACCCTGGTGTGTCCTTGTCTTGAACACTGGGTGCAGTGCATCCACCCCTCTCAAAAAAGTACACACTGGGACAAGAAAGGACACACAGGCGGGCAGCAAGGCTCATCAAGCATGTGCAAACAGCTTCTGTGCCAAGAATGAGTGATGAGTTTAGGACCCTTTAGTGTGGCAGAGACCAATTATGCTGAGCATGGCAAGGCAGATGGATGGGGATTAGTTTCCCACACAGGAGCCACTAGCTGTGTTTGACAGGAGGTGGGTGCAAGGCAGACACTGGTGGGTCCTTACACAACACTGGGGAAGGCCCCGCTGCAGGGCTTGGTAGGAACAGATAGAAGAGTCGATGTGGAGAAACTCACAGAAGTGTGAATGTGCCTAATGCATCTACTGTGGGTATGAGCACCAACACTATCTGATCATCTGCGGGGGCTAATTGACTAGAAGTCTGGGATGACTGTTTCCAGCACTTAGATGTTTCTTCCCTGCAACTTAATCTGCAAAAATGGGACCCTGATCCAAAAATGACTGATTTGTACAGATGAGTCAGAGCAAATTCTGTTGCACAATGTGGAAACTGTAAACCTAGTAAGGGAGGTTTTTTCAGTCTGAGAAAGTATGTGATGAACCTGAGGCTGAAAATAAAGACATTTATTTTCTTTTCCCAGGGAGGAGTCTAGCCAGCATTTTTCTTAGATCCATTTAAGCACTTTACCTCACTTCTGTGATTTAGGGCTACTTCATTCATTGGTTAAATTAAGAAAAATGAGCATGCTGAATTGTGGAGAAGATAAATGGGTCATGTAGTCAAATAGTAGTGGCACTGCAAGTCATCAGCATGATGCTTGGAGAATGATGGAGAGAGCAATCCAGGAAGGAATAGGGAGACCAGATCCTGTGAGTTACTGCAAAGTCAGGGTTTAACTCTGCACTTTGCATTTCAGCTCTTCCATTATCATAAAGCTGAGTGGAATAAAACTGAGGTGAGAAAAGTCATGGGAGTGTGGGTCTGGGACGAAAGCTCAAGTTTCAATTCTAATTCTTTCTCTATTATTCTTATATATTTATTGTTACAATATACCCATTAGCATATTTGCTTAATTAGATGTAGAATTATAATTCCACATTGTTCTTAAATGTATTTCAACTAAGGTAAATCTAGCTTATACTAGTGAAGCTAATAAAGGTCAGGAAATTTTCATTCTTAATTCTATTTTTAGAGGAAAATGGAAAATGTAGTGACAATGTGTCTAACTGTACAAGGCCAAAAACCCACTCACTTTTTCCCATATGTACTTGGCAAATGCTCATTTTTGTTCAGTCAGGACAGATTTGAGGTCCTTGCATCCCACCAATAACCCAAATCCATAGCATCTCTGTGGAAGGTGCTGAGCAGGAGACTTCACTGGCTCTTGATGGGGGCAGCTGAAAATCTCAAGAAATATATGGTATAAACTTCAACCAATTCATAACACTAGTTTAACTGGGGATAAAGAAAAAAAAAACAAACACAACTTTAAAAAAAGCACTGTTGTTGTTGTTTTTGCAAAGGAACTTGAGCATCATGAAGAAAAAATTGCTGTAGCATAAGAGCTTTTGGGAGGTACAAAGATACAGTCATGTACAAACACACAGAGCTTCCCTTGGACAACTTGGTCTGCAAGTGAGCAGAATTTATCAGCTTAGAGTGGGAGGATGTGCTGGTTTGGCTGAAAGTAAGTTAATTTTTTTCATGCAGTTTGAAAACTTTTCTTTTTTTTTTTACTTTTGTAGCTAGCACAGTTATTGTTTGGATTTAGTTTTAGAATGAGAAAATAACATTCTGGGACAGACTTAAAGTTTTTAATTGTTGTTGTCTGGGAGCCAAGGATGTTCTGAGCACTCTGCCCACAGGTGTAAGGCAGGTAGTAAAGGAGCCACGGATGGGGCAGATTTGACTGACATCCAGACTGATCAATAAGAATATTCCCTGCCATTAGTGTCACGCTTCTTACTTAAGGAGAGTCTGAATCTTCTGGCTGGGCTCGGACTGAGACAGAGTCAGGGTGCAGTCAGGACGGACAGGGACAGAGACCTGTTCTGCTTCTGCTCCTTTTCATGTTCAGGAGTTTCTTAGTTTCTTTTGCCATCGTGACATTTTGCAGAGGCCTCTGGGCCTTCTTGCCCGTTTCTCTCTTTTCTCACTGGGATTGGCTGTTTGGGACCAGGTGCTGCTGCCTGGCACTGGCTGCTCAGTGCAGACAGTTTGTGAGGAGTTGCATTTAGTATCTTTTATTTTGTATTCTGCCCTACTCTGTTCTATTTTTATTTTACATATATTATTATTAGTAGAAGTATATTAATGTTATTTTGTCATTTTATTAAACTGTGTTTATCTCAGTCCACAAGTTTGTCCTTTGCCTTTCAATTGCCTTTCCTGTTTGGGTGGGGTGGGGATGGAGTGAGCAAGCAGTTGTCACGGTTATATCGCTAGCTCAGGTTAAGCCACAAGAAGAGAATAACAAAACAACACAAGGTACACTGGGGACTTCTATCAGTAACTGGTAAGCAAATGTAAGGGACCCCAAACACTCACTCTGCAATGTAATCACTAATGTGACAGGTTTCTACCAAATTTTTCTACCGAGTTTCTCAAGGGCACTGGGTATAGCAAATTAATACCATCAAGAGGCTATCGTCTTGGAACCTAAATTAAGTTTTCTGTAAAATTATATTCAAGAGCTGCAAAAATTTTGTAAATCTTAAACCTGGGTCAAAGACTCCTGAGACCCTGCTCATATATACGCAAAGTTGAGGACTGGGGTGCAGCTAGTGGGTGCAGCTCTGTGCCTGCAGGGCCACATGTGGACAGGGATGGATTGCTGCTGGGCAGGAGCGCAGGTGGGATTGTCTGTGCCAAGCAAGGCTGACCCACCAGAAACATCTTGCATCAGCGGTAAATTCTCTTATGAAGAGAAGGTCTGCAAAGAAGGTGAGGGAGGAAGCCTCCCCATAGCCCTTGTTTGGATAGGACAGAACTTCTTCACGTCCTTCCTGGTGGCCCACTGGGCCTTTGCAGTTGGCCAAGAGCTGCACGCAGCCAGGAACTGTGGTTCAGCTGCCACCTGTGCTGCAGCAAGCTGACCACTGCCCATCAAGAGCACCCGTTAAGCTTCCAAGACACTGCTGAGGCACCATCTGTGGTGGAAGTGTCCTGCTTTCCAGCATGGTCAAAGCTAAGCTGCTTCTCACAAAAGCTACTCAGGGCATGTGGCACTAAGCAGACACAAGCTAAAACACCTCAGTAAGGAAGACAGTGTTGGCTTTTGTCTGCTGTAGCAAGGCTGACTACCGCAGAATCACAGAATGTTAGGGATTGGAAGGGACCTCGACAGATCATCTAGTCCAATCCCCCTGCAGGAGCAGGAACACTTAGATCAGGTTACACAGGAAAGTGTCCAAGTGGGTTTTGAATGTCTCCAGAGCAGGAGACTCCACAACCCCCCTGGGCAGCCTGTTCCAGTGTCAGCCTGGAAGCACAAGCTACTTGAGCCCACCACAGAAGGGACTTCAGAGAGCAGGGATGTGGGCAAAGTTCAGGCCAAATGTGCATGCAGGCTGGCACTTGCCCCTTGCACGGGTAGGTTTTGGTGCATATTGGCTGCGGGCTTGGGCAATACTTCGGTGCTGTGTTGGAGGATACGTTAACTCTGGGTGTGTGTGCATCCTTGCCCCTGGGATCGGGAATACCAGGGCAGTGTTAGCTTTTCGCGAGCTCTCTTTCACCATGCTGTCACCCTGCCCTATTTCACAAACACCTTCCTTTCTCTTCAAGCACTGAAAATGAAGGGGAACAACAACAACAACAACAACAAAGTAAGTATGTTGATATAGTCTGTATGAGTCACACTGATCTCCAAAGAGTAGGATGAGGCAAACACCCCAGGAGAGGGGGTGGGATTTTAAGGAAGGTCCTGTTTTGTGTTTTACCATGATGAGGCATTTTTAGCACACAAAAAGTCTACTCTGTGGAAAAAACCAAAAGAACCAAACCTCATTGCTGAACTGCAGTAAAAATGAGCTTGCATTCCTATTATGGATAATGCAATCCCAGGACACTGCCTGCTGACAAATCCATTTGACTCCTTACTTCAGAAAGAACTAAAACCAATTTCTCACCCATCATGTAGCACTGCCACCCACCACAGAAGTGAGTAGTTTCTGTGATGCAAGCCAACAAACATCTTTAAAAATGACTGTCATTCTAACCAAGACTTACTGAAATGCTGTGCACACATCAGGACAACAGTGTGTAGTTTTCCTCATGTACTGTACAAGTCAGGACTGTGCTACCTGCAGCTGGTGTTTGCTGCTGCCCAGGGTAACAGGAGATGCTCAGATGGGGTGGAGAGAGCAGCCAAATAGATGAGGGTGGGATTTTTGAGAGTTCAAAGTGTTGGTATGTCTCTTGTGCCTTTGAAGTTAAGGGGAAGCCCTTGCTGGGAGGGGAGAGATAGGCAAACACTCAGGACTTTGGAAAATCTGACCCTAAAAAGACAGATAAAGGGTATGAGTCGCTAATGGTATTAGTGCAAGATTTAGTGATGTTGACTGATAGTTCAAAAATGTACCTGTAGGAATCCTGCAAGGTCAATGGCTTAGAGCTGACAGTCATGTAGGTTTAGATTCTTTTTGCAGTAGAAGGACATTTTTAATGGTTTAAACCAGGTATTAGTACTATTGAATAGATTACACATGTAAATACACTTACCTATATGAATAGATAAATATACACATATGCAGCAGTTAACAGGCATTGAGAGTTGATAGGTAATCATTTGGAAATAACACATATCATAAAATTTCTCTCTGCTATTACAGCCATTTCACACTTGCTTTAACATTGGCTTCTCTTTGAAGTGTCCCTGTGGCCGCATATCATCTACTGCACACCTTTTCATTTGAACTACACAAATAGTTCTCAAAAAAATCCTTCCACTTACTCTTCTAATAGAATATGTGCATCCAGTCTCTCGTTTATTTTCATCAGGCTATACGCACACTTTCCCTATTTCATGAAGTAGGTCCCTGGGATGTTGATAGATGAGGCCATGAAATTGCTCCATGATAAATCCCACAGTTGCGAATGATTTGAATTCTCTGTTTATAAAAAGTACTTAGACACATGCTCTTACTTGCTCTGTCAAATAAAAACAAGTCAAAAATACGGGCTTGGGCAGTCTCAAACTTTGCAAGGCTGAGCTGAATTCAGGGGTCAGTTTTAGGTGAGGTAAAAAACAGCAAGAAAAGACATTTCCAGAGCACCAAAACACATAGCTTCAGCACTTCTGAAGTGAAACTCCTAAGTTTTCATTTCAATTACTTGTTCATTTAGAGAGATTTTTTTGTTGTTGTGTTTTAACCATTTGGTTTTTCTTTGTTTCTTACTACAAAGTGTAAGTAACCTGAGACAAAACATCCCCTCCACCCCAAACATTTAGATTTGGCTCCAAAGAATCTTTTGAGAGTGATCCAAACTAAAACATGCTGCTCTTTGATTTGCTGAGAATGGAGAGGTTTCCACTGTGGGACAACTTATTTTCTTAAATCCTTCTTGTTCCCACTTTTCAGTTCAGTCACTAGAGACTCCATTACCCAGACAGAAGTATGTTTCTTACCCAGGCAGGTGTAAATTGCTGCACAAGTGAAGAATTAGGCTGCTTGCGAGAGCTATACCCTCTGGTACTGAACTTGAAATGAACAGGTTTTAGAGTAATATATAACACAATAAAAATATTAAAATAAACATATCTGCCATGGGGTTTGGTCTTCTTCCAAGAACGGGAGTATGAGTTGTTCTGTAGAGCTCATGTTTTTCCTCCTTTTCATTCAGGTTTGAACATGAAATTGCATACTCCTTTTTTTCTTTTTTTCTCTATTTTTTCCCTAGTAATAATTGGACCACACATTGTCCTGTCAACAGAGCACTTACTGTCACTCTCCAACATCTTGGACCCTTTGTATACAGTTCACTCATTAAGGCACTTTGTAAAATTGATGTCCAAGAGGAAACAAGTACATACGGTTAATAAATTGAGGTTCCCAGCAGCAGTTTTCCCTTACAGGAATAAAAAAAACACCTCTGTAGGATTAGATCGCGCTCTGGCACTAGCTCCTTCAAACAGGGTAAGGAAAATCCAGGAGTTACATGTTTGCTGTCTTCTGTTGTGTGACTTACAGACTTCTGTGGCTTAAAAACACACATTTATCTCTGTGTATATATATCTTTACCAAGAAGAACAGAAGAACACCTCCTATATGTAATAAAAGGATCAAAGGTTGAACACCAATAAATTAAAAATTATTTCAAATAGAGCACTGTCTTGGTACTGTACATTTTTGTCCTGCCACACCGATCTATTTCATCTAGCACATAACTAGAGAAAATACTGGGCTCCGTAGTCTACTTCCAGCCCTGCTAAATAATGATGCAATTTTGCATCTTCCCTCATTCTTTTACGAGGTTCAGACTACAACTGACTAGCAGCCAGTTACCCTGGAAAACCTCACCAACAAACAAACACTCAAAGCCTTGAAAGACCAACCAGCTGAAGAGAGACACTGCAGTCGGGCTGACTTCTGGATACAAGTGGGTGGTATGAACATAAAAGGGATGGCACTAGATTAGAGCTCTTACTTTGATCTCTGTACAATAACAATAAAATAGTCATAAAGGACTTTCACTCAGTGGATCTCAAAGCACTAGAAAAAACCTTAATAAGCCTCACAACTCCCCTGTGAGGCAGATATTATCGCCTTCGTTTTACCAAACAATAAACTGAGCCCAGAGGTCTGAGATGGTTTGCCCAAAGCACACAAGCAGTCCGTCCTCATCCCTCCCAACAGGGACATGGTCCTGTCAGACACCTGAGAAAGGGACACTGTGGTCATGGCTTTCTGGTGATCCCCTGTGTGACCGTTGTGCCTGACATCCCCATCCTTGCTCACTCAGTGACAGCCCAATTTCACTGCTCTGCACCCATTTACTCTGCTTTAGGTGAGGGCAGCAATGTTGCTGGCTTCTCCTTGTTAGCATTTGGAGCATTCAAACCTCCCCAGTCTTAATTTTGTTTAGTTTTCTCCTGTCTTCTGTATGCATGCCCTCATAGTGTCCTTGGCAGGTCTCTGAGATGCCGAAGTCCGAGCTTGTGGATCTGACACCCATACAGTGTTGGAGCTGGTACATTACCAAAACCAAGAGGGAAACGTTCTGTTGAGAGGGCTGGGGAGGCCATCCTTGGTCCCTCAGGCCACCTGCCCCAGCCAGCGACCCCTGCTTCTCACCAGGGTGTTTAGGAGAAGCACACACCCGAAAAAAACCCTCACCCCTGCAGTCCTGGCCATAGCCAGCCCTAGGACATGAGTCAGAGTGCAGAATATATTGGAGCTTGTTGTCCTGGGCAGCATCCATCTGGTGTGAGATGTGGATCTGACCAGGCAGATTAGGACTAGTCTCACCCTTCTCTTGCTGTGTTTACACTTGTAGTTGCCCATGGAGACTGGGCTCCCCACCCTCTTTCAAGCCTCAAGAAAATCGGCTCCCATCCTAAAAGTCTGGTTACCTGCTGCAGAATTACCATAAAACTCCTTTTTCCCAGACATGTCCGCTTTTTTTGGCTTGATCCAGGTGGAGTTTGAGCTGCAGCTCCCGTCTGGGTTTTGGAAACCACTGCCAGGAGCCCAGGGAGTTCTGCAAGGAAGCGAGGAGGCAGATTTGGCCAGCTGAGGCAGCCCTGGGGCAGACAGCAGCCCATGGCTCTGGGATAGGGCTGAACCCTATGCACACCAGCAGTATCTGGTGGAACCCTGGAACAGAGAAAGGGGCCAAAAGAAAAAAAACCCTCCTGTGGAAGGGGGTTTGGGCTGGGGCCAAGAGTGAATGTTACATCAAGGGGCAGGAGCATGAATTAATGCCTGCACTTGTCTCTGTTAGCACAGAGAGAATGGGATTAATTATGTTGATTTTAATCATCTGCAGCATTTGAGGCCAGATGGGAGAGACTTTGGGGATGGAGAGAGCTGTGAGTGAGGGAAGTGGGTTCCTGTATAGAAGGTGGACATGAGGATCTGGAAGATGAGAGTTTGGGAGGAAGGAGTCAGAAAGATGTGTTGGGGCCATGGGGCAGAAATTTGAGTTGGGATGGCAGTCTTGTTGGGAAGTGAGGCTTGGGGAGCTCTGAAACTACAAAGGGCTGAAGGTTCTGCCTGGGTGGGGCAGAGTCTTCCCATGTGTGAGATTTAAGGTAATGATGATAGATGTAGAAGATGCTTGGGAAGCTTCAGAACCCCTGTGGCAGGCATGGGGCTGGAGAAACTTTGGGAAGAGAGGGCTGGGGGGATCATTATCCAGGGCAGGTGGGAACTGCCAATCTGGGCTACCCATCCTGCTCGCATCCTTTTCTCTCCCACCTTGTTGGAAATCCAGCAATCCCACCTTGCCATGGGAACACTTTGTAATACTGTCACAATTGTAATTAAATAGGCAGCCATCAGCAAAGAGGGCTGGCCGTTCTGCCTTAAGAAGTAAGTGTATGAAGGGTGCAGCAAATTGTCTGCTCTATGATATTACAGTAAGGCCTTTTTATCCCAGGGAATTGTCCCACGTGACCCATCATCCTGCAGCCCACCTTATCTGCCACCCATATGCTCCAGCACAGACCTGATTTTCCTGGAGCATCCATTGACAGTAGTGGTTACCTCCTTCATGCTCACCATCCTCCAAAAAACTGGGTTCAGGCATGCCTTTTCAGGTTGTGTTTTCTAGTAGAGCTGGATAGAATATATTTTTTTTTAATACCCATGGGAAATTTTAAAGATTTGTAATACTTTACTATCTTGAATCAGTAAAAAAAAAATCCATTGATATCAGGACAAATAGTTAAAATATCAATTATATTTTTGAAATTAATTTAACAAAACCAAAACCAACCAAACAAAATTAACCAAAACAAACAACAACAACAAAACAAACAAAACAAAACCAAAAACACACACACAAACACAAACCAAAACAGGTTTCATATAATTTCTTTCAAACATTTTTTTTTTCATTTTAATTTCAGCTTTTTAAAATAGTGCTTATTTGTATTACAAAATAAAAAGTGTTTTTAAAGAGAACCTCCCTCCCCCTCAATTTTCCTTTGAAAATACAAAGGAAGACATTTAGATGACTCCTATCTTTTTCAATAGCTTTTTCAAGGAGAAAAAATAGTCAAAAGCAAGTTTTTCCTAGAAGTTTTTATTCAGCAGATCTGAAAAAAAACCCCAACTTTTTGTTGAAACTTTCCCAGGCAATTCTTTTCTAACTGTTGGTCAATGAGAGGCTCTGCCTGTGAACAGCAAAGGGAACTCCACTTGCAGCAGTGACGAACACACTGCAGTTAAACACAGCGTATACATCTAGCTGTTGCCCGTCATTTGACTTCCCAAAAGTCTGAACAAGGGCTGCACCAGCTATGGAGGGCTTTTTGTGCACTTTGTTCAGGGGTGTGACGCTTGATGAGGAAACACAGGGGATTTTTTTGTTGTAATGTTGGTACTTGGTTTAACAGATTGTCCTGATCTATCTGATGGAGGGCTTCAAGCTACTTTGCTGTTGCCTAAAAGATTGAGAAGCTTGAGGAGTGAATGGTCAAACTGGTCAAGGTATTCAGGTTTCTGATCAGCAAGACTGAGATCTAATACTGAAATATGACATATTTTACCCTTCAAATGAAATTCAAGATGAAAGAATTGTTCTGAACAAGGAGGCAAGGATTTTATCGACTCTATATCCTCCCATAAGTTTAAATACCAAAGTTGGGTTTGCAGTTTCTGTTAGTCTGGATTTAGGTCCATCTTCATGTTTAATAAACTTCATAACCCATTAGATTCAAACAGTTTGAATTCATTAAAATCCCAAGCCAGCAGACGTGCAAGGAAACCCACAAACAACTTGCTCACCATTCGACAGGCGTCTTATAAAATGCGTTTCTTTTGGTTAATGCAGCTAGTGTATTTTACTGCACTTGTTACCTTTTTTGCACTGGACTGTGTCCCCCTGCCCCCAAAAAAGAAACCAACACATTCTCAAAAGACTCCTGGTTTCCTGTCAGTGAACCAGTATATTCTTGACAGATTACCCTAGGGAAAAAGAAAAAAAACCCAAACCTGACTCTCTCACAGAGTTCATGTTGCCCTCATTTACCTTTTGCATAACAAAAGCTCAGACTATAATTCTGAATAGATGTTTTGTGTAGTTGAACCAGGTGTCTTGCTTGGAAAGACAGTACATTAAAAGTCAGCAAAATGCCAATTTGCTTTGTTTCAAAACATTTTGTTTCAATTGTTGCCAAGACCTGGGGCTAAACACTACATTCTGTTTTAAGTGTCTCCATTCCGCAGTCAGCGAGCTGTTAAGGTTTTTCTTGTAATTTATCAGAATACTTTAATGACAGTCTCACCTAATCCTATTGCTCTGGAAGAGGTTTTAAGAAGTAAAACCATAGCTGCATACAATTTTGACTATGATAAATTGATGCCCACAAATAAGGTAATTTCTGTCCAATTACTGAGACTGGTGAAAGGAAAGATTAGAAATAGATGTCTATGCTAGAAGAATTTTGATTCTTCTCTCATCATGTCTGCAGAGTTCATAAACCTGCAACTGCAGTATATAAGCTGTGCATTGTAAGCTGGGTTGCTGATTTGTTTAATCAGAGCTTAAACAAGTATCCTGTGATTTTATTGCTTGTGCTCTACATGTTCGTAAGTCACTGGTTTAGCTCTGCCACGAGCCCCTGCCTGCTCAACCCAACACACCAGAGTTCAGGGGTTTAAGCACATGCTTAAGTGCTTTGCTGAGCTGGGGCCACAGTTAGTGTGTTTTAAGTCCCTGCAGCTGGAAACATTTTTGCACATGTCTAATTTTATGCACTTGGTTAGTCCCAGGGAATTTAATGGGCCCACTTATACATGTGAAGTCACTTGCATGCAAATGTTGGGATGGCCAAGGCCTAGCACTAAGCTGCTCTGTCCTGAGGTGTAGTAGGACATCTCTGAGCAAAAGCTTTTTCTCCTTGAGCCTTACCTAAAAACTAAAGGACAGCCAATAGTGGGTAAGAGCAGAGGTCATTTTAGCTCACTATCTTGCTTTTAGCAATGGTAAGTAGTGGACATCTAGGGAAAATGAGAAAGAAACATAGTGGGCATGGAAGGATACATGTTCTTGTATCTCCTTTCTTCTCCCCAGCTCTGGCCATCAGTGCTCCAGGGCGGTCCTCAGCTGGAGACTGTATTTGGTCTGCTGTGTTTCATAGTCCCTAATAGCCCTGTTTTCCATTTAGACTTTGGCTTTCACAATATCTAATGGCAGAAACTTTCATAGTTAAAAAACACCCCACAAACAACTGTGGGAAAACTGCTGTGTGGAAAAAATCCTTCTTCTGGCATATCCCATATCTGCACCTGACTGTCTTGGAGGCTGCTCTCCTACTCTCATGTGATGGCAAGTTCCTCCTCCAGCTGCTTCTTCCTGCTGTAACTGTAACTGCACACTCCTTTTTGCTTATACTTTTCCTACTGCCACCTCCCCAAATTAGTTTATTTAGTCTCTACGGATGCTTGTCCACAGTGCTAACCACACGTCCTTCTTGCACTCATGCTTCGACTTAGCTCTGAGACAAGACCAAGGAGAGCATTCAAGTTAAAATGTGTCCTAATAATATTTTCTATTTTATTCCCAAGTACTGTCTTAGCAGCAGTATTTTTTGTTCAATTGCTGCTGAGCAGTGAGTTGACATTCAGAGAACTGCCCACAATGACTCAATTTGGTGTATTTTAACATTTCTCACATGAGAAAAACTGCGTGAATGCTCTTGGCCTCAGTCTGACAGAAGCGAGAGGCTCTGCTAAATGCAGCTGAGTCATCCATGTCCTGTGACTAGTTTAAATATCATGATTAGGGTGCTACTTTTACCACTGAAGTTGTGAAGAAACTTGTGACTAGTAATTAATGAATAACTGAAAAAAAAAAAAAAATCACAGATTTTCTTCTAAATTCAACAGCTAATTTCAGCTTGACTGAGTTTCTACCTTCCCTCCCCTTTTTTTGGTAGCACTTCAAAATTTCAGTTAATGCATTCAACTGCAGAGCTGATCTCTTCAGCTGTGGGGGGGTCAGTTAGTTACTCACATCATGTGTCGTTATTTCTGTTTCCTGTCTGGATTAACTGCATAACAAATCAAAACAGCAAGTGTTGCTGTCAGAGCGATTTGAGCTATTCCTGTGGTCGTGTGAGTAGTTTAAGTAATATCTCACATGTGATACTGTGGCCTGTATATTCCTCTGCAATTCCTTGTTTTGAATGACTATCAGTGTTGGTTGTTTAGAAATCTGAATATGGTTTTGAACAGTAAATAGGCACTCTGCTGCAAATAATCTGGTCTCATCCTAAAGCAATGTAAATCAGTGGGAAGGGTCTCATGGATTTCTTCTGGGACTGAACTAGGCTGTCAGTGACTCAAGCAGTGATGTGAAATTAAAAGAAAAAATAACAGTTAAAGTCACTCACATTTGCCTGGAGCTGAGCCTAGTGCTCAGATCCATCCACAGGAGAAATAACACCCCCTGGCTTCAGCAAGGTTGGGGTTAACCCAACACCTCTGGGTTGTGACTGTCTGCTGCTTTGGAGAAGGCCCCAGGTGAGAGCTGGGAAGATCTTCTGGTTGCTCTGTGAGTTCTATAGCCTTTCTCATCCGAGGTCTTCCTCAGCTTTACCGTGACAAATGATCCCTTCAGCCCAGAGTCAGAGTTTTACTGCCACTACAATTTGCTCCAAAGGACCATTCAATCTGAATATGCAATGCAATTACAGCATAATAAATATTGATTGTTTAAGAAGCACTTGGTAAAGGGTATTAAACAAAGTACACACCTTCCATCTAATCACCTTTACGAATATGAGAATTCAATATACTGTTATACATTTAATACCACATTAAATATAACATGCACATGGTGCTCTACATACCCTCGATGTAAAAGCATACACTAATACTTTCTCTGACAACAGCTGCCTAAGTAAGTGATATACGTATTAGTTTGTTCAATTAAATACTAGATAACTGCAAAAGCTCCTTAACCTACAACCCTCTAATACTTCCTGATGGACTAGAAGAACCATTTAATAATGTTAACTTGACAGCTGAATCATGTGGGCTGAAATCCAGACAGGATCAATTCCCAATTCCAGTACGGCATTTTATATTTCAGAACATTAAGGAGAAGCAAGACATAAGACCCAAAATTTAAGGCTAAGCTGGATGTTTCAGGCTGGAGAACATTTAACATTGAGGAAGACAGGGTGTACACAGAGTTCAATATCTCCCACAGGAATGAAGGAACAGCTGTCCTGTCCCTGAATGCTCTGTAATTTGCTCATTAGGATCCTTTCACAGAAAAGTGGAGAATTACACTTATATTTCTACTCCAGGTCACAAAGAGATGGGATATGAATGTGTAATTTACTCATCTGACATGAATACTAGTAAGTAAGAGAAACCTCACCATTTCTGTCTTGTTTATCTTTCAGAGAAAGGACCGATCCAGTTTTCAGCTGGATCTTCAGCCTAAACTCAGATCCTGAGGGGAAGGAAGCACAGCCTTTGCTGTGGCCAGCACTGTAGCATATACTGCAGGTCATCTTAGGCCACGCTCACCGGGTCTGGTCTCTGAGGATCCTGCCTTAAGGACATAGGTCTTGGTATGCACCACCGTTGCTGTGCCACGTCCCTTCCCTGGATTCAGTCCCACATACTCATTCTGGCCATATACTACCTTTCTTCAGTGGAGACTGATTTTTCAGTGGAGCTGGCATTTAACGTCTTCCAAACTCCAACTTGAAATCTTTTCATTGCTGATAACAGCAGCACAACTTGAATTCTGGTCATACATCCTCAATCATCCACAGCTAGCTTTTATGCACTTCCCTCTTCAACTTGCTGAATCTGTTCTTCCCAGGTGAAAATACAAATTTCAGATAACTAAGAAAATAATTTGCTATCATAATATTGCCATGAGCCTCACAACACAGTGGTGTTTTTGAGGGTAAGGCTTGAACCATGTGTATCTGCTTTGGTTTCATTAACATTGCAGTAGGCTTCACCTCTGACCCATTCTATTTGCTGCAAGAAGCAACAACCATTTTCATGGATTTTCCTTGGCTTCTGAATAAGGCGGCAAATCATGTTGACTGTATTTAGAAATGTAATTGAAGTCACAGAAACCAAGAACAGGAAAAATGCATCAAGTAAAAATAACTGCTTACAAGAGGAGGCAATATACTGGACAAATGGTATGGAAATAGTAAATTGGTCAGAAATTCCACTGGAAAAAGACAAAGCTCTTTATGAATAGGACTCTGTAGCTTCTAACCAAATTCTTTCCAGTAAACCCAGGCCCTCAAAAGTATATCAACATAACTAATTCTGTCCACTTTTCATTAGCTTATTCCATCGTTTAGAGAATGCAAATGACTGCTGTTTACTTATGACTGTTAAGTGGGGTTTGTTAATTTTGAGTGCCTATGAATTTTTTATCATATCTGTAATCATGATGTTTGAGTCTCACAGAAACTTAACAGGCTTTCACAACAGCCACATTCTTCTAACTTAGAGAGAGTAAAAATGAAAATTTTTGGTAACGGTTTAAATATCAATATTTTTTGGCAAAAAACGCAAAATATTTTAGGCTGGATATACTGGTGCAATGTTTCATAAGGAGCTGTAGCATAAGTACCTTAATTTCCAGATGCTGTTTCCAAACCACATCTCCCAGCTCACACCATTAATGGAAAGAAGGTGAGGGGGCAGGTTATACAGTGGGAATTTCCCTGTGATGCATCATAGTTCACGTAGCCTCCTCAAGAAACTCTCACATACACCGAGAAGTAAGACATAGGGCAACCAAACCAGAATGACTCTGAAGCAGATTTTTTTTCTGGCTGGAAAGTGGGTTTTTTTTTGTTTGTTTTGTTTTGGGGTTTTTATAGCATTGTCTATTGCTTTAGTTTTAACTTCATGTGTTTTCCCCATCCTTGAAAACCAAAGTGTGCCACCAAAACTAAGAACTCGGAAAATATTACACGTCTTACCTGGAGTAGCCACAGTGGTAACAATACAAGTTCCACACACTGCCCTCACTTTCTCTATTTCTAGAAGTCCTTAATCAGCTTATGAAGTACTTTTTCTAAAGGCTATGATCTCCTAAATTACACTTGTAGAGCCTACAAGATATTAAAAAGCCCCTCAGTAAAAAGTGTGTCTGTGTATTTTATTTGTTGACATCTTACCCGAAGAAACAGTGGGTGTCTTTTTCCTTTTTATTTCCTTTCAACACTGACAGTTTGTCTATTAAAATCAGATCAGTGATTACAACTCATTTTGCACAGGCTGCAAAAAAGCTGCCAGCTGGTTTCTGCCAATCATAGCCAGATTTCAAGTAGTACCCTACTGTATGATGCAGTAACCCAGTGCATTGCAATTAAACCTCTGAAACATTCAGCCTTTCTCTGTTGCTTGCAACTTTAGCTGAACTGGGAACTTGCCTGGAGAAGTTCTTCCTTTTCATTTGGTGCAAGGCTGAGGGGGATTCCAAAAATCTTGTAAAACTCTCTCAGAGAGGCCCAGGGGATGGATAGAACTCACTTCTGTATACTTCTGGGGAACCTCTGGTTGCTCTTGTAGCCCCAGGGCAGCCACACAAGGCAGAGTCAACACAAGTGGACATGCTTGCCCCCAGGCAGATGCTGGTGCAGGATCATCCTTGGGACGAGACTATGGGTCAACGTGGATTTGGGGACACAGGAATCAATGACAAATGAGGGAGTTAACCTGATTGAACCACTAGCGATAGACCCACAGGGCCGAAATCAGCACCCACGGGCTAGGCAGATACAGGGATAGCTTGGAGCAAAGATCCTCCTCTTTACATCTGTTTCCATGCAGTGATCCTATGGCAATAAAACTGAAGATCCTGCAAATGTTGTAGCCCATCTTGCTGAAACAGGCTGTGATGCCTGGCAGAGTTGGGGGAAGCCTCCAGCAGGCATCAGTAGGAACTTTCAGTTAAGATGGCAATAGTTCTCAGTTTTATATTCCTAATTAATGTAATGCTTCTGAACAGTGTCAGGCAGACATCAAGGCTCTAGGCTTACCATGGCAGCAGACACTCTAAAGAGAAATTATTTCCATGTTTCCATTGCCATTAGCCATGGCTATCTAGCCCTCTCAGGATGGCTTGTTAAATATAGAGCTTCAAATACAAACCTGATCCAAAGCAAACAAAACGTGAAATGCCTTCGGGAATTTCCCTAATCTTTCACTTCTTTAGATAAACAAAAATGGAGAGATTTTCTGCAGTTTTCAGTTTGTTGGACTTCTCTTTTTTTAAGCCTGTGTTAAAATCTGATTTTACTCTTTGCAACTTGTCATCCCATGATTTTCACAAAGATGCCCTGGCAACGACAGGAAAAGTTGTTCAACTGATGTCATTGGGAGCCACCTCTCAAAAATTTTCTACTCTGTGAAATCTGGAGGTCTAGATCATCTGAGACCTCCCTGTGTATCCAGAAAAGTCTTCGTGTAGCTACAGACTTTTGCCCACTTCCATTCACGTGCAGTAATACAAGGTGTATTTTTGCTTAAACTGTGCTGAAGTTGGTATAATTAGAGAACATTTAAAATACTGCATTCTACTTCAACAGAACAAGCAGCAGAGATTTTAAAAAAGTAAGGAATTTGATGAATCATGAAACTAACTTGTCCTTTTACTTGATTTTCCCTGATACAGGCATTGTTTTGTCTCAATAGGTTTTGGCTGGAATAGATTCTTAAAAAAATAAGTGAGAAGGAGCTTTGAAAGTAACATAATACCTCTGCAGTTTTTTAGAGTAAATCTCACGTAGAGGGTCCTATGGATTTCAGAAAGACTGAGATTCTCTTTATGTTGAAGAGTAAAATTAAGGTAGAAAACGTGTTCTTTTTGGAGGCCTCCCACACACCGAGCTCCATAATCACACTCACAGAGTGATGCATCATGATGCGTTATTCATCAAATACATTTGTTCAGATGATGTCATATATGTCTCCCTTAAGGGCCACATTATTTAATAAAGGATTTTTATTTTCTGTTGGGAGGTTGCACGAGGATGTTTTACTGGGCTTCAGAGCCTTGTAAAAAAGTACAGCTTTTTTCAAACAATCCTTCTGATCCATCTGGGGGGTCTCTGTCTATGTTACTTGGTAGAAATATTGGCTTGCTTACCAAACCTGATACAAGCATTATGCAATAAACACAATAGAATACATGCATATTAAATATAGCCATAATAATTAACGTACAAAATACATACATACATGCACTTCAGAGTTATGTTTCATAAATTAATATATATATATTACACTAACTCCACACAGGATATAAAGAAAATCTGTTTCTACTGCATACAAAACAGACATTTAACATGTGAAGCAAATAGGAAACATGTTTCCTACTAAATTTAGAGGCCATATTTCATGGAGATCTCCACATGTCTTCTTAATTCATCTCATGTTTCTATGATCATTTGCATTTCTTCTCTCTTCTTTTTTTTGTCTCAGAACTGGTACAAGTTCGGCTCTTTGTAGAGCCAGAATCAAGACTGATCCGTTGTCTCTCCACATAGCCTTTATACATTTCTCAAGGTTTTTTGCTTCCTGGCTATTGGTTTGTGATTACTGTCCCCTGTTGAAGAGGAACACATACCAAAAAAGAAAATGAAATATGGAAGTGGTGCGTGGAGAGATTTAGGCACTATATTTAACATTAACTGACAGCATTTAAGTAAGGGGCCAGTGCAAAAAAAAAAAAAAAAAACAAACAAACTGTCCTCTTGCATAGTTGCTGAAGGGCCTAGATCGGAAGGCATGTGGTATTATGGTAACTACAGAGCTGTATCACATGTCCTGTGTAGTGAAAGTACTTATACCCTGGCTTTCACCACATATCCGGAAAACATGTTACTTCAACTTTGGTCATGAGGTGAGTTTGTACCCCAGTGCTTTAAGAGAGCAAGCTCAATTCTTTATGCTTTAGGTCACAGGGTTTTAGTTAAAAGTCACCATTTAAAAAGGCAGAATATGGCAACTATTCTGTGAGAGGCATTTTGCCTTCCAGGTTATTCAGAGACTAAGAAAATTCTGTTATATTTTAAATTAAAAAGCTTTCTTTAACTAGCAATTCAAAAGAGGTTTCAGAAACCTTATACAAGGTAAGCTTATCTGCAGTTTTCATTAATCGGCAGTGGTATGGAGCTATTGGGCACGAAGTTTTTTCATTGCTTCTGCCTCTTTATTATGAGCAAATATGGAAATAACTGATACAGCATTTGCCAATGACGTCTACTCTTTCTGTGGTCACTAGCACACGGGATGATGTCTACCAAGAATTCTTTTTATGTGGGAAGTTATAAGCTGCTCTCCAAGGAAAAAGCACCCTTTCTGTCTTGGTTGAGGGTGGTAGCAAAGAAAATGTCTGGTGCCCAGAAGAAGTGGACTTTCAACTACAGCAATAGTGAGAAGCTAAACAAACACCAACAATTTATCTTGCAAATACAGGAGTGCCTTTTTGCAAGATGCCCACACTGTTGATATTGCAGTAGATTAATGTGATTTTTTTTCATCCCCACCCTTACAATACTTTCACAATGTACTATCAGTAACATTATTACTATTGTAATTGTTGCTGTTCTTCACAGCAAAGAGAAAAAGAGTGAGCTGGCAAATACACCTGAATATCTATTGTAGTTTCTTGCCTTGCAGAGACTTCTCTTCTCCACCCTTGAGTAAAAGTCCACAGTGCTGCTCCACTTTGGACTGCGACAGTGTGATTTCTTCTCCTGATTAACCTTCAAAATGGTTGCAGTATGTGTGCAGGCTATATTGTTGATGCTTTGGAAATACAACCACCTCATTGTCTAAAGACAAATTGGATGAAGCTTGTCCGAAATACAACGCGACATGATAAACTGCAGTTTGGTACTTTGAGAGCAGCAGGTCTGTGCCGCAGTACTAGGCGAAAGGTAATTCTAAGGTCCTCAGCTACAATATGTTTACTGGTTTATGTTTTTGAAGTCTCAGAGTCAGACAAGATCCATACCAGCAGCAACAGCAAAACACAAAAGCAGGGCAATCTAGAGATGCTAGCATAAAATAAATAAATAAATAAAAACAAATAAAGTGTATACCACAACTTTCCTCCATTCCTTTGCAATGCTTCTGGCTCAGGTTCATCCAGAAAAGTCTAAGTATTGGTTAATGTTTCATTTCTGAATATAGGATCTATGGCAAATAGGTTTCCCTCCTGTCAGACCTGGTGCTAACACAAGAGACATAACAAAGAAAGCTCACTTGATGGAAGTGATCAACCTGAAATCTGATTCCAAAGCAATGTTTTAAATGAGAACATGAAACAACACGATGGAGATCTGTTCCTGAAACAAGACTTTCCATGCAGAAAGTGGGAAGGTGCAAGTCAACCTATTGCTGTTTCAGTTTTAAGATTACAATCTTGTGGTCTCCTTGGGATGTCATAATATGCTTTGAACTTTGAGTCAAGCTATTTCCATATTCATTTGCTTACTTCCACAAGGACAGACACCAATAAGACAATACACTACAAATCATTTTGTTATAAGCTACAGAAGGGGCGGAAGAAGAAGGGGGAGAATAAAGAGGGAAGGGAGAGAATATTTGGCCTGTTCTTAATTAAAACCAGCTGATGACATACAATGATTTGTCTGAAGCACTTCTGAGCTGTACCCATTTCTGTTTACACTTGACAGCTGTACATTCTTTCCTGCCTGTATTGTTTGAACTATGGCCAATAGTACAATCATTAAATCTTTGATAGTGTTTTTTAAATACAAAATCGACCTTTTTCTTTGAGACAAAAAGAAAGGTAGGGAAGGAATAGCTATGTTACTTTAGAGAGGTTTGGATTTACTAGGTTGTACACTCTGTATTGCAAAACAGTGCCTCTGGTCATTTTTGGACTGGCTGTTAAGAGGCTTTTTTCATGTTCCTCACATCTGCTTGCAAAAAGAAATCATCATCCTGTGACCCTTTCCTCCCAGAAGATGCCTGTTTTGGGTAGAGAATAAACCAAAGAATCCATGATTACTGAATGTAATTCCACATTGTGAGTGGGATGCAGAGGGTCTCACTTTACTAGGACAGGTTTTTGCTATGAACAAAAAGATCCAGGAAAAAAAATCATAGATCAAGAAAAACAGAAAGTTAAATATGAGGTATCTGAAGCCAGGTATCAGTCTGTCATGAACTGAGAAGCTGGAAAGTGAGTCTTCGTCAAAGACAAATGTGTCCTAGACACTCCACAGGTTCTTTCTTTAAATCCAGTCTGCAGCCTCCAAAATCGATGGCTCGTTACAAATGGGAATGCTTACCTAAAAAGGAGAGAGAAAGAACGTTGGCATATGCCTTATCCGTTAAGTTTGAACTAAACCACAGAACTAATTTGATCCAGATATCACCAGCTGTCCCCTGAACTTGCCTGAAGTATGTTTCTTTGCCAGCTTTGGCAGAGGCAGACGGACAAACCATGCTGTGCTGCTCCTTCTTGAGCTGAGATACCAGAGATGCATTTTGTTTCATAGACTGGAGCTTAGTCTAAAATCACACAAAGAGTAAACAGGAAGGATATATTTAGCTTCTGCAGCTTAGTAGGAGTGGGAAATCTTTACTTTACTTCAACGTCCTGAAAAAATTTTTAAAAACTTACACAGTCTTTATGATTACCTCAGAGCTCCCTAGAACTGTATGGGCTGGAGGCGATGTCTAAGTTCTGCCGACACTGCAGGGGTACCTACCACTCTGCTGCTCATCCTATCTCATGTGGAGATTGCCTTGGGTTGTGAGGTTTGGTGTATTTATGAATTTAAATGTGTTATGAAAAAAAGCTACATTCTTAGATTTTTATTAGCCGAGTTACAGCAGCACTTAACTGGCTTTAACTGAGGTTAAAGACCAAGACAAAAGAAGATATAGTCCCTGTTTGAACATCTGAGTGCCTCCCCGCCACATCGTGTAACGTCCAGGCTGCCTGAAAAGAGAGAGTCTGCCAAAGATATGTAAAAACACATTGCACAACACTGAATGCATTCAAGCAATGTCACAGAAATGCTGGGAAGGTACCAAGTCAGAGCATAACAGAATCCCTGCCCCAGGGAGCTTCATGTGAGACTTTCAGAACTCCACAGCATTGGCCTAATTGAAGTTGATTGAATTTTTTTCCCTAATTTACTTTTGGTATTAGATCAAGGCCAAAATGTCCAAAAATTTCACTCACAATCTAAATTAACCTTTTCAGTTATTCAATCAACTAATGATAGTGGTGAGGACAAACTGGATTTCAACTGCTGGTATCTTGCCCTACCATTAATAGTTTACCGATTTCAATGGATCTTCCATTTTCCTCTCAATTTTCCTCAGAACTTCAAAAAGCTCCAGGGAAGATGCCTTTTCTGAGAAGTCACAGGCATGAGATGGACCAACTGACAAAAGAAACATTCCCAAAAGACACAGAAACCGTGGCTACATCAGGCACAGCTGAGGACCAGCAGTCAGTATTTCTTGGGCTGTTCGGAGGTTTTAAACCCAAGTTGTGAGATGTTGATGTGCCACCCCTCATTGGTCCACATAAGGAACCTGGCCTCCTCCTGATGACCCCCAGGTACTTATCTTCACCTTCACTTCTGCCAGTGGTGTGGCAACCCTACAAGCAGGAAAGGAGAAACCTTCAGCGTGTACCTATAAGCCTCCAAGCTTCCCTGACACTTAGATGCCTCCTGTATATCTGACCCTGGGCAAGTCCTTGGGAAGACTCACACTCACTTCCACACAGCAGATTCAGCCTCATGTTCCCAGGTCTCTGAGGGGTACTTCTGAGGAAAACTACAGATGAAACATCTGGCAGGCTCCACATCTGCTTTAATAGTGATTATCTACATGCTGCGCTAGGACTAGGATCATTTCAAAGCTGGAAGGATCGTTGTGCCATCATGTACATCTTATTATGCCTGTCAGAATCATGCTGATTCATCTGTAAACTGTCTTCTACTCAAGAGATTTGGATTTGCTGCTTTCTCCTTTTCCTCATTCTTCCAGCACTCCTAACCTTGCTGTTTTGGGATCACCACCTTCCAACTCGATTGAATTGTCCCCAAACACCACCTGCCTATGGTGTAACTGAGAGGTGATCTCTGCTTGAAATTTAAGGCAAACTCTGTAAACAGATTGTCAAGACAGTCCTGTAGAAAGTTCTCTCATTTCCCTATCTCAATAACTGTCTTTCCACTTCACTGTCTGCTTGTTTTTGGTCTTTGCTTGCCATGTCACTTTGGCATTCACATGCATTACTCTGACTCGGTAGCCATACTCTTAGAGCCCTTTCCTGAGTCTCTGGGAGCAGAGAGAGGAGATTTTCCTGTAAAGAGTCTAGTCATGTGCTTTGAATCACTTCATTTTCTTGCAGAAATGTGATTAAGTGTGTTTGTTTCAAGTTACAAGCTCAATTATCCTCTAGCTACATTGTGAACATCCTTGGCTGGTACAGGAACTCCAGGGATTGTCACCATAGGACCACGTGAATACAAATGAAACAGTATCATTGTGAAGGCTAAAGGAGAGAAAATGTTTCTCACAGCACAGCCTTCGAGAGGACTAGAGTCTGTAAATGTGCCAGCTGGCAGCAGTGATATCTGACTTTCAGGTTTCTCAGCCTTCTACCACATCCTTTCTAGTCTGACTTCAGCTTTACTAACTGATTTTACCTTGATTCCTCAGTAGGAATGGAAAGATATTTTAGAACTGAATCAAAACAGGGTTATTGTGTTTTGTTTCACTGATGAGGATACTTCAGTTACCTGTACACATGTAAAACCCACCGAATAGGGTCATCATCTGTCTGTGTCACCTTAGGGAAAGCTGGAGCTCTTCAGGTACTTCTTAGATTAACACTAATTCAGAACTGCTCAGAACCAGACAATGTCATGAGACAGAAAACCAAGGACAACAAACAACCCACTTCCATACTGCAAACAGGCAGCATGTGCCACCCCAGCTGGGATCCCCAGCCATGTAAGGGAATGTGGATTTATACCACAGTTATGCCCTTGAGCAGATGGACCTGATGAGCAGCACGATGAGTCAGTCCATTGGGGGTTCAAGGGGATTCCCTACATAGCACTGAATCATCAATCACCAATTCTGTAAGACAATTTCCACAGCAAACAGTTGGGAACAAATAGTTGAAGCAGCAAAGGGAGGATTTGGGTTCAGCAGTAATCTCGAGGGCCATTGCTGAATCACACTCTGGATTTGGAGGGAAAAAGTGGATGTCACAGAAGATGTGTTCAGCCTGGAAGTAAATCAAAGACATGAACCTTTCCCAGCTCATGATATCTATTTGTAGTTCATTACTGTATTTAATATTCTTCCTTGTGAAGAGTGTACAACAATTAGCAAGGTTGGCCTTTTGGGCAAGTGCTTATCAGCGCCTCTAATGGAACACAAATGTACAGGGCCCTCGTTAGCCAGCTGGGAAATGAGGGCCAGTAAGAAGCCCCCATGGAAGGGAAGCTGCATTGCTAATATAGTATTGCAATTGTAGTGTCATGGCAGCAAAATCTGAACTCCTGTTTTTGCTCAGGCCAAACAAAGATGGTTTTATACACATACGTATATATGTATGTGTGTGTGTGTGTGTGTGTATATATACATACATATATATATACGTATATATACACACACACACATATATATGTATATATACATGTATATATCACAAACACATGCCTTAACTGGGACACTTTCCTGCAGTTTCCCAGCAAGGAGGGTGAAGACAACTACAAATACCTGAAAGGAGGTTGTAGTATGGAGAGTGTTGGTTTCTTCTCCCAAGTAGCAAGTGAGAGGACAAGATGAAATGACCTCAGGTTGTGCCAGGGAAGATATAGATTGGATATTAGGAAAAAATTCTTCACAGAAAGGGTTGTCAAGCATTGGAACAGGCTGCCCAGGGAAATGGTTGAGTCACCATCCCTGTAGGTGTTTAAAAGGCACTTAAATGAGGCTCTTAGGGACAAGGTTTAGTGCTGGTGTTAGGTTAATAGCTGGACTTGATGATCCTGAGGATATCTCCAAACCAAAATGATTCTATGATTCTATGACAAGGAGAAAAACATGTGAAATAAGACATAATGACATATGGTGTCCCCCACCATGGCAGACACAGCCTAGGTGAGGACCACAGCCAGGGTACATGTGCCAGCCAACTTCAGGCTCCTCACATGCCTCAGTTTGTGGGATCACTCAGGATGGGTTTCAAATCTGTCACGCGTGCAGGGCTCACGGGGATGGGGTTTAGAGTGGCGGCTATAAGCAGATGGAGGTATTGCCTAGGCCTGGGGCTACCCTTGTTAGCTGACCATGTGTCTACACCATAAATGCAGGCTTCACTAACATATGGATCCAGGGATCAAAAACTGGATGGGAAAACCCATCTTAAACAGGTTAATCAAGGGGATTTGCCCCTTTTTTTGTAGCCTGACAATACTCGTAAAGACCGCCACATCAATAAACTCACATTAGGTTGCACTGAATTACACAATTCAAAACAGAGATGTGTCTTATTGTGTTTAACTATTATTAAATCAGCTCCCTCAACTTCTTTAGGGCTATGCCAGTTTACACCAGCCAAGTATGTGGTGCTAGCTCTCTAGAAAGCTGCTTGCTCTTAAGTGCAAACACATTGCCTGCTAAGAGTTCACAAGCTGAGGCAAAAATGATTCCTATGGGATTCCTATGATCTCTTGCTGCTGTTCATCCTGAAGAACCAAGGTATTAAACACGTAATATGAAGAAATAAAAATATGCATATTTTTAGCTGAGCTAGATTTCCATGTTCCCTGCTTTTAAGAGTATTTTATCAACACCTGTTAGTTTTGCTCTAGTCATCATTTCCATCAGAAACGTATTGTTTCAGGGATTTTATAACTCATAAAACTTTTATAAGTCAGACAAATGTGCTTCAGGAAAAAGCTGATCTTTCAGGTTTGGCGCTGGAATGTATTTTTATATGCAACAAATGTAAAAGGGAATAATAGTTGCAATGGCCTTTAGTATGTTTAGAGGGAGGAAGAACTGCAAATATAATCAGAAATCAAATAATTTAACCATTAATTTTACACAGAGTCTGGGCAACCCTCACAAAATATCTATCAATAGAGAGCAAATAAAATAGAACCCAGACAGTAGGGAAATTCTCATCCTTCACTTCCAAAAAAGCACTTAACCACCTACTTAAGTCCATCTCTACTGCAAAAGACATTTGAGCATGTATGTATACCCCTCTTTGCTTTCCTCAGCGTCTGCTGTGAACCCAGGAGTCATCCCACTCAACTCATTACTAATGCTCTTGAAATTACTCATGGGCATAAATATTTGCGAGAATGGGGCCTCAGTGAGGAACTGTGTCTATATGAGGAATCATGGCCAAACTATGCCATTGTAAAGAAAAATCCTTCCAGACTCAGTGTCTCCACCAGAGAGCTGTTACCAGTGTGGCGCTGGGTGGCTGCTGCTGCCCAGATGGCAGAAGCCAAGTTCCTGGCCCCTGGCAGCAGGCCACATCTCTGAGGGGTCAGATGCATCTCCTGGGAATGCATCTCCAGATGAACTCTGGGAAGAAAAAAAGCACGTCCATGCCTGACAACTGCTTGCACAGAAACAAAAGCTTCTTTAAAACGCTTCTATTCCTGTTTACAAATAGAGGATTGAGGTTCTCTGTGGTTGTTTGCAGCACACAAGCCTGACCAAGAAAACTGCAAAAGTCCTCTACAAACTGCTGTCTCAGCTGGCTTGGAGGGTGAATGAATGTCACCTTGACTCAAAGCATCTGTGAACCAGAAAGGATTTCCACTGAGACCTTTTAACCTTTCAAAAGATGTTGGCCCTGCTTCCAGAGGTTGGTACCCTCTCAATGTCTGCCACTGAGATACCTTCTGGTTGGACACAAACAGTATCTGCTGTGGACGTCAAAGGAAGACTTCATGTTTTCACTGTCCCAGCTTACATTTGAACATCCTGGGCAAAACCACCTTAAATCTGGCAGGTTTGCGGCTCATTTTTATTAAAAAATAATTTGTCTCTCACTCTCTACATGATCTTGTCACACAAAGACACATCTTGGGATGGAGCCAGTGTTGACAAAGACTAGGTAAAAAGATTAATCTAGTGCAGACCTGCTAGTTAAAGAGAAGTGGAAGGCTTGACTCTACACATTTGAGAGCATCTGTAGTGTTTCTGAAATACGTTGTTCAATTCTTGTTTGAAGTCTTATCCCTGAGTTTTGATTTTCTCAGCATTTTGAAAACTCAATAAACACCTTATGACTGTGTTTTTCCTGTGTGCTACCTAACAGCTGACATGACTTCTTGCAGATATTTCCACACCTGGGAGACCTCATATAGACCTTTTTACAAGTGGGTTATGAAAATATTGTGTGACAAAAAAAAGCAAATAAGAAAAAAAATCTGTAAGGGTAGCCACAGCTCCATCAAGCTTATTTCTCCAGTATAGGGGTGGGAGCCATAATTTTTAGCCCCTTTAATATTCATTTGTCCTTTCAGTTCCCCACCAAACCTGACTGCCCTGTGAAACCTACTGAGAAAAACTTAAAATCCCAACACCAAAGGTTAATGTAAAGCTTTCTGCATTTCTTAATGCTAAGGAAAAAAATCATCCTTCCTGTTTCTAATGCAGCCCATGTGTAAAGTTACACACTGCACACG
This sequence comes from Patagioenas fasciata, assembly GCF_037038585.1. Classification (NCBI taxonomy): domain Eukaryota; kingdom Metazoa; phylum Chordata; class Aves; order Columbiformes; family Columbidae; genus Patagioenas; species Patagioenas fasciata. The sequence continues at coordinate 93,169,669 of NC_092520.1, forward strand.
CTGGCTTTTAACAGGAACTGTTAACGACCCTTTTTGATCTCAAGAAGTGGAGGAAAGCCTCTTCACCTAAGAAAATAACAGCGATGTTTATGGGCGCTGCTCATCTCCCCACTGGGAGCTGTCAATCACCACTCCCGCCCCCCCGAGCTGACTTCTGGGGGGCTGTGGTGGGGGGCCTGGGCTCACTTTGGCTTCCTTCTGTGGGAGGGCTCCAGTGGCTGATGCTGTTTCTGGGCAAAGGGCCATGGCTGCGATGTCTGTGTGAGATGGGCTGCAGCTGGGCTGGGTGGGTACTGCAAGCAGGCTGCTGCTAAAACCAGCTTCCCAACTCCTTTGAGTTTGACCTTTCTTCTTTTTATTTTATCTTATTTTATTGATTGATTGATTGATTGATTTCAAAAAATGGGTGCTGTTTGAATTCTAGGAAACATAGACGTGAAAGTTTGTGGTGCATACAGGGGGGCAGACTGGCCCATCCACCTTGTCCCTTCATCCCTGTACCTCCAGTGCAATGCGTGGCACCTTCTTCTCTTTGCTGTCTCTTAACACAGGTGCCAGCAGTTCATCTTCCTGACATTGAGAGCTATACTTTGAAAAGCAAAATAGTATTCAGGGCTACTAGCTAAAAAACAGAGAGCATGTAACTGGTTGAACTGAAAGGAACAACACCAAGGGAGAATCTTCCTGTGTTATCTCATGATTTAGAATCTGTGCTGGCAAAACTTCACTTCTTAAGCTGCAGTTTGAAGCTGCATGCATTCAGCAGCTGAGGAACCAGTGTATATATATATGCGTGTGTGTGCGCGTGAACCATATGTATTCATGTTTAAGCAGTTTTCCACTCAAAGCCATGAGCGGAAATGAAAACCTAATTTTGCAAGGCTTCCACTGCAAAATTAAACATTCAGTGTTTCCTTAAGGGAGTTTGCTGTTTCATGCACTGGGAAATAACTCCTATTTTTTTTTTTCTTTTTAAGCCCAAAATATCTTGCCTTGAAAGAGAGCTGAGCTATGATGGGAAACACAAATACTCATTTAGTATAGGAGAGGGCAGCAGCCAGGTGAGAGAGAATAGAAAGAAATCAAACAGAAAAAGCAAACAGAAGTGAGGAATTTTCAGTTCCTGTGTGTGTGTCCATCTATTTTTATCCTAGCAGGAAGCTTCTTAACATAGCTGTGTTTTCATTCATGCTGCTCTCCTCCCTTTGTGGGACTTCCAGAATTCATCCCAGCACCTGGATTTTCCCTGAGCTTGATGTGTTATGCCTACAAGGCAGGACAAATTTGGCAGCTGTTGCACTGGAAGCAGAAGGGGAGCAGAACAGCAGCAAAGCCGGATACTTCATACGTCCAGGAGCACCAGAGGGATGCCATTTATTTCTTTTGCTTAGAATTTTGCTAGCAAAGCCAACTGCTTTCTCTTGGCCTTGTCTGGGACATCTAGACAGTGGGAAAAGTTTTTTTTTTTCTTTTGGATCCTAAGTGTATCCTTTCTCCTAACACTTATGTTGCTCATGTTCTTATTTGGAGAAAGCTTTTCTTTTTTTCCTTTTTTCTTTTTTCTGAGGCTATGAGGCAAAGGAAACTTTTGGCTGGGGCAAAGTATTCTTAAAGCAGAAAGGAAGCAGAGTCTGAGGCACCAAAACAGAACTTCAAATATTTTTCCATTTGCAAAGCAGCGCACAGGCAGAAAGGAAAGGTCGCATCCCAGCCCTGCTAAAACTGATGGGAAATGTACCATGGCCACCAGCTTCCATGAGATGAGAGATCCACCCGAGGAATCCAAACTTATCAATCTGTCCATTGTAATTATGACTATTGAGGTGTTATTTGTGTTGCTGTAGCAGCTTGCAATTCCAGTTAACGGACAGTATCACCTTTGTCCAGGAGGTTGTACAAGCCCAGATCAAAGACATGTTCCTTGCCCTGGAGATCTTGAAATCAAAGTTTATGACTCACCTTAATGGGTGATGGAGGAACTGCATGGGGAAGGCACCTCCCCCTTGCAAGCTCTTAGTTGATACCTGTGTCCTGCTGCACCCCTAGACAGACAAAAACTTTTTTAAATGGCCAGATGTCTAAGCCCACCTATGCTGCATGCATAACAGAATTGGATGCCACCACCCACTCAGGGGCGTATACAAAGGATCAGGTGTGAACCTTTGACACCTGCACTTTGTGATACCTGCATTTCAGGAATGTGGTGGTCAGTGTTACAGGAGAAGCTCTATGAGAACTCTCATTGGCTCCCATTCCCTCCACCGAATTAACATGCCACTTTATTAGGAGCCTCAATAAATCTGAGTCTTTAATAGTTCTCCTGCAAGGTGAATCTGATTCTTATAATGATGTAGCCCCCGGGAAATCAAGCCAAGCCCAATATATATAACTAAACCAAAACATAATGAGAGTTCTAGATTTAGCAGTATGTTCAGAGGAGAAAACAGTGTTCCTTCATAGGAGACATTGGAGAGCTAAAGAAAATTTAAATTATTTGGTGCTCCAACACCAGATAATTCAATATCAAAGGGAATACCATCATTATCTTTGGCATCAGGATATCTAAATTTAGGCTGAACTGATGGAAAAACAAAAATTGTTGTAATCAAAATCACGAAAGAAAAAGGCCTTTTAAACTTGCTCAATATGTAACTTGGCTGGAAATTAAACAAAAAGAGTGGAACCTAAACGGAGGAAAATCAAAATTGAAAAGCTTGGAGCAAAGTTCCTTCAAGCATGGGTGGTCAGGGCCAAGTGGGGAGAAATATATATATAAAGAGCTTTTAATAAAATTATATCATGACTTTACACATAACTTCCATCAGACATTTTCTATCAGCAGCAGTGAATCCCAAAAGAAAGAATAAATAGCTGCAAACACAGCCATAGGAATTTATAGTCCCAAAAGAAAAAAAAAAAAGTCCTGATCTACAACCTTGTGACACACGTTCACTTGCTGAGAGAAGGACTGACACCATCAAATAAACTCATGAAAAATCCCAGCAAATTCCAGTCAGCTGCCCCCATCTAACACTGAAGAGCTAGAAATCACTGTGTATCATCTGTCTCGGTGATTCGTTCAATGAAGTTACTAATGATGAACTCTCAGACAATAATCCTATTTCTCTTAGAAAAATAGGATTAAACATAATGCCCAGTATGAAGCCAAGGCTTCTTAGGTAGGTAATGGCCCTATATGTCAAAGAATAAACAATAATGTCTTTATGTGGGCAGTTCCTAGACCCTGGGGTGTTGCCTGGATGCAGCTCTTCCCCGCAGCAGCAACACTGGGTGTCGTGCGCACCAGCAGCAGATAGAATTCAGACGTCTCGGCAATGTTCGTATACCTTCATTTGGGAGCCTGCAACCCTTTAATGTCTTTTTGGGCTTGTTTGTTTGTTGTTTGTTTTAGGACATCATTCTAACTGTAGAAGCCAGAAAGCCTATTGTTTAGTTTCCCTCACAGCACCTTTTCAGACCTTTTATTTCTTCTCAAAATGAGGTGAATTTTTTTTTAAGAGGAAATAGTTGTGCTCTGTCTGGGGCAGGTTTCCCAGCATTCACCTGGCGCTATGAGACAGCCCTCCACTGTGAGACACTTTCAGTGCTAGGAGATGCAGCACCCAACTCAAGCTCCCCTGTTCCTGGCACCCAAAGGCAGCTGTTGAGTTCTTGCCGTTTTCCAAATGAGGTGCTATTGCAGCATACAGCTGGCTCCCCCACTTTGCTGCCTGGCATGAATGTTGTACCACTACCCAAGGCTGGCTGCTCCATTGGTAGAGCGGTGGGAGATGCTGCTGCTGCCCATAGTGTGGACCACATCTGCGTTGGCAGTGGTGGGACGAGGGTCTTCTCTGACACAGTGGGAAAGATGGGGGATCACTGCAGTCAGATCCTGTCCTGCCATGGGGTGTAGGAGGCAGTGGATGGGAGGGCCAAGAAGGCCAGTGGTATCCTGGGGTGCAGTAAGATGAGTGTGACCAGAAGGTCGAGCGATGTTCTCGTTCTCCTCTACTCTGCCCTGATGAGGCCACATCTGGAGAACTGTGTCCAGTTCCTGGCTCCCCAGTTTAAGAAGGATAAGGAATTACTGGAGGGAGTCCAGCAGTGGCTACAAAGATGATTAGAGGTCTAGAGCACCTTTCCTATGAGGAAACACTGAGAGAGATGGGTCTGTTCAGCATGGAGAAGAGAAGGCTGAGAGGGGATCTTATCAATATTTATAATTATCTCAAGGGTGGATGTTGAAAGGATGGGATCAAACTCCTTTCAGTGATGCCCAATGATAGGATGTGGGGCAACTGGCACAGACTGAAGCACAGGAGGTTCCATCTGAATATGAGGAGAAACTTCTTTACTTTGAGGCTGCCAGAGCACTGGAACAGGCTGCCCAGAGAGGCTGTGGAGTTTCCTTCTCTGGAGGCATTCAAGACCCACCTGGATGCATTAATGTGCAATCTACTCTAGGTGAACCTGCTTTAGCAAGTGGGTTGGACTAGATGATCTCTGGAAATCCCTTCCAACCCTAGCCATCCTGTGATTCTGTGATGCTGGAGAAGAGGGCATTTGGGCTGTGCACTCTGCGTGAGCCCACCTAACCATTGTTCTCCCCTTCTGTGAGACATCACTCTTTGACCAACACTCATCAGTCTCCCAAATAACAGAAGGAAAGGAGCATTCCTCCCACATCCCCTCCAGTGAAACTGAGCTGCTCAACCACCATTTATTTGTAAATCTTTTTATGTGAGTATGTCCCTCCATGCTCTAAGAGAGCAACAGCAGGGAGTCTTGGGTGATGGCATTAGCATTACCCGCTAGTATTATTCGTTTGTGCTTGCTTTGAGTGGTAAACTGCTTTTGCTCTGCACTGACAACCTCCCTGGCTGCTGATGGATGGGGACAATGGCAACTCTCAGCTCTAACTGGTGTAGAGGGTCTCATTCTCTACTTTGGCACGGAAGTTGCAGTGTGCTCCTTAGGACAAGGAACAGAATGTCTTCTACACGACAGGAGTGTCCTCTTTTCTCACAAAGTAGATCGACTACTATAAGCAGGAAGACTGTGGGATGGGGCCATAAAAGAGGGCTTCTGGGTTCATGGAGTTTGCAGGCAAATCTTATGCAGTCACCGGTGTCAGAACACATCTACAAGAAACTGAGGTGTGGGAGTCAAGTCACTGAAGGAAAGAATGACTGCAGAGGAGCCTGCAGAAACATCTGCCAGACATCCTCATGATGCATGGCACACACCCATGCCTTCCACTGCTCATCTGCTGAGGTTACCTCACAGTCATTTTCTCCCATCTACTATGGGCTTCATCTCAAACTCCCAGGGACAATGGAAAAAATTGCAGTGACCTCCAAGTCGGGGTTGGAAAACATCAGCCCTTACGGAGTACAGAAGCTCATCTTCGCTGAGAAATAGGATGAATTTTTGTCATTTTTCTCTGCTTCATCCTCTGTAGCTCCTTCCTCCTTGCTGTTAGACAGGTTGACTTTAATGGCATCGTCTTGAATGCATTAACCTCTTCCATTCCATATGGTAACATAAGACCGGCTGTATTGGGTCAAACCTAAGGACTGTCTCCCTGGTAACCAATCTCCAACATGACCAGAAGCAAATACTTAAACACATGTCAGATGTGATACCTCCTCCTGGTTCCTGTATGTGGGAACTTCTGAGCCATCTTAGACCATCACTTTAGCTACCATGAATCCAATCATATTTATCTTCTATGAATCTGTGAAAGCCTTATTTGAAATCAGTTCTGAATTAACTGTGGTAATGAATTTCCTGGTTCACTTACTTGGTAGGTAAAAAGGTAACTTTTTGTTTATTCCCTCCCTTGCCCTTCCTCTCTGCTTTGAAAGTGTAGCTAAAGATTATAGCAGAAGAGCATCACTTCAGCTGCTCAGGGCTGTCATGCAGCTGCACCTCTACCACATTCCGCTTTCCTCTCCCCTCCAGCTCCCTGCCCAGTTTTCACTTGGTGGTTCTGATTTACTAAGCAGCTTCGGGGTTACTTCTTTCAGATCATATGGTTTACAGCAGAGTGCAGCTCAGCCGATGACAACAGCCATAAAGCTAACCACAAAGGCTTTGCGATGCCGTCACTGGCAGTTTGCACCACTTACAAGTTTCTCTCCTCTACAGTGACCCCTTCAACTGGCTTCTGGACTTCTGTTTCTCAACAGTAAAATCAGCAGCCCTGAACAGCCAGTCACTAACTCAAAGTGAAAAACAAACAAACAACAACAAAAACCCCAAACAAGCAAACAAAACCACAAAGAAATGAAACAAATCCAGCATTATATTTTAGAAAATGTGACAAGGCTGAAGAAATTCAGTTTAAAACAGCTGGGAAAATCCTTCCCTTTGACTCAGTGGCCAACTCCTACTTCCAGTGGGACCTTTCCCAGAGACTACTGATGGTCTACATCGGCCTTTCTCCTTACTCCACCCTACTCTTCCCTATCATCTCATTGAGCTCTTGAATGCAGTCACCCTCACATATTTGGGTTGCTGATATCACAAGGATTTCAGCCAGCCCCTTAATTTTCAAATTTGGAACCAAATATAAGGCCACACTTCAGTCACTCCTGGGACAGGAACATGATGGCTGTCAAGGAGGAAAGTGTAGGAAAAGCCTGTGGGGAAGGAGATGGGAGTTCAAAGGGTTCAGGAAGGGTCACAGGCATCTTAAATACCTGATTTTCTCCTCCCTGCAGCATAACGTAGCTCAGGTCAGCACAGGACAGCAATGTAGCAGGGAATACAAGAGCTGAGCAAAAGCCACTGTCTTAGACTGGAAAGCCATTGTCCTAGAAAGCCATTTCCCTCTTTAATATTGTTTTTTTCTGTAAGGTTCTCCCAGTCAGATTAACTGGTATCACTGACATGGAAAATTCAATTTCTACTGTGTTGGTGTTACTAGTCTTGTTGTTAATGCATTGTTGTTACTATAATTAGGCCACATTGACAAACTCATTTCAAGAGGGAGGAGTTGTAATATTAACTTGTAGATTCTCTTTAATTTTAAATTTCAATATTTTATTCAACATTTATTCAACATTTCTGTACTCTCACCTTTCCCTCTCTTTTATTGTCGCTTTCCACAACTGCTGGTGCAGTGAAGATTTACAGCCATTAGGAACTGAAAACCACTTTGCCCCTGCCCAGCCAAAAAGACCCAGCAAGCACATCCTACACGGGAGAGCCTTCCTTGAAACACTTCCCTGTGGACACTGGAGCTTGAACACTGCCTTTGAAGCACAGCCTAATGCTGGTCTCACTGGTTTCTTTGGTATCAGCACTGAAACTCTTTGGAAAATTCCATTCTTCAAATCTAAGAGCAGATTTTGTCCAGTTTTGTTGGGTGGGTCCCAAACACAGCAATTTAATTAGGAGGTTTCAGACCTCCCTGCATGCTTATGCTCACACTAAAGTTCCTATTCAACATATCCAGCGGGACCGAGAGCAAGTTCTTCTACCAAAGCCACGTAACGTTTTTGACATACTGTGCAAAGGTAGCCAAGTGGAAAAAGCAGGCTGCCTGCCTAGTCTCAAACACAGACAGTAGCCACATTCTTGTAGGGAGCTCAGAGCATGTTCAAGAAATTCAGGGAAGTTAAATGTCCCAAAATGGAACTGTTTGACTTGGAATGGAAAGCTTCATCATCTGTCCTGCAGAGGTTTGCCCAGCTCCTTTGGTCTCTCCATCTGTTTGATTTGCTCCTTCATTTTTTCCATTTCCTCCCCTACCTTATTTTTCAGGGTTTCAAACATAAAATTGTTGGCTTTCCATTATGACATCACCAGTTACACAGTGCCTGCTGCATTTCTTCTCACTTTTGAAAGGGGGAATTGGGGGGGCTGATGCTTTACAGTTATATTTGTATGCCCAATGACATATGGAAATGTTTAGAAAGAAAATTTTCAAACAGTCCACTTGTCGTTGGTTACAAGGCAAAACCAACATCTCTCTTCCTTCCTCCTTTACTACAAGTCCCGTTGCATTCAATTCCTGTAATTAGGAGGTAATTATAGACTCTCAATGACCTCTTTTATGTTTCAGGGGATATCATCAAGTATATAAGTTACATTCCTATTTCATCGAGTAATAAGGTAAGTGTTAGGAGGCTGAAGTTCTTGGCAGAGCCCTATATCTTACCAGCACTTACGTTTGGCTGCTATATGTGACTCATTAGATGGAGGTGGGCAGGTGACATGTTCAGTAAAGGGAAACACATGATAAAGTGGGGATTCAAGGATTTAAACTTCAGCTAATAAAGTATCCAGACAAAGAGGATTAGCTGTGTTTGCAGGAAGAGTGTTTGCCTCTGTCAGAAGCAGGATAGCCCAAAGAGACTAAACTATATCCGTTTTGTTCCTTCTGTCACCAGTTTCTTGTCATGCTGGAAAAAAAAAAAAAAAGGAGAAAAAAGAAAAAAAAAGAAAAAGAAAACAGCTGTCTTTCAAATGGATGTCACCATTACCTCAGTTATTACATTACAAAAGCATTTTTAAATCAGACAAATTTTCTGGTTTATATCCCAGGTTTGGATTTCCTTTCCTTAAAGACAGGGTGAGGTACAGAGCTAGACAAAACAAAAGTTGTTTTAGGAGCTTAACAAGTGGATCAGCATGCACAAGTCTACCCTGCCCAAGGACTGAGCTGCTACCCTTTCGCATCATGGGCAGTCATAAATTACAGCTCTGCTTTAGCTACTTATTAGCCAGGTCAGAATGTTTGAGGCTCTAGGTAGGAATGGCAACATCCTCACACAGCTGGAAGATTGGAAGCAAGGTCCTTAAATCTGCATCCACAGACATGAGGATACATCAGTGACCTTTACTGGCCAACCTCACTCTTGGGGCATAAAACAAGGTATCATGGGCTTCCCCAGAAGCAGCGGGCACTTTTTACTGTGAGAGAGCACGGAAAAAACGACATTGGGTGAATGCAAAGGAAGTTCATCCTAAAGCATGGCCAGCAAATGGTCTTTGGGAAAATGTGGTAGAACACAAGCCAGGGCCTTTCCAAGCACCTTCCCAAATGCAGTGGCTGTCGCCTGAAGCTGTTAGACAGGATCAGAGGTGGGAACGGTTGCAAACCTGCATTGTTATTGCTGGTTCTGTGCCAGAGCTGACAAACCATCATCTGAAGCACCTGCAGACACAACAGCAATAGCTTCTTACTAAAAGTGTTTGGAGCTGACCTGCATATCCAGGTACACAGGGCTCAACCCATATCTCACTCACAGTGAGCTGCAGCTGCCACCTGTATGCCCAGGGGACATGTCAGCTTGACTCATCCCCGTGCTGTTGTTGTGCAGGTTTCAGTCATCTCCCAGCTCTGCTGTGCTGGCTGCCCCAGAGTTACAAGCTTCAGTCGTGAGCCAAGGTGACAAACAGCTTCTAAAAGTGAAAATCAGTTTTGCCAATGCTATTCTGCCCAAGAGGCTCGGCCTACTTCCTGATGTTAAGGAAGGGCATTATGGCAGATACAATACCTGTAATGTCTTGTTGCTACAAGAAATACGTAATGACTGTATTGAATCGGTTCAATCCAGGAAGACTTGGGGTGTTCCCAAGCCCAGGTACTGCAAGAAACCTAATGACTTAGGCTCCTCACTGTGCCAGGCAAGCAGCTTTACTACCTTTTCACTCTAAAGCTTTCTTCGCTTCAGACTTTAAATCTCACATGAAAGGATGTTCACCTTTTCTTTCTCCACAGCGTAAGCCACAGCTTGTAGAAACCAAAGACTTCAATCTTGATAAAGAAACAGATTGCTATAGTTCTCGTCAGCTGAGGCTTAGAAAAAAAACAAATGCACAAAACCCAAAACCTCCAAAAAACCCCATACATACTTTGCAGAGCAAGGGTTGAACGGCACTGTTCTCACAATGTGGAGGAGAAGGAACTGCTTATACCGCTGCAGTTTTTGCAGTTACTGACAGGATTTAAAGAAGAAAGATACACTGGGCAGGCTTGAAGACCTGTTGCTGTCTCTATAATTTCTGTGGCTGGCACCTGTATTTCTTAGCATATGACCTGCCCAGTTAGAGCTTATCACAGAGAGAGCTAAGTCTCCTCTTCTGAGGTCCTAAGTAAGCATGGTAGTAGATCCTGCAAAATGTTGTATATTGTTCTCCTGTATTTTGTATTAAATTTATATACAATCTTGGGTCAATGGCCTAAGCCACCCTAGGTGCTTGAAGACCTTCATTTAACTTTTCCACTTCTGCATTTATTTTTCAGAGCATTGCAGGTTTGGAGCAGCTTTGTCCTGTGCCAATGTGCAATTTAGTCTTCTGTTTTACAAGTCATTGGATGAACTTTTAGTTTTCCATTTATTGGTAAGAAGCTGCTCTTACTCAAAGCATCAACATGTTGCCTCGTAAGTCAGTGAACTCATTCCCCAGTCTCACTGTGGAAAAGAAACACACATGTCACTCTGATTTATGATCTTTTTTAACTAGCCGTTTAGCACTTTTTTTTTTTTTTTTTTTTTTTTTAGATCAAAGCAAGTATCTGTAATGAGAATTTGGAACTGATCAGCCTACCCTCCTCTGTAACTCTAGTTTCTTCTGTAGGCTGCAGGATGTTTTTTTGTGTTACTGAGGTATCATAGTGGCCTCCTATACCTGCTCATGTCTTACAAGAACTGAAACCAAAGACTGTTTCCTGATACTGCAGCAACTGAGCCTGCAGAAAAGAAACTATCAGATGTTTCTGTGTAACAGCTGCACGTCAAAAATAGTAGACTAGCCAACAGCTTCACTGCACTACAAGCATAGGAAGCATAGTGCCTCTAAGAAACATGTTTCTCATTTATTGGAACTGGGCAAGTGAGTCCTTTTTCCATAATCACTTAGGACTGGGAACTGAAACCTTTCAATATAGAGATCTGCATCTGACATTATAGCTGTGTTCTTGTTATTCAGCTACTGTGGCAACAGATACAGACCAATTGTTGGGTATTTCTTTCCTGACTGAATGAGAATTTGCCATTACTGTGCCATAACAGGATTAAAGACGCATGCATAGACACATGCTAAGGTCTGCATAAATAAGGCTGCGCTTAACTATATCCAGCTTTGGGAGGATCTGGTTATGTTCACCCCAGGCATTTCAGGCTTTTGGATCTTGCCCAGAAAGGGACAAAATATGAACTGGGAATTAGGACAGAGCAATCAGAGTCATCAGGAATCTCCCTGTCTGTGGTTTGAGGAGGGTGACTTTGCTACCATTAGCTGTACTTCCAACCCTTCACTTCTAAGATGACTATTTTAGAGGTACTATGACAGACCCTTAAGATGAAGGCAACAAGCAGTGTATAAAGCCATGTAATTACAAGGCTCTGAGTTCCTTGAAGGAACTGCGGTAGCGCAGAAGCCCCAAGGCAGTATCCTAGTACCAGCCTGTTCATACAGTTATTATCTGCTGCTTTTTCCCAATACAGCAAAGTTCAGATGTCTGCATGATATGTTTGCAGCATGATGCTGACTGCCTCGTGCTTTCAGCTGCTCGAGGGAAATTTTCAGGGATGTTGTCTGACTGAATTTAGACACCCAAGTGCACACAAAAAAGGTCCAAGCAGCTCACTCAGTAAAATGGCACTCTTTCCCTTGGGGAAGGGTGCCTGAGTGTGCCCTACTTTCACCTCTCTTTACTGCAGAAGGGAATTTTTCTTTAAGAAATCATTCCTATGTCACAGAATTTGGACATTTGTGTGGCACAGTGAGTGCTTTTTTTCCTCCCCCAGACGGTGGGAAATCGTTCTTCAACAGCCTCCCACATGGTCAGTACACGGGTGGTTCATTGCCAATGAAAACCCAGGTGCTGCTGAATTCTTGTTAGTGATTCAAGCAGCAGTCTTCCCTCTGAGTCAAGAGAAAACTAATACCCCCAGAATGGTTTTAATAGGGGCGCTGTTGCAGATTTCTCAGACAAGACCTAAAATAGAGGTCCTGACCACATCTAGTCATTAAAGATCCCACAGTGCTCTTTGCAGAGGTAAGAGCATGAGTCCACAGTAACTTCCCGTTGCCTTCTGCCTATATTTCTACGCTTCTCCACTCCCTGACATTGTTGCAATAGTGTGCTGTCTCAAATGATTTGGGACATATTTGCTTGTAATGGATAAAGTCTTTTAAGGGTATTGTCCATCATTCACTACCTTCCTATTCCAGACATGGTAGGTTTCAGACAGTCCTTCACACATGTGTCTGTGTATACACACACTCAACATACACAGAGGTAAAGCAAGTCCTCTCTTAAATTGCATGGGCACTGGGGAGAGAAGTCAAGTGCAGGAAGTCTGAACTCTAAGCAATCTCTTTAGTACTGGGCATAATTCTCTGTGACCCCAGCATGCCAGTCAGTCCCCTGCCTGTTCAGCCAAGAACATACTGAATGTCTTGCTGAGCTTTGATCCAACAGCCTGATCCAGAGAGCTGCCAGGTGTCAGGGTTCATTTCTAGTTGTGTCTTTCCAGGGGCAGCTGGACTGTGCTAAGGAAGAGAGCACACCCAGCTGTCACCTCCACACATGCCAGGGCCTGGCTGCCACCACCAAGTACATCGGGCTTCACAGAGGAGACTCCTGGTTTTTCTGAGCTGGGCTTTCCTGCAGCCATCCCCACTAGCCAGACCCAAAACTACTGCTCCAGCCCAGGCTGTTTAATGGCACAGTTCATGCAGATAAGTTTCCACCCATAGATGTGGGCTCAGGACCCTCAGGTTACAGCTCCATGGGGTTGCAGTGGAACCAGCTACAGACCAAACTCATCACCCTGCTCCACTGTGCTGTTCAGGTAAATACTGAGGCAGTGACAACACCGTCTGCCTTCTGTACAGCAGCAAGACTTGTTTCCTCTGTCACGCTGTGCAAGTTTCCCCTGCCTTAGAGACATGGCTTTCTGAAGGATGCCTTCAGCTCCCACCCTTGGTGTGGTTTCCCACAATGAGGGAGGGCAGGATTTGGCTGTACACTGTGGAAAGATCCTACGTTGCTTAATCCAGGAGGCACACACATATGGTAGTAAAGAATAGTGTCTTGTTAAGTTTGGTAAGAGAAGAGAAGCTGGAGAAGGTCTTCTGAGATCAGTCAAGAGGGACACCAAATTATAACAGAGGCTGACCTAGGGTAAACCTCATCCCATTTCCCCACTTGTAGCATCTCTTGACCCCATTCTGGCATGTCAGGATAGTGCCATTTGCTCTTAACCTTCACACTGGTTTTGGTCTAGATATAGAAACTGAACTCAAATGTAAAAGGGGCTTTTTTTGTATTTCCTCTGCACAAAAAAAAAAAAAAGAAAAAAAAGAAAAAAAAGCCTTTATATAGATATTCTCTGCATCTGGCTACCTCACCACAAGTTACAGGAAATTGGTTGGCTGCCACTTAACACAGCTGTTAACACTTTGGACTAGCAGTAGCCATCGTGCTGATACTGGTTTAAATGAAAAGGATGAGGTATGCAATGGTTAGAATAACAACTGTCTCATATTCCACAAAGAACATAGACGGCGCTGGGATACAAGCCCTACGTGTCTTACCCCACTGCTGCAAACATTGCTGGGGATGTATAATTCTGCTTCACAGTCCTTCTGAGCATCAAAGAGATTCCAACACATTAATAAAATGTGTCATAACAACCTGATGATACAAGATCACTATATAAACATGACTAATAACTATGGCAGTGTCCGGGGACCAAACAAAATCAAGACTGCCCTCTGTACAAGGCAGCAGAGTCACTCCCAGAGAGTTCCAAATGTAAACAGAAAAGATGGATGAAGGCTAGGCAGGAAGGGAGTTACAGCCCTGATTGACTAGCCTAGGAAAAAAGAAAAGCAAGGAGGGATGTAAGCCTCACTTTTCATATGGACTGAGATCTCTGCAGAGCTCTCAGAAACAAGTAATGACATAAATTGTTCTGATGGGAAAGTTCAGCTTCTTAGAAGTAGACTAATCACAGCAGGATGCATATATTCTTGGGTATGATTGTTGACAGATTCCTTTGTAAGTGATTGTTGACTTGATTTTGTCAATACTGATGACATTTTGGAAGATTTGATTGTAGAAAATTACCTTCAGTCAAAGGATTAGGAATTAATTCAGTTCTCTTAATAAGGTCCTTGATTTAAAAAAGGAAGTTTGACAAAGTTAGGGAACTAGTGACTGAAGCCATCTGGATTGAACAGTTTGTAGCCCAACATGCAAAGTCTGAAATTAGTTTAAGTCATAGATGCAAATGAAAGGGACAGGGGGTTGGTGCAGGAAAGGGCAATAATCCTTCTAATGCAAATAACCAGCTCAAATAAGGAAAATCAGAAATAATTAAAGACCCAATTATAAATGAAAAATGAGCCCCTTCAGAGAGGAAAGGTACAACTTGGAGATCAGATCTATATGCATAGAACAAAAAGTACCAAATACCAAGCTGGTTTAGATCTTGCAAAGGAAATAAAAACAGTAACTTAACGTTCTTCAGTTATATAAATAAAAAGAGAACAAAGAAAGGAGAAGTGAGGGCAGTATTTGGTGAGGGCAACTTAAAGATCATAACTACAGTAAGCAGACTGCCTCAAAACTCAGTGAATGTTTTCCCTCATATTTCAGTAAGGATGCAAAATGTGGTGGCAAAAGCAGGATGACTAATGGCAGTGGAAGAAAGGTGAACCAGAAATGACCACACTTGAGATGGAAGTGGAGCTTAAAGAACTCACTGCCTTCAAACTGGGTAAAATGGACACTCTCCATCTTCACCTCTGGAAGGATTTGCATGTGAAATTGCAGGCTGGCAACGCAGACCTTTAATGACTTTTTTGAACTTGACCGAGGCCATGTGATTGCAGAACAGCAAATGTAGTTCCTGGATTTGAGAAAGGCAAAAATGCAATCCAAGTGACCACAGGTCTGTTAATCTGATCTCAGCATCTGAACTAAAGCTTTATATGTTATTGGTGAGTTAAAGGTAGAACTAAATGGAAAATAAAATTAAAAAGTCAATAAGAATTTATCAAAGTTCCATCAGTTCAGGCTCATATCTTTCTCCCATGGCAATGACTGATTTTCTAGACTAAAAGGACTCATGTATCTGTACTTAAGGAAGTCACTCAGCAGTGTGTTCTATGGGTTATTTAGTTAAAATAGATGAAATGGAGAAGAGTGTAAAACTGTCATGTAGGAATCAGACATAAATGGACAGACTGCAGCCAGGCTGTTAAGTACTGGGTTAAAGGTGGGATGTTCATGTGAATTCCTTCAGGATCTGTGCGGCCTGATCTGACTGAGGACCAAGGCAGTCCACGCAAGTTTTTACCATACACATTGACTGAAATATGTCACAGCCCACCCTGCCTGTCCACATCTTGGCATTGGCGCGGCGAGCAGTGGTGCTATGATTTGGGCATGTGTCAGGTAGGTGCCGGTACCCCACAGGAGGGAGTTGCAGTGGGAGCCATGGGGACAGGAGTGCTGGACACTGAGAGATGACTGGAAGCAGCAATGGTGTAAAGCTGGTGACTTTATCTTCTTCTGCCCAGCATTTCTGAAGCAGAAGAACAAGGGCAAATTGAAGGAGTCTCACATGTATTAAATCTGTGTAGGGGAAAAGGTGGCTCAGCTCTTCTCTAAGAGGAAACAAGACTTTGAGGGGAAGCATACAGTAAGTACCATTTTGATGCCATCACACATAGCTGAGAGAGACTGTACCAATGCAGACAGGGTTTTATACCTAGAAGTGTTAGAATCCAAACTTCTGCATGTTCATTGTTAACTGATTTGACACTAGTAAATTATCTGTTTGTATCCTTTGCTTTTCAATGTATCTGTTCAACATGTTGCACTACGTCCTGATCCTGCAAACTCCTTCTGCGTGTGTGCAGCTGACCAAGCTCAAAGCTAAGCTGTGACACTGAATTTGTTTGTTACCATAGCCAAAATGCTGATGCTCAGCTTATTCCTCCTGATGGCCACCCAGAAATCTCATATGATTTCCTAGCTGGATAACTGCATACTGGAAGCATGTTTTCGCTCAGCTGGGGCTGGTTGAAGCTGCTAATTTATAAAAGGAATCAAACAAACAAGTAAATAATAGATATACAATAATTACCTGGCTTCAGGGGAAGCTGAGAGGGAGGTAGGGTGAAAGGTACTGGAGCAAAGACTTGTGGAAATGCTGCTGAAGGAAAGCTCATACATGAAGGCTGTGTGTTATTGCTGTACGGCAACCTTGCTGTGAGCAGCCAGGTGGAACAGGGTGTAGCAGCACATGGGGCTATGGTACCTACCCCTGGGCTGAGCGCAGACAAAAATGCGAGCCTGAGCTCATGAGGACCTGCAGTGCAGCTGTTCCCTGAAAAGTTTTGTCTGCTCAGCAATTACTCAGAGCAGGCCTTGTTCGATTTCTTCCAAATACCAACGACTGCAAGCTGTGGCTCTGCTGTGGCCATGAATGCACATCTACATGTGCTGTGTAGGACAGAAAGGGAAATGGCCATGGGGTCCCTCAGGGAGAAATGTGTCAGAAGTGAGCAAAATAAATGAGAGAAAAGGGATGTGACTGCTCTCCAAGACTACCTGAAAAAGTAAACACCACAGAAGAAAAGAATGTAAATTTGCCTAAGAATAATATTAATATAAGGAGAAATGGAAATATATTTGCCACAGGTAGATTTAGCCTGGAAACCACAGATTTCCAGCCCTCCAAGGCCTGAGGTTGTGGCGCAGCCTTCCAGGAGGAGCAGGCTTCCCAACAAGGGTGATCAGGTGTTGAAAGATCTTACGTGAAGGGACTGGAAAGGGGACTCTGCACTTCAAGAGCACTGCTCCAGCACCATGTCTCTCTTATTTTCCAGAGTGGCACTTGAATCTTTGAATAGTCCTCTGGATTTAACTGCAGGCTTCCAAACAACAGGAGAAAGCTGAGCAAAGGATTATTTGAATATTAGGGGAAGGAATCTGTGAGAATCCTAAATATTGATGTACTGCACCAGCTTCACACTGGTTTGAATCACTAGACCAGGGATCCAGGCAAGTGATGTGCCCAGAACACTTGCTAGTCTTACATAGCAGAGAGATAGTAATTCTGGGCTCCATTCTGTGCTCAGGTAGACTGAGAGCAATTCCCGTCACTGTTGCCATAAGTTTTGCACTGTCTCTGAGGAGCTGAGCAGAGGTGGTGGAGGAGAATCCCATGATATTTAAACAATAGCTCCCTTGTACCTTCAATCGCAGAGTATTATCTTGAAATAGTTAGGGTACCCTAACTGCATATAGAAATTCTGCCGACATAATCCTGTCTTAACTCAATAGACAAAGAAATTAGCATGAAAGCCTAACAATCATGTCTAGGATCAGAGAGAAACAGACAGGTATTGTTTTATATTCACATTCTAGTAGCATTAGTAAGCAAGCGCAAGGGAAAAGCAATCCTCTGCTGTAGTGGCTGAGGATTTTGGCAGGAAGAATAAATACTGAAAGCTCTTCTTGTAATTAGCTAAACTGTATCTGCAGCATGTAGCATTGTCCAGAAGAATTCCCATTGCTCCAATTGAAGGTGCGTCAAAATCCATTGTGAAGAACATACCATTGAAAAGTTTTGCTAGTGAGGTCTTTAATTATGGTTTTGTTACACATTTAATTTATAGATGAAAGAACAGCTATTGTAAGCTTGGCTGTTAAAATTATATACATTGCAAGTTGTTAAATGAGCTTCTTGCTTTTTCTTAATTCCCAAATATATCAAAAAAGTCATTTAATGTAATGTATGTGGAGTTTTTTCTCTTTTCTTTCTTTCTTTCTTTCTTTCTTTCTTTCTTTCTTTCTTTCTTTCTTTCTTTCTTTCTTTCTTTCTTTCTTTCTTTCTTTCTTTCTTTCTCTCTTTCTCTCTTTCTCTCTTTCTCTCTTTCTCTCTTTCTCTCTTTCTCTCTTTCTCTCTCTCTCTCTCTCTCTCTCTCTCTCTCTCTCTCTCTTTCTTTCTGTTAGATTTAATTGGATGGGTACAGTAGTGAAGCAGAAATAGTGGCATGCATTTAAAATTAAATAGTACAGGACAAGATTTTAGATTTAAATTCTGAGACATCTGAAAGAGGCACAGCAAACTTAAAAAATAAGCCTACTTAGCTCTTTGGACCTCCTTTGGTTAGCAGTAGCCTCTGCAATTGCTCTAAATAAAAGAGAACAGTAGATTTTTTTCCTAGTCAAAATGTGCCCTGATGTATCTGATCACTGTTACTGCTGCCCTGGAAAAGCCGAAGGGATCCTCATCACAGACGGGCCTTTCTTTCCATGCAGACCTCCCAGGATACAAATGCTTCCAACCAGAAAGATCCATATGACACACAGAGCTGAAAAACATTTTTCTGGGTAATAAACAGAATAAACTTGTGAATTTCCACCCTGGTCTTTCTTTAGGTAGTGCTGCCCTCTCATAAACTAATCCTATAAAAAAAATCAGGCTCTGTGACAAGCTGGATCTCAAAGCCTTTGATAGATCCCACTAAGTTTCTCCTCAGGCTGTGTAAGAACACAGTCGTGCAATCAGAAATCTATACCTGTGTTATTTTCCCCTTTGCCTGCACATGTTGGCACCTACAAGTCCCAGCAGACGGTGTGATGTGCCAGACACTGCTTAGGCAAGTGAAGGGGCAGCCCTGGTGCAAGCCGGTTCATCCCGGTGGGGAGCCCTGAGCAGATCTCAGAGGATCTCACTAGGAAATTGATTTAACACCAGCATGTGTTTCTGAACCTCTGATGAAGCAATGCTATGAAATGCCTTCTGATGATGAGATTTACCATCTGTACAGGGAGCAGACCTGCCAGGAGCAGCCCCAAGTGTGGCCTGGATAGTGTCTCAAGCATGGAGAACCCTGAGTGCCCAAAGGGGCCATACTAGTGTCTAGGCTCGGTCATTAACTCAAGTGCTCACACAGAATTAAGAGTGATGTTCATCAGGAAAGAAAGGAGAAAACTCAAAATAAGTCACCTGCTTTGCTAGCCAAAGCCAGAGCAGATTAAAGATTACTGCTTCCAAAGAAAACATGCGAACAAAGTGCACCAAACATTATTCATAAACAGCTGGCAAATGCATGTCAATTAATTCCTAACCTGCTTGCAGACTTTCTCTGAGCAGAAAATGAAGTCACATTCACAAAATGAATTATTCACTGGAAATGATTCACCAGCTTCATAAATTACCTAATCCTTGATCTCTTTTTCCAAACAGAGCTGATTAATTTTTCTGGATTGTTTTCAGTATTTGTCCCAGAAACTTAATTCTTTTCCAGCTTTTTATCCCTCACTTGGTTTCTATTACATTTTTCTTGCCTGTTATCTAATCCTAATGAGAACTGTTTCCTTCCTGACTTATTTCTTTTCAGTGAAGTCCTTGTTAATTGTTGTCTTCTGTTTGCTAAAGTGATTTTCTGGGTCCCAGATACTACATACTCCTTGCTGGTTCACCTCAACCCTCTTAATTTGCATTCTCAGTCCTCAAAGTTTCAGCAGAAACTCTCTATGCCATCGAGCAGTATGCTGTCAGCCACTTGTCACTATGCATTTGCACACCCATCTATACCTTGTAGCTTTCTTCCTCCTTTTCAAATGCCACAAACCCACCCTTCTATAATTTCCCACTTAGTGTGTAAACAATTGTCCATTGGGACATATTTACTGTTATTGAACTTTTGTCAGTGGCTGCTGCCATTCATGAAATGTTGGATCATGGATCGGAGCTTCGCCATTAGGTGTCCACAGGTGAGCTACCACTGGCTTCACAGCATCCACAGGGATGAGCACAAAGTCAGGCACATGCCTTTGCCATGCCCAAGCTTGGTGATGTCACTGTACAAGACAGAAGAGAAAGGACCACATGGGGATGGGAAATAGAGATGACAGGACCACAGAGTAGGTTGTGCCATCACTCTACCTCCTGTGCTGGCACAGCATGGGCCAAGGGAAGGTGAGGAGTATCCTGCAAAAGAAATTCCATTAAGTGCTCTGCTCCCCGAACTCCAAGGGTGCAAGGGAAGGTGTAGATCCTCTGGCACTAGATCTTCCTGTCTGTTCCTCTCGCGGTGCATGCTGCCACATACAGCAAGACAGCTCATGGCTTAGTCCTGTCTTTTATTTGCAGGAGCCGATCTTTTCTTCAGCTTCCCAGTGACTCTGCCCTGTGGCTTTAAGGCTGGGTCTCGAGAGCCTCTTTCTGTAGGCATCAGAGTCCAGAGTAAAGTCCAGAGCTATCTGGACACTCTTCACCCCTTTCCCTCTTCAACTTGGGAGGTTCAGCTTCTCCATTTCTTTTTGCTGATCGACAGTCTGAGGCAGTGAGATACACTGAATGAATTACAGTCACTGGTAAGTGACATCAGGTTCCATTTACTTGTCAAGCTAATGGCAAAGCTGTTGTGATAAAGGCTTTTCCAATGGTCCAGAAACACCACATTAAAATCTGTGCATGCACCAAAATGTTTTGAATTACAAGTGGTAATGTTTTTTTAACTGCATCCTTTCACAGCAGACTGGATTTTTCAGTCTGACATGTTACTCTTTTATTCCTCAGCAAAATTAATGTAGAGTGCTGCCAGATCAGAGTGGCTCAGTTTTGTGTTTACTGTTCACAAGAGTAAATGACAGAGCACTGAGCAGAGCCACGACAGGCAAAATTTTCAAAATGGCCAAGCTATAGAGAGGAGGAAAAGTCCACAGCCCAACTTGTGAGGAAGCAGCACTATCTAAAAAAATATACATAAGACCTAGTACTGCTACTGGTTTGTAGTAAAAAATCTTCTCTGCTCAGAGCCACAGAAACATGCAGAGCAGTTGAGCCAAGCTTAACTGTCAGACTAAGGAGTGGCAATCCTCCTTATTTCCCATGGCCACCCTTTCTGTGGCCATTTTTTTGTTTGTTTGTTTCTCCCAAGACAGGAAGCTAGTGCTTGTGGTGATATCTTAAAAAGTCCCTTTTACCTGTTTTGACTTTTTTGAGGAACAGCCTTCTAATGTTCAGTTCATAAACTGGGGAAGACCTGACAAACTGAAATGCTGAAGTCGCAGTGACGTCTTCTCAAATTATCAATTACTTACGGTCTTGGAAAAGAAACATTCTGTTGTTCTGGTAATAGGCTTTATACAAATGTGAAACACAAAATTGTTAGCAGTAGAAGTGTGACAGTTAGCTTAACCACATCTTCTCTAAATTGGTGACACAAGCCAGAGTCCTAAAAATAAACATTGTAATTGCGGTTTTGGTTTCAGAGCCATATCATAGTCAATGGCTTTGGTGCATGTAAAGGAGAAAAAAAAAATCTCTTCTTCCAAAAAAATGAGAAAGACACCTCAAACTGTCATGGTTTAAGCTATTCTAGCCTAGATAGATACAACCACAGTATGAAAAACTACCTGTTGCCATTAAAGCACTTGTCAAAAGTTACTGAAGGCCCAGCTGTCAGGAGCAGCCTGCAGTTGAAGACCAGAGAAAAATTGCTCTAGAAAAACTGTGAGGATCAAAGTCATTTACAGGTCCCTTCTGAGCTGGACACTGAACTGGAATCACTACGAGACACGCTCTGAAGGATTTTGCTCAGTTAGGGTCTGAGTGACCAGCTTGCCAACACTCATTCTGTGTGACATGGACTTGCTATCCCATCGCTAATGAGGCTCTGAGGTTCCTCCCATGCAAGACCAGAGCAGAGGAGCCATCGGGAATAAACTCTGGTGCAGTCTGCAGAAACAGATACTTCACTTTTCTGATTACATGCATCTGTACTGAGCTGTTGTTGATTAGTCTGCATGTGTCAATGACAAGCTAGTAATTTATTTATTTTGTGCACAGTGAATTGATATCATGCTCTGCTGAGGTATCCTGGGAAATGATGTGGATACTGGAGTCCAGACCCCATGTTGGAGTCCCCAACACTGTAAACTCTTTGGAGTACGAGATAGAAGCTCAGCCTGTGGCGGGGAGCATTCCACACATGCTGTTTTGTGTTCATCTCATTTTTGCTCTGTTACAGGAGAGGGAGGAGGAAGACTGGCCTAATTAACAACCACCAACTCTTAATTAAGTTGAACTGTTCTGTTTCACTGCAGAATTTCCACGTTTTCAAATGAGGGGGACACTTTCACCCTTCTTCCTCTTCTGCATCTAGAGAAGATAGTGTGAAAAAACAGCAAGAAAGAACATAAACCTATTGTTCCCTCCAAACCTAATATCTTAAATTATGAAATGCAATTTCATTCTTTTCAATGTGGTCATCACACTCATTTATTTTCTGTTTTTTGCCGAGAAAGTGGAAAAGTTGGAAATTTCCAACCAGGCCAGCTCTAGATGGAGTAACAACTTCGAAGGTTAGCTTTTTATCAAATATGTTATTAAACAGCAAGGTAGCCCTGAAAAATGAGTGTGCTTACCCCAGTAATGGTGTGGAGTAGGGAACTTGCAATATTAAGGAAGATTAGGCAGCTGAGTCAACCCAAACAGTGGTATGCGGTGACCTTAGCTGTTCCCATACATGCTGGGTTAATATTAGGGGAAATACTCTGTATCTAAAAGAGCTGCTGCGCAGAAAAGCTGTTTCCATGGCACAACTAGTTCCAGTTAAATCAAAACAGTAACCACAATATAGTTCAATTCTACCTCACCAAGGGAAGAGTCATACACCAAAACTACATCGGTAGCAGTGAACTTCAGACAGGGGGATTTCTAAAAATGGAGGAAGCGCTTGAGAAAGATCCTAATGTCAAAAACAGGGAAATTAAAATCCTTAGACTCAGCAGGGAGACTGAGTGCATGCCCTGCACAACCCATAAGAGCTATAGAAGGTATGTGGCTAAATTGGAAAGGAAGTAATGGGCAAAAAATAAAACAACTCACATGGGATTAAATGGCAGAGTTCAAAAGGTTATTAAAACCATGCTGGTATGCACCAGAAAATGGAAATCAGAATCTAGTGCAGCTGAAAAAAACATCATAAACAAGCACAGGTAAGTTCTAAAGACAGAAATGAGAGGAGTGAGATGAGAGGGTGAAGATAGAAAGCAAACAGACAGTCTTAAAAAATACATACAACAAAAAATGCCTTTCCATGTGTTAAAAAGCTGAAGCCCAAGAACAAAACAATGGTCTGACTGCTTCCTGGGAAGTCAGCTCATCAACTCAGGTTAGTAAAGACACTAAAGGGAAGATTTTTATACCATATTTTCTTGACTGTGTATTCATAAGTGAATTCAGTGGTGAGATATCTGCCATAAGGTTACCTTTCTGGATACTGAAGATGATGGTCTGTCGTAGTTTGCCCACAAACAAAATAACGGAACCAAGAGAACAGATATATTTCAGACTGAATGACAAAGTAAGCAAGGTGCTTCTCTACCTCCCAATATGAAATTAATACCCATCTCTAAGAGCTAATCAGCAAACACTGAAAATCAAAACCAATGTATAACATTTCCATTCCTCCATTAGTCAGAGGTACCACTGGAGTTATCATGGTCATGAGGTGTCATGAAACTTAACAGGTCTCATATTGAAAAGCATTGAGGTGTTACACTGATACAAAGATAATGAATCTAAAAGAGAATATGTACATTTGGGGGGGGGATTATTAACGTTACATCCATCAGAGCATGCATCTGTGACTAATTGTCATGGGTGGAAAGGAAGTTCCCATAAACATAGATAATGCTATAAATAATCACTACAGGATTTGGTGAACTCCCTACACATTTCTTAGTGTTGTTAGATACAGGATCATTCTGAGGGAACAGTATTGCTGTAATGGAGGTTTGTAAAATGCCTGTGGTCCCACTCTCCTGAGAGAAAACTTGACATCTGCTTAAATACCAATAGTACTGCTTCTGTCTCCCCACCAAGCATTAATTGTGCACAGGTATGCCGAACAGATAAAGTATCCTGGGATCTGACCAAGTCACATCTACAGTGTTTTCTGAAAAACTATATCTGTTCCTGCTGAAGGTCACAGACGAGGTTTTAGAGCTCCCTGGTGCAAATTGCTCTGTTGTATGCTACGGATAGATTAGCTGAATTCTCCAGTAATGTCTTTGTGTGCTTTAGTGAAAATAAAACTTGACTAGGCAAGGCATAGTAAAACTTGCTGGTAAAAAGAGCTAAGAAAGATTTTGAATTCCTCCGCAGGCACATTTACCCATTGCAGACATGCTGTTTCCTGACCCCTAACACGTGATGAGAGCTCTCCTGACGTTCTTGTTTAATTAGCACTACATGGCGGAGCTCTTTGCAGTACGTCAGTAAGCTCTCCTCTCTGCCACAGACATTACCTTTATCTTTTGCGGTGGTTGTGCTGCATTGTCCTGCTCCCTGCTTGCTGTTTTGCAGCACTGAGAGGGCAGGCATCCAGCGAGAGAATTCACAATGAGTGATCCCCATGCAGTAACTGCAGCAATGGGCCCTGAAAATACCTAGATAAAGACAGGACTCAAAATTTCATCCAAGCGAAGCCTTTGGGAGTCGGAGGCCCAAATTCCACTGACCTGAACTTCAACTCCTTGAGACTCCCTTTGCAATTTCACTCTAAATTTCAGTCAGTCAATACCAGCTAACATCATGGGGTTTCTTTCAACATGTAGGTCCAGGTACTAACAGACTGTAGGGATAAAAAAAATACATGGCCATGGACGACTTCACTTTTCCAGACCCTGTGATGAGGTATCCATGAAGTTTTCCGTTGTTTGGGCTGCAGGATCCTCAGTTTGTTCTTTGAGTGCCACACAGTGCATCAGCCTCATTGTCATATGAAGAATGCAAAATGTTTCTGTAGCTTCCTCCTGGGTTTTGTCTCTGAGATTTTACCAGTTGATCCACTGAAAATTAGACAGCAGTTTCTGTGCTGCTACTCTGGTTAAGGAAGTAATCTTTTTCTGTATATGCAATGAAATATTTTAAATACTTCTAGGACGTCTCTGCAAGCCGATGAGCTGTTTCTAGCACTTATTTTAAATTTGGCATGAAAGGGAATTCCCAGCTGAGTTACAGTTTTACCACCTAAATTAGACCTTCAAGCAGATTCCTTATCCACAGGCAGAGGCTTAACCTCCCAGCAGCCTGACGTGAACCAGTACGCTCAGAATTGGGCACTCGTTTTTTTTTCACTGAGCAGTGTTTACCTAATTAAGAGCTCCTCAGTAGTCCCTGGTTAGTTAATTGTGTCATTAGCAGCAGTTTTGACATGAGGAACAACTTGTGTCTGGAGGATCAGGCTGGCTCCTGCTCACCAAGCCCGGCGGAGCATCTCCCCAGGGAGACGGCGGCCGCCTGCCGAAGTGTGTGCAGCACACGTCGGAGTAATTGGTCCCCCGAGGGGCTGCCTGTTCAGCTGCCAGTGGGGATTATTTTGCCTTCTGCACAAAAAGTCGAACTGCCATGGCTCCTCTGCCACATGTTAATTTGTGGCTCCTGCACATGGTGGCTCTTGTGGGGGATTAGGTGGGGGGTGAGAGTTACAGCTGTCTTCTTCACCATTCAGCAGCTTGTGGCAGTGTGAAATTGCCAGGCCCAATTGAAGGAGTGATGGAGACAGTGTCCTGACAGCTCCACCACCTCACAGCACAGCGGCAGACCATGCACAGTTCATAGAATCATAGAATGTCATGAGTTGGAAGGGACTCACAAGGATCATCGAGTCCAACTCCTGTCCCTGCACAGGACAACCCCACAGTTCACACCGTGTGTCTGAGGGCTTTTCCAGTCTCTTCTTGAACACTATCAGGCTTGGGGACATGACACCTCCCTGGGGAGCCTGTTCCAGTGCTCCACCACCCTCTGGGGGAAGAACCTTTTCCTCATGTCCAGCCTAAACCTCCCCTGGCACATCTTCCTGACATTCCCTCGGGTTCTGTCACAGGTTGCCAGAGAGAAGAGATCAGTGCCTGCCCCTCCTCCTCCCCTTGTGAGGAAGCTGTAGCCGCCATGAGGTCTCCCCTCAGTCTCCTCTCCTCCAGGCTGAACAAACCAAGTGACTTCAGCTGCTTCTCATATGTCTTCTTTTCCAAATCCTTCACCAACTTCACAGCCCTCTTCTGGACACTCTCCAGTAGCTTTATATCCTTTTTATCCTGTGTTGCCCAGAACTGCACACAGAGCTCCAGGTGAGGCCGCACCAGTGCAGAGCAGAGCGGGACAATCACCTCTCTGGCGTGGCTGGCAATGCTGTGCTGGATGCACCCCAGGACACGGTGACAAGGGTTGGTTCAGCCAGATGAGAGCATTAATGGTGTAAGATCCCCACGCTGATGGCAGGGTTGTTGCTGCTGCTGCTGCTGCTGCAACTGCTGCTGCTGCTGTTGCATGTCATGAGTTGATTTGGAAGAGAGTTGCCGTGTCTTGGCAGTCAGTCTGTCTCTCCTAGGGATCTGACTGGCACAAGGGATCCTGTCCTTAGAGGTACAATGCCACCCACTCTCCCACCCCTTGCCACTTAGACACACACGTCATTCAGGCAGCCGTGCATACACACACCCCTGTGCTTACAGACAAAATGTGCCTAGGAGACTCAGAAGGAGGGAAAAACCAGTGCAAGCACACTCAAGGACAAAGATTAAGAACAGCCTCACCCTACAATTAACAGATGAAAAGTTTCAAAAACATATGCCTGGACAAAAAAAAAAAATAGGAGAGCACAGCAGATATTTGGAACCAAATGTTCTTATTTTGTCTACCTTCTTTCCCTTTCCAAGGTCATTACCTTTGCCAAAACAGAGATGTTCTGCTTCTGCCTGCATATTATATCTCATTTAATACAGCATAAAGTTTCAGTCTGGAGCAGCATCCCATCCCCTAGACAGCCAGTACAAACCACTGCCCCATTCCTGATGTGCAGCACTCTGCCACCCTCTTTGAGCCACTAAAGCTTGAATCAGTACTTTTTTGTGGTTTGAGATTTGGCATGAGGGAAAAGGTAAGAGCATTATATCCTACCTCAGGGAGGTTTGTAAGAGGTGAGGAAGATACGAATGTATTTTCAAATTAGGGCTGGCATGGATACAAGGTCTTCCAAGCCCCACTGGCGTAGAATCACATGCTGAGCACTGTGGTGGAAGAGATCTTGCCTGGAGTCCAGGCAGGAGTAGCAACAGACCTCTCTGAAAGCATGAGACCAGCAACATGTAGTCATACAAAAAGCACATCAGTTAGTTACTGTGCATATAGTGGCATGATTTATGGGCATGTTAAACCACAATGTGTTTTAATGATTATTTGGGAACATGAAGGAAGGGGAAAATTAAGAAGAAAGGGGATTGGCTTCTTAAAATCAATATATCTATTAGAAGATAACTATATGTTTAAAAGAGAGTGTTCATTTAGCTTCATTAATAGACCAATTGGTTGATAATCCCTCCCACCGCACAAGTTGTGCTGTAGCTATGTCTTCATGACATTACATAGAAAATCATGCTTATGATGACTATTAATTTTTTTAAAAAGTCAAACCATTACACTTACTTGTAACAAATATTCTGTATATCAATACAAAAATTATTCTAATCTCTTGATACATAAGCTAGAAGTCAGAAAAAAGTTGGCAAATATTTTCCAAAAATCAAGGATTTCACATAAACAGACTGACATAAGGATTAATAACATTTTCCTTCAAAGTGGTAAAAACTAGTAGAATAGTTGGCTTTCTGAGTTCAAAGCAGTTCTAAACAAATCAGACATTTGACAAAGCAGGCAAAGCTGTCCAGTTTGAAGATGTAACAAGATTTCTATGGCTGGAAAGCTGGGAAAACCTTCAGAGCAGCTCTAACACTAAGTAATTTATAACAAAAGAGAAATGAGGGGAAAGACCCATAAGGTTCAGTTAAGTACAGGATTTAAAGGCATTTCATGAAAATCTTGGATAATTTCCACGGAACGCAGTCTAGAAGGAACAAAGCAATTTTTATATAAATTGATGGGAAGTTGTGCATATTTAAGGAAACAAACGGCTTTCACTGTGGTAATGTTTGTGTCTATAGGAAACCAATTGGAAAGCCTCTTCACAAATTTTAATATGATCAAAACATTCACAGCACAGATTGTTCTAATTTTCACTCTTAGTTTAATGTCAACTTCCTATTTTCCACAAACATAAACAGAGATCTGAAAATCTTGAAAACAAGAGAAGAAACAGAATGCTGAAGCCAGACAAATTAGGCAAAGGACAAACTGTTGTTCATTCTTTGAACATCAGTTTAAAAAAAAAAAAAGGCAAGAATGTCTCTTGGAGTGACTGCACATCATTAAATATTTGAGGGGCTACAGCAATGGCTAAGTGATGTTTCCCAACTCAAACATGACAGATTTCTTCTTCTCCCGGTATGAGGAAAGAAGTCCCCACGGGAAGGTAAACTCGAGTCCTCTGGGCAGGATATGTTGAAAATCCTTGCTCTGTTGAAACAGTGTGTTTGGTAATCTTACAATCCCAAGGAAGAGTTTAATATAAATGCAGGAGCTGTGGGGAGTGAGGTCGGCTGCCTGCACGCTCCGACACTGAGTGTGTAAGGAAGATTTCCCGTAGACTCAAAGGAGCTTTGCTTCGGGCAGGGACGTGCAACTGAGAGGCTGATTCAGGCAATTGCTCTGCAACAGGGAAGAACCTCCTTGCACAATCCTGGAGCCTGGGAAAGGGATGACCACTGGCATTTCATTGCCCTTGTTTTCAAGTTTCTTGTTTGCAGGGGGTAAACCAGCGCTGGCTATTTGCTACTCGGGCAGTGGTGAGTAAAGTTCTTCATCTTCACCATGGCTGCCTGCGTGCCAGCATTGCTAGACCTGGGGCAGGTGAGCCCAAGGGGTGGATTGTCTCAACAAAGGGATGACAGGTTTGTTGAATAACTTCCTGGCTTCTTCCCTGCAAACTGGAGACAGGATCCAAATCCAGAAGCCCCCTTGCGTTATCACACAACCTTCTTTCTGCTGGCCAGGCTTGAAGAGAAAGCCTCTATATGAGAGATTTAGTGTTTTGGGTGTATTTTGGGGTGAAAGTGAGAGGGAGAGACCAGTGGGAGAATGGCAGGGAGAAAGATAAGAGAAATAGTAAATAAAAAACAGCGACCAACAATACTCCCTTGGTCATGGAGGGCCCATGTTCTAGCTCCTGATCTGGTCGGGATGAATTAGGCTGTCGCCTTGCACCTCTACAACCCAAAGGAGGGGGTCTACCACCTGCCCGGTAAGTCAGCCCTGTGCAACATCTTGCATCTGAGTGTCTCCTCTGGCTCTGGAAGGTCTTCTCCCAGGTAAAGCTTGATCAAAGCCAGCACATTACTGCTGCAAGGTGGTGTTCCTAGAAACAGTCACCCCCATCCCTCAAAGTCCAAGGACTTCCAGCCAGCAGATTATCCCCATTTATTCCCCAACTAGTAACCTGCTTGCTGGGGTCCTCTTTATTGCTGTCAGTGGAGAAAAAAAGTCGTCTTACTGTGTGCTGGAGAAGAAAGCTGGAGCATAGGAGGGAAAATCTAGTCCCAAGGCACTCATTCGTACATTAGAGGTGCCCACCTCACTTCTGGCTGACCTGCCCCAGCACCTGAGGGAGGCATTTCAGGTGACCCCTCAGCACAACACTTGCAAAGTTTTTACATCTACAGTGCAAATGTCTGTTTACTTACTGCCAGCACAGAATCTTTTGTATGTTACACCCAAATCAAACTGTACTTGTAGAAATAACAGGTCCCTTCAAAGACATAAGCTGATGCGTGACATATAAAGTGTTCTCCAGCTCAGCACAATCAGTACTAGAGAAGACTGCCTAAGATCCACACACATCTTTTCTTCCATCAGACACCGGTATCTAAGAGGGAAAAAGTACTATTCCAGTTACAGTATGTGCTTTAGACACCTCTTACATCTCCACCTAAGTGCTCTATTAGGCATTAAAATCATCTTCATATTTTCTTGCCAGTCTAGGATTTTATCATCATATTTTCTTAATTTTAGAACTATTTCACTCTTTCTTTTCTGGCACATGAAGGACTAATTATTCCTGGGAAACAGTGAAAGTGATTACAGAAACCATAACGTTTTTCCTCTATCTCTTTCATCTCATCATCTTATGTCACTACTAGCAAAACCAGCAATGTATAAAAATTACTCATACCTTTTCTTTAATGAGTGGGAATCACCACTAATAACCAGTTCAAAAATCCCAGATAACAAGGGACGCATAAGGAGAGATCTTTCTTGTTTGGCACCTGGTCCCCAGCCAGTGACAATCAGTGGAGCCGACCTGATACAGCTGGAGCCCAAATGTGCCCAAGCGGTGGGAGCATCTGCACGGCACCGGCCGACATTCACAGGGTGCTGATGTCGTGGCAGTGGAGCCGTGCAGGGCTGTAGCAGGGAAGGCTCGTGCTTGGGTTCTGTAAACCTTACGGGTGTTAGGAAAAGGCAGCTGGTGTCCCAAAATCTGCCACAGGGAGCAGGGTGGTTCACGTGTTTTGTGTTTCTCTTCCATGGGGGAGAGATTTCTCTGTCCCCTTGGGCCAGGGCTGCCATGTCACCTTGGGCAGCACAGAACAGCAGCTGTGAGCAAGTGGCAGGTGTAAAACTGTGGCTGTCCTGGCCAGCCTGGGTGGGGAGGAGGAAAAGAAACCACTTTTTCAGGAACCCACTAGACTCTGAAGAGATCGCATGAGTCACCTCACCTCCACTGAACTTCACTTACTGGCATGGGTGATCAGCTTCCTGTGGCTGAAGGGTAATTTTACACTTTAAGCCAGAGCGCAAAACTTTCAAGGCCAACTTGTGTTGACTTGAGCATCTCAAGATCCCAGTGCCTCCACTATTATTTCAGGCAGTCAGCAGCTGTTCCTACTTGCACATCTCATCAATAGAAAAAAAAAATATAAAAATCCCTCCTATTACAAATCCTACTGCAAACTGAGACCATGCAGCCATGGGTGCCAGCAAGCATGCCTTTTGTGGTGGGCTGACCTTGGCAAAGCTTCTCTGTCACTTACCTCCTCAGCTGGACATGGGAGAGAAAATACAACAAAAGGCTCATGGGTCAAGATAAGGACAGGGAGAGATCATTACCATTGTGCTCAAAACAGACTCAGGAAAAATTAGTTTAATTTATTATCAATCAAATCAGCAGAATAGGATAATGAGAAATAAAACCAAATCTTAAAAACACCTCCCCCCCAACTCCTACCTTCTTTCCCAGCTTAACTTGACTCCTGATTTCTCTACCTCCTCCCCTGCAATGGTGCAAGGGGATGGGGAATGGGGGTTTTGATCAGTTAATCACACATTGCCTCTGCCTCTCCTTCTTCCTTGAGGTGGGGGACTCTTCACACTCTTCCCCTGTCCCTGCATGGGATCCCTCCCATGAGACACAGTCTCCCATGAACTTCTCCAGAATGAAACATTCCCATGGGCTGCAGTTTTTAATGAACTGCTCCAGCATGGTTCTGTTCATGGGGTGCAGTCCTTCAGGAATAGACTACTCCAGCGTGGGCTCCCCCAGGATCACAGGTCCTGCTAGCAAACCTAATCCAGCATGGGCTCCTCTCTCTATGGGACCACAGGTCCTGCCGGGAGCCTGCTGGAGTATGGGCTTCCTATGGAGTTACAGCCTCCTTCAGGTACATCCACCTGCACTGGTGTGGGGTCCTCCCCAGGCTGCAAGTGGGTCTCTGCTCCACCAATAACCTCCATGGGCTGCAGGGGACTGTTGGCTTCACCATGATCTGCAACGTGGGCTGCAGGGAATCTTTTGCTCCAGCACCTGGAGCACCTCCTCCCTCTCCTTCACTGACCACAGTATCTGCAGAGTTGTTCCACTTATTCTCACTCCTCTTTTTGGCTGCTGCCACACAGGGATTTTTTCCCCCTTCTTAAGTATGTTATCACAGAGGGGCTACCACCATCACTGATGGACTCGAAATTGGCCAACAGGAGCTGGTTGGAGCTGGTTGGCATTTGGTCTATTTGACATAGGGGGAGCTTACAGCAGCTTCCCGCAGAAGCTACCCCTGTAGTTCACCTGCTACCAAAACCTTGCCATGTAAACCCAATACACCTTTCAACACAGACACCTGTTAACCCAGCTGGCACCCCCACCACCCCAGCCTTCCTCCCAGCTGCTACACTACAGGGAGCATCACTGTCATTGCTGTTGATGTCTGTGTACATTCGGGCTGCAGACGGGTTTTCCTTGCCTCTCTGCCCCTGTTTTCTCTGAAAAGGGCTGCCAGGTAGCCCATTGCCACCCCAGCATGCTAAGAGCCCTGAGGGGTGGTTAAACTTGCCTTGGCTTGGGTGGGGCAGGAGAGGAAGGCAGAGCAGGAGACAGCTCCATGGAGAGTAGCTGTTGGAGCTGCAAGTCACTGCAGGGCAGGCTGAATTTCAGGGATGAGGCAATGTTGCTGCTGCGTTGTCACTGTCAGCGAGCAGAGAAATAAAAACTAAAGTGCTGGGGCCAGCCCCAGGTTCCCTACAGAGCCTTACTAAAATGAGTGGCAAACACCACACTGAAAACCAACCCTGGCTGCAGTTCTTAGTCATTCACTTTCTCCTTTTCCCCCACTGCCTCTCAGAAACTCAGATACACTGAAGTTGCCCACACATTATTGGAAAAACGTTAGCTTTTTAAACTAACAAAGGAGGGTTGGGGGGAACAGTTGCAAATTCATGAAGGAGAAGCTAAATATGTCAACCTGTTGTTTTCCCTCTTTTTACTAAAATACTACAACTCAGCACTGAGTGCTAAACACAGCAGCATTGCTCTTGCCTCTTCATTATTTTGCAATCATTGCCTATGTTACTAGTGGCACAACATCCAAACAGACCTGTGATGAGGTAAAAAGAAAAAAAGAGAGATAATAAGGAAAACAGTGAGGGTACAGACTTGCATCATGGTCAGACCTCAACATTGATATACAGAAACAAAACCTTGTTTTTTTAATACATAGGAATGAAGCCAAGGCTTCCTCTGAGGATTTGGTTGTGCATTTCGAACCAGTTTAGTGGCTGGGAACACTTTGGAGGAGTGTTTGGAGGAGAGTGGAATGGGAGCCTGGCTCTGAAAGGCACTGAACAGGAGAAAGGAGGCTGAAATTCCTCTCCTGTTGGGCACTTGCCTATGGAGAAGGTGATTTATTTTTTTTTCCCATGCTCTGGCACCAAGCCTGTGGCCGTGTACCACAAGAGGTAAGTGGACAATTCCACCAACAGAATTCATCAACTTTTCCTTCTCAGTGAAGGACATCCTAAAACCAGACAGACTGATGGTACAAGTTTAGTGACGGTTTCTTCCTAACTAATGATAAGACATTTGGGAAATAAGTGTTACCTTCACAGTCTCCATCTGCATCAGCCCAAGAATACTCCATTGCCAATCCATCAATAAGCACAGTGGAATGACTTTGACAGAAGCTGAAGAGCACAGACAGAAGTATGTGTAGAATGGCACTGAATGGCACACAAAGCAAGTGATGCTTTTGAATGCATAATGCCTGACTTTTCATAAGAGAAAGGAACTATGTTGAGGTAAGTAAAGCTTAAATCACCTCATTGAAGAGACAGAGTTGCCTGAAGGGAATATAAAGACCATTAGAAAAGAGTTGTTCGTCCTCTTAATAAAATGGATATCAGAGAGTCTTACTGTCTCAGGTTTTTTAAGTACCTTTTTCCACAGGTCAATGGGGAATCCAGCTGAAGAACCTGGTGTTAAGACAGCATAGTGAGTGAAGATAGTTCCTGAATGGGAAAGTAAATATAGCAGCACCCCATTGCTGTAACAGGATTTCACCATGTAATTACCAACCAAATTGTCAGTTAGCAACCCCGGAAAAGTTCCAGTCAGCTACATCAAGTTGTTTCTCAGTCCCCCCACTTCTTGCTGAAGCTCTTATCACCAGCTCTCACCAAAAAGCCACAGATGGCTCACATTTATTTACCTTACTCAACTCAAAGAGCTGAGTGTCACTTCTCTGACTTGATTTAGCGAGGAGGTACTGAACTGCAATGTGAGCAGCAGCTCTGTGGAAATAAATCCATTTCTTTGAAATATAGAGGATATTGTTAAAGAATATTTTTTTATTATATAGATAAGCCTAAAGAGCTTGCAATTAGATATAGGAGAGATAGTGGTCTATCAAAATAGTAACAATTAGGTTTTGTGACATTTGCACTGACCCATGTGTCCACAAAAAAAAAAAAAGAAAAAAAAAAAAGGTATACGACACTGATGAGACAAACATTTAATGAGGACTATAGCACAGCTGAAATATGGCTGTCAGTTTTGCCCAGGGTCATGTTTGCTGTATGCCAGCCTCAGGCTGAGCAATATTGATTCTAGTCTGTTTTTTTCTAAAAGAAGTTCAGTTAGGTGTGACTTGTGCCAACCAGTCAGAAAATATCACACTTCTTTAAAGTAGAATAAAACCTGGCAGCTTGGGACATCATTATTAGCAAAAGACATGCTATAGAAATACTTGTTATCCTCTGTGAACTTGCTGGGCAGTTACTATGCACACACATAGAATAACCAGGCCTGATCTGTGCTGCTCACATACACGTTGCGTTTTTGGTTAAGGGCAGCAGTGTGTTTTTTAAGAATATTTCTCAGTCACCCCCACATATTGCACATTGTTAAGGTTCATGGGACTGTTTTAACACAGGCAAACTGGACTACTTTCAGAGGAAACAAACCTAGAGCAGTGCCTCAGGTGTGCACCAAATGTGCCTAAATTCCTTATGGGTCATGAGAGGCTGAACCTTGGATAAGTCCTGCAGACAGCTTTGAACCACATGTGCAATAGGGGTGCTTGGTTCTGAGAACCAGACCCAATTTAGTTCAAAGTAAACCCCCCAAACTGCACATCGTGGATATGTGACTCAGCACCAAATGCTCTATCTACTGATATGCTCCTACTGTACCAAATTACTTCCCAGTATAAACACAGCAACAGATGTCTCCAGACACTACTGTGTCTTGCCAACACAGCAAAAGCAGAACCAGTGTTAAAAGGAGAGAGACATTTTTTGTGGTATATGAAATTTAAGTCCTGTAGTGAGTGGTCCTGTATTTTTCACCTCAAGTCCCAGCTTTGGAATGCTGAAATAGACTGGAGCAATAAGCAGCAGTGTCTGTTCTCTTAAATCGAAAGGATGATGTTGTAAGTATAAGAACTTTATAACAAAGAAGTGGGCAATAAAATCCTTTTCCTTTGTGCAAAGGTACTTAATTGGTATGCGTGGTTAAATTCTTCTGTGTGAAAACAGACATAATTCGGCCTGGCCATAACTAAAGCCAGAGTCCAGCCATCATGCTGGGGTAAGAAGAACTTTTATGCTGTGTTTTACTTCAAAGATTCCCATTCTGGATGCCTGCAGACCTCTGCCAAGGCCAAAGACTGCATTAGCACTCACTTTGAATTCTTCTCAGCCCCACTTCCAAACATGAACATCCACAGGCTCTGGTTTTCGCTTCCAGAAAGCAACATTAGCCTAGAACATGCTACAGCTAAGGGCAGCCACGGCAGGGAAAGGCAGCAGGGTGTCTCCAGCCGACTCCTTGCCGCCGGCGTGCCCCGTGTGGTCGTTTGCACCTGCGCGGAAAGGGTATCCAGTTTCAGTGGTGGGATCTGACACTCGGCTTACATCTGCTGACACAGCTGTACGTGACTCAGCAAGGCCACGGCCACAATTGGAAAGATGAATTCTCCCCTTTTCTTAGGAAAATAAAGAGCAGCAAGTGTGAGTTTGGGTCCTCATGCTTATGCTGATTTGACTCTAAACTAATTTTGAGCATTTTGGCCAAGGAATCAGTCTACAAGGCCAGAGAAGCGTGTGGTGGTTTTTGGTTTGGTTTGGTTTGATTTGGTTGTTTGTTTTTTTTTTTTTTTGTTTTGTTTTTTTGTTTTTTGTTTTTTTGTTTTTTTTTTTTTTGTTGTTGTTGTTTTTAATTTTAGTTACCATAATTCATGATCTTCGACTACCACGTTTGAATATTTGGATACTTTTTTCTTGTTGAAATGGCAAATGGAGAATCTTTCTTATTTTTTCCATTTCCAGTGAGGAAAAGTCTGATAAAGAGGTTAGGAACAGAGGCTTTCTGGGAACACAGAACTCAAAAGAAGGTTGTTGGTCATTGCAGCTAGTCCTGCCAGGCTGTGTTAACCCCATGCCAAACACACAGAGCAGCCTTTCTGCAGCTCAACAGCAAGGAACAGCCCACAGGAGCTGGGTGAAGAGGTGATCCCTGGGGCAATGGAGGATTTGCTAAGTGAGAGCATCACAGTGATCTTGAGAAGGAGTTGTATCCCATACTATAGAGACAGGCTCTTGGAGAACCAGCTAGCCCTGCTGATCTGACTGGAGGACGCTCCTGATAAAGTGAGATGGCAGCTTTCTTGGAGGGCATGTGACCTGGTATTTGCTCCTGAAAGATTTCTTTGGACTGTCACAATCTTCAAAGGTCTTCTCCTCAAGCCAAGAGAGCCAGATCAGAACACCCAAAGGAAGGACTCACCCAGCATATAAATTAGTTTGTACAGAATGACGATGTATTGTTCTTTTCTTAACTCATCAGTCTATGGGAGTTTCATATCAGATGGTATGGAGAGCAGGTTTACTTTCATGATGAGAGCACTGACCCTCTCTCTCTTTGCTTCAAGGTTGCTGCAGATTAAAGCGAGCCCTGAGCACAGAGGTGGTTGCGCACCATATGCTTACCAGATCACTAGTGCCAGCTCCTTTCTGTGGTAAACTTGCTGCTCCCTGAAACACATAGAGAAGACTTCCTTTTGAGGTGCATGTTTCATAAACTCTTTGCTCTGACACTTTTTCAGTAGGTAAAAATGCCCAAAAGACTTTGAGCAATCACATCCAGCTAATTGCAATTTAAGGTCACTGAGGAGAAACATGTAACTGAATCATAAAATCCATTTTCCCAGACAGTTCTCAGGATTCACCTGTATTCAAACAGGCAAATGCTCCTTTGGAAGAGGACTACCCTCATGTCCTAAGCTCCTGAACCCACTGAGGGTCTGCCTCTGTGAGCTTAAACATGCTGTTCAGCCCCAGAAATAGTAATGTATTTATTTGGGACTGAATGGATCACATGCATGTGTGAGAAAAGAGGAGGAAGGTGCTGCAGCACCCTGTCCATTCCTCTCATTTGCATTGACCAGCACAACACAGATTCCTATGTTATGTGATGGATGTTGGGATATATATAATTTCTCCACCTACTTCATTTAGATCCATGCTGCCTGTGCCCCTGAGGAAGGTTTGTTTTTAATTTGGATCTCCCACCATGATGACCTTTTCTTCAAAGCATCTGAAGACATATTTTTGTTCTAACCAATTTCCAGTTCTCATTAATAGTTCTTAACTTACAAAGCATCTTTCATCCTTTTAAAACCCTTTTGGCAGCAGGTCACAGAAACTGAGGCAAAGGACTGGGAGAGAGGGGAAACATGCATTATTGATTTGTTATATGAAATGTTGTTGGTTTAGAATAGGTAAAGACAGTTAGGTTGAATTGTTCAGTATGCTCTTCATCAAATACATAAGTACCTCTCAAGTTATCCTGAAGCTGCAGTTGCTCAGACTTTGATGTAAGCTCTCAAATCTGCTGGATGGGATTATCTGACAACAGTTACTTCTGAGCATTTTCCTGCAGAATATTTAGGGATCCTGTCTTCTGCCTGGACACAGAGGAAAACAAATCGTGCAACAAAAGAAAAGAAAAAAGAAAACTCAAAGCAATAGCTGGCATTTCTAGTATCAGAGGAACAGAGTGAGTAATGTTTTAACTTCAGAAACTCATCTCCTTTGGGCAAGAAAAGGTTATGAGAGTCTCAAATCTCTTTGACAATGTTTCCAGAAATCCATTACGAACAATGATGATCTGTAAGAAGATATGGTGAGTTTAAATAGGTAGAATCTGCATCCTTTTATTGTCAGAGCTAGCCTTATATTCCAACTTGCAATATCATCATGTTCTAATATTAACCACATGAGATCTGCAGCTGGAAGTTTTAGATCAGTGCTTTGAAGACTATGAAAAGCTTCCCATTACTATTTAAAATATTTACACTGACTGTCACTGAGCACAACAGACCTTGTGCTCCCAAGGAACATCAGTTTGCACAGAGCTGTGTAGCCAGAAAATGCAGCACAAAAACAGTACAGGGAGAGGCTGGAAAGGTCTTCCCTGAAGCTGGGAGCAGATCTGTGTGCTGCTGAGCTGCGTTTGGCCAAAGATGCAGCAAAAATGAATGTGTACAGAGGGATAAGGGGAGCATCTGGGCCAAATTCACAATCCTAAAGCTGAAGCATGAGGGAGCCCATTCTTGGCCCACTCACATTGGTGTCTCCAACAGGGGCTAGAGAAAACTAAAGGGAATTATTTGAGGCCAGGTCTTCACATCTGGGGCCTTATTTCTGACCAGCTGGCTACCCAGAGCACATGTATTCCCTAATGAGACAAATGTTACCTTTCAGAGCAAACCCCAAGGCAAGGCACATGCCACAAGTGTGCAGCCCAACGCTGCAGGGTTCTCTCCCTTACAGCAGCATCACAGAAGCAGAAACGTACCTGCCACAGCTTTTGCTGAGAAAAATATTGCTCCCCTGCATATGTGGTAGTGAGGCGCTGCTCTGAACGGATGTTTTCAAACCTCGAAAATGAATGTCTCTGAAATTGTTTTCCAGTGTTTGAGCTGCTCTCTGTAGATCCTTGTGTTGAATATTGGTCACATCATCTGATTACTGTGGTTCAAGATTGTGTATTTTGTGGTTAGAATTGGGGTAGGTTCAGGAGTTATGTACTGTGGATTCTGTGGTTAAACTACTAGTGTAGTTGCTGCTGTGTTTGTTGGTAGCAATTTTTGCTTTAGCAATTTCTCCTTTCCTGCCACCCACCTACTCTTTTACCTACCCAAAATGGTAGTGATACACCTCTGGAAACTCTTATTTGATATAGGCTTTATTTCCTTTTTCCTTTGTGATAATGCAGTGGGGGTGCCACTGCCAGTGCTGGGTTGTCCTTTCAAGGGCCAGGGTGTCCTTACTAGGGTTGGGTGCCATTGGGCAGCTGGGTAGAGGTGGACCTTTTCTCACTCTTCAGAGTTGGCCTCTATCCATGAACCAGAGCACCTCACTTGCTGAAGAGGTATCTCTGCAAAACCCATTCCACAGCAGACCTATTTCTAATGCATAGAGTTTCGCAATACCTGGTGAACTAAATGAAGCAATCATCAGGTGAAATTTGGACCCAGGTTGTTCAGAAGTTAGACTGAATTGGCACAGTGATAGTTCCAGGCTTTTACGAACGGACTGTTAGATGTGAGCATAATGCTCATATGCCTTTTAAAAAATATTTGCTAAGAGACTAGTCAATAGTTTTATTTCCCTTACCACATGGGAAAAAATATGGTTCTGAACTGAATTGTTGTCTTCCCACATATAGTATCTTCAGACTCATTATCCTGAAACATTTAATGTTTGTGTTGTGTCAATCTGCTGACATTGCTTAAAAGCACCTCATGATGCCCCTTGGCTTCTGAAGGAACTTTCCTCCATCGAGGGTTTTCCCAGAGAACAGAGTCTCAGATCATCGTTTAAACAGTTCTCCTGAGTAAATCAGAGATGAATATTTATAGATCACAACTATCTTAAATTCCTTACCTCATCAGGATACTTGTCAGAACTAGGTCTTTCTAAATCCTTTCCCATTTCAAAACCTGGTGATTGTCTTGCCATTATTAAAATGCAGGCTCACTTGGCAGTGCACAGATTAGTATCTAAAGTGTCAAAAACCCAGTTGGTTTTTAAGCATTGCGTAACCAAAGTAAAACTTTGATTCCAGTGCAGTGCTGAGTATTTGATTAGGTACGTTACTAGAACCCAGATGGGAGTTAGCACAGCAAGTGCTCAAGCAAGATCTCAGGTGCATGTAGCTACATTGCAAGTGTCCAGAGACTCAGTGCTGGGGTCAAGTGGAAGACTTTAGAAAATACATGACTCTTGATACACACGTTAACGCTGCCTACCGCTTTTCTGCCAGGCTGTAATGCTCACAGAAATATGTGAGGACCTTTGGAAAACAAAAAAGCTGTGATAACACTCCCATGTTGCTTGACTGTGCTATTTATTTGATCTCTTTGGCTTCATTCATATTTTGTAGGTTTAATATGCTGAGAAAAAAAACCCCACAACATTAAACGGAAAGGATGCTTTAAAAACTGATCCAGAGATATTAAGGAGAAACTAAATAGGCAGATCTTGTTTTGCTTAAGCCTGGCTTACAACCAAGAAGACTGTATTCATGATTTTACCACTGAATCTAAATAATTAAGAGAACCCCCACGCAGGGCTCATACCCACTGAACTACAGCCAGTTTTCAAGAAAAAAAAAATCAGTAAGAGATGTAGCTTTGCTTATTGTAATCCAGAGACCATATATCTTCTGCAGAGAAGTCTGGCTGGGTTTGCAGAGAGCTCAGCATAGCAAATCTTCAATTCTGATGTAGGTGCTGCCACACAAACATCATAACCATTGGAGCAAGGAGTGGCAAAGCACCTTTCTTCTTATTTTGTGGCACCCCAGGGTTGGGAAAGGTGAGAAGAAAGAGCTTTGTTTTCATCATCGTTTTGTTTGTGCCTGGCAAATGAATTTCAAGTTTTAGGTAAAACACACCTGATAACTATTTGATCTTCTGGACCTTTAGAAGTTGCTGCTGTTGAATTCCTCCATTTGGTGGCAAAGTGTGTTCGTACAATAGAAGGGCAACTTGGTTTTGCATTTTGATTTTTGGTTTCATCAGTCAACAATGGAACAGGGTGTGTTTAATTGCAGATTTGCATTTAAGAAAGGGATTTGCAATGTAAGGAGTATCTTCAGAAGCAGAAAGTGGATGGAGTATAATGCTTACTGTTTGGGCCACTGTCCTCTGCCACATCAAAGCCTACACCTCAGTACTTTTGAGCTCTTATGCTGACATCTCAGTTCAGCAATTGCACTTTGTTGCTGTTCTTCACAAGTCAAACAATGCACCTATTGTGTTTTTATAAGAGATAGGATGACTATCTCAACTGCCAGGTGTGAAGAGTGAACTTTCCTAGGCCAAATTGCAGTACAGCAAAACAGCCAGAGTCATTTAAGGCTTTTGCTGTCTCACTGCCAATCACTGGCTTCCCAGCTCTTGGCGTGAGGCTCCAACTTGGCAAACAACTGACACACATGCCTGACTTTAAAATCATGAGACACCACAGTCAATTTGGACAGGTTACATCACTGTCCTAAGCACCACCAAACACAGTGTTTCTTGAATAAAAATACACTAACTATGACCACTTACATAGCCCTGCTCTTCTGCTGTTCTTTTATGTGTATGTAGGGAATGGCAGCAGTGGGGGATGAGGTGTTTGCGTAGGCTGTAAGCACAGTTGCATGGGGTAGGCACACTCAAAGTAAACGTAAACAGGATGGCAAGACTACCTGCAGCAGGCAGGAGTGTGTTTCTGGTTAGTCCAGCCTGCTTTTTGGGCTGGTTTGGCAGCCTGTAGCAGGCTCTCTGCTTCCACAACTGCAGTGAGATCAGCACGCCAGCTGCCCAGAGCCAGCCCAGTGAAGCACCTGGAAGCATGAGATCAGCTTTTGTTTTGAGTGGGAAACTTTCTCTTAAAGCAAAGGAGGAAGTCTGAGGTTCTAATTTTGGGACCTATTGGAACACTTTTCTTATGGTCCCTGGCCCGAGACATTAGTCTGCCTCCACAAAGACAGTTCAAGACCCAAGACCAACTCAAAACCACAGTTGTTCCCTGACCAAGCAATTTCTAGTGTTGCCTATTTCCAGCATTATTCTTATTTTAACCAGATAATTGAAGAAATGCTTTTCCAAACTGAAGCACTGTACTTCTCAATCATGGCATTGATTACTATGGAAATGGGGAAATCATGGCTCTCCTCTTAATATGTTTTCTGTTGTTCAGATCATTGCATGCAGTTTCATGGAAATACTTGCAGGGCATGATGAAGAACATGGATCTTAAGCTAGATCACAGCCTGGCTATTGACAGTCCCTGTTAAACAGCAGCCAGGCAAGGGAGATGCTCTTGGGCACTAAACCACATCAGGTCTCCAGGAGACCATGAACCACCCTGAGTGCCAGCTACCAGCCACCAATGGAGGCTGCCATGACCTCCCATGCCCCTTCTCTGCAGCCACTTGTGGGACTCATGAGCCCAGTGATGTTTTCTGAGCCCATCATGGTTTCTAATGCCTGCTCAGCTCCACAACTTGGTTCCAACCCTGTTCCCAACCCTTGCACAATAGATTCCTT
Organism: Patagioenas fasciata; assembly: GCF_037038585.1. Lineage (NCBI taxonomy): Eukaryota > Metazoa > Chordata > Aves > Columbiformes > Columbidae > Patagioenas > Patagioenas fasciata. The sequence continues at coordinate 93,212,003 of NC_092520.1, forward strand.
GGCTGCCTGGCTGTTTTTGCTCTCCCATCTACTTCATGATATGACTGCCATTCTTGCCTCTGCTCCAGTCCTCTCTCTGTCCTTAGCTGCCTCCTCAATCCTGACTGGGACCCCTGGTACCTCATAGACTTCCGGGAAACCCAGAAGCAAACGAGCAAAGGTGACTCATCACTACTGCCTATAAATCATCTATATGGAACTACCACAAAGATCAACAAAGCCATTCAAACAGCACACAGTGACTGAGCAGAAGCAGACAGCAGCTGGGGCAGAGCACTGGAGATGTTTGCTGGTGGACAAGGTGATTCTTTAGCCATTTCTTCAGGTGCTGCCTGCCACATCCTCAGGATACTGTTGCTTCTAAAAGATGACATATATTAATAATTTAAGAAGGGCCATGGTCCCGATTTACTGAAAACCTTGTTTAAATATCTCAGGAGATGCCTGTGAAACAACAACGAACTACAGCAGCTAGTGGCTTCTCAGGCCAACAAAAACATGCTGAGTGACAGCACGCCAATATTTTTAAACTCTAGTCTCTTCTGTCTCTGTAACTCTGCAAGAAGCGGTGATAGACAGGATGGTGCAAGGACTAACTTTTGTCCCAGTTCTCAAGCATTTACTATTGCATTCAAAAAGAAAAACACAAAGGAAAGGCTGTTGTACCACCAAACTATTTTTGAAATATGAGATTTAACTCTGGGGCCAGATTTTCTGTATTTATTTTAAAGCATTGAAAATAGTGTTAAGAGTTACAGACAATAGTCCAGAAAAAAAAAGTTTTGTCCTTACTGAATTTACTGAAAAGTGATCATTTATTCAGGCTTCAAGTTAAAATAATTAAAGTACACACTTAAAATCACCTCTGTTCAGGACAATGCTGAAACTCAATTAGCTGCACAGGAGTGGTATTCAAACACACACTAAACACTTCCCTGAGCCTCCATTGATTTTTGTTTCCTGCCCTTGCATGACCCATGGACAATTTCACGACTGACAAGGTAGCCCAAACATTTGGGACGAGTCCCTATAAGCAAAATCCAAGATGAGGCTTCCTTTGTGTCATGATCCCATTTCACACTGCAGCAAGACACAGTCATGCCTTGTTTTATTTCTTCTCCCTGACTTTCTTCATGATCAATGCCTATACTCAAAGCACCTGGTAATTACACAGCCACGCAACTGCTTACAAATGCATATCTGGTCTGGGATTGATCGAAAATTACTCTGGCAACATATTCAACATCAGAAGAAAGAGCCACATTTGATGGGGCTGTGGGATCTACAGAGTGACTGCTAGCAAATTTTGTAAGTCTTTGAAGAGATACACTGGAGTTCTCTGTCTCTTCAAAGTGGATTTTGGGGAGAGGGGAGCACTCTGTTTTTAATACACTTTCACTGTGATTCTTTTCTGGCTACAGGAAAACTTGAGAAATTTATTTAAGGTAAGAAAACACTTCCACGATTCTCCAAGTGTTGGGTTTTTTTCAAAAGACATACACAGGAAATTTCTCCTCCTGATCACCTATACAAACATGAAACAAGAAAACATAAGCACTATTTTAACAAGCTCCTGGGAAAACATTAAATAAAGCTGAGATGAGGCCAGGTGGACCAAAAGAAATTGCTTATGCTGGATGCTCAGCTGAGAGCCAAAGGAAAACAAAGTTCTTTCCTTCATGAGCTGATGACTCAGAGGACTGGCAATGACATGGAGGACATCACGTACAGAAGTGCTGTTGCGAGAGATGAAGTGGTGAATAATAGCCTTAAAGCAAAACTTTCACAGCAAGTTCATTGGTTGGCGTTTGCCCAAGCATCACCAGAGGATGTGACAGGCCAGTGTGTGGCTTACTTCCCAGCTGGCTGTTTCCCCAAAGTGCCTGCACAGCACCCGGCAAATGGCCAGTGAAGATGGGTCTAACACTAGCAGCATGCAAGTAAAAGCTCACGTGGGTCTTCTCAGTGTTATCCTTCCTGAATAAACACTGGATTTTAGCGGCTAATATTGTTAATCCAGCCTCTAGGTATCGCTAAGTGTAGGTTGACCTATGCACTCAAAGGAGCTAAAGTCTACTATTCTTCAGTGTGTAACGAGCACCATCTACCCTCTCTTGTAGTGCTACAAACACCCTATGGAGGTGTCATTCCTCATGTGGCTGAAATCTTCCTTCAACTAACACGAAAGTTAAGGTCATTGAGGTGTTCTTTTCACTCCTATTAATACTGTTGCAATGTCCCTAATGCCACAGCAGCCACCCTGGATGAGTACAGGGATCATCCTGCTCAGTAACCTATCTCCAGGATGGGCTACCAGCAGATGCTTTGGGAACACATTTAAAAAACTATATCAACCTAGAGCAACTATTTGTCTGGTATTACTTTCTCAGTTTCTGCCTTGCAGAGACTTGTTGCCCTAAAGATTTTGTTTGACTTACTGCATTTCACTGCATTCAATAACAATTAAAGGACCTTTTTGTTTGAAAAGCAATAACCACTATATCCACTTTGGTCTTCACAGCATTTGGTAACAATGGTTTCCACAGCTAATTTTTCAAAAAGTGCTTCTTCATTATATTTATTCTAAGTCCACATTCAGTAGTCACTGGACATCCCTCACTTCTTGAGTTGTTACAATGAATAATCTCTCATCCATCATCATGTTCACACAGCACAGGATTTTATATATATTGTCTTCTACCTCCTCTGAGGTGATAATGTCTCGGCATCTAATACCTGCTGTAATAAACAGCTAGCTGGACCTATTGGAAAACAAATTGCCTGCTCCTGAGTTATTGTAAATGTTGTATTGCCTTAGTTGTTGAAATTGGGCAAGAGAAGAAAAGCTGCAGAACCATGGATTTGTTTTCCAACAGGGTAGGAAGGCATTACTTTCCAGCATGCATTAAACCTTCCACAAGATTTATCTGATTCCCTGTTTACTAATGTCAGCTGCAGTGATAGTCCCTGGTAACATGCAGTCCCATGTCATTTTAATACAGAGGATAACACTACTAGGCCTGAGTCTCCAACTCAGAAGCAAACCCAGCCATTTGTGAGCATCAGGCCTCACAGAGCATTTCTTGTCTGTGTTATCCACCTGCATAGGAAGTCCAAGACACCAGATGGCCAAGCTGGGCCAGCCCCCAGTAAGGATGGTCGTGCTGAAATGCCACCATGGCCTGGGACAGCCAGACCCCCTGGGCTGCTTCTGAGGTCTGTAATGGCACCTCTGCAAACCACTTTTCACAAGGAAATGTTTTCCCTCATTGATACCATAACTAGAAATGCATGAGAAAGTCTTAAAAGGTGGTTGTTTTATACTTAGATGATGAAGGGAAAATACACTGTCATTCTCTCCCTGGAAGAAAAGAAGTGCAAGAGGTTTTCTCCATTACTAGAACACCCGAAGGGTTTTCTTGCTAACCATGGCAGCTAAAACCTTGCAGGACCAGACCAGGAACCAGGAGTCTGTGGTATTTCTGCCCAAGCAGCACGCCAGTTCCAAATCTGGACAAGTGCCAGGCACATACAGCTCTTTGCTTGGCTGCGAAACAACGTAGAAGGGCAGAGACTGGGGGATCCTCAGCCCAAAGGTGCCTTGCTTTGGACCATCACGAGCCAGTACAACTTTCCTCTGGGCTAAGCATTCCTTGACATGAGTTTTCGTTTCATAAGGACAGTGGCTTATCAAGCCCAATGCAGGTTCCTCCCACAGCACTTGATAAAAGGGTTGCCAGGCGCACCAAGGCTGTGGTTAGACATCTGCAACTTCAACACCAGTGAGGGACACACATCAAAGACAGAAATGTAAACAAAAAGGCCTCCAGTCATCCTAACATCCACGTTCCAGTTCCCTTTTCTTCAGAATTTCTCTCTACACCCTCTCTTATAATAAACTTTGGCTTCCTGGTGCCATCTCTACAATCCAGATCATGTTTTCGCAGCCTGTCCTGCACCAAGCCCCCACAAGCAAACCCACTGCATCTGATCTGAGTCTACTACTTTGTTCTGTTAGAGAGGCCTGGCTACATTTTGGGGCTAAATATTTTTTTTGTTCACTGAATAATGGCAATTTCAATTAGCCAAATTTTAAATTTGTTCTTAATCAAATCACTGTGATGAATGGCTATAAAACAAAAAGCATACTTTCCACATTTTTCTGAAACGGAATAACTGAATATATAGTTTAGAACTGCTTCAATCGTTTTTTAATTTATGTAAATGTAATAAGAATTAGTATGTTTAATACCACCCAACCCCCCCACCCCCAAAAAAAAAAAAAAAAAAAAAGAGTTTCATTTTCCACAAGAATTTTTTTCCAGGATTTGGCTACCAAGTGCACAAATCAGTCATTTGATAGCTTTGGAAAAGAACAATAATAAGAAAGTCAAGTAGAAAAACTACAAGGAACCCAGAGAAAGATAAGAAGACACTTGACTAGATATTTGCCTTCAATAGGACACATGTTGATACCTAGTAAGTCACTCTTCTTTCCTTGTCTCACTGTTACTCAAAGCACAGGCAATACAGGTGGAAAGAGACAGAAAGGAAAACAAGAAGTAAAATAACATGGGGATTCCCTGATGCAGTTAAGCCAGATGTCATTTCCAGATTTTTAGAAATTCTTGCCATGGGATACTAAAGAAAACAAAATCTTTGAAGTGAGCAGCTCTGGGGATCACTGTGGGAGCAAGGAAGTGAATTTCCCTTGAAGAGGCAGCACCACAGCAGCAATCAGCTGCTTTTTGGGGCAGACAGAGGAGTGGACAGGTATTCATCACTTCAGTTCTATAGACAGTGGGCTGGGGGAGTCAGGAGTGTCATGCTGCCCGGAAAATTTCTTGATTCAGATCCTTCAGTGGTTTATAGAATAAATATCCACAGGATGACACTGATCCACTTATTTTCTGCTAGCTTCAGGGTTTGAGTTTGGATCTGTGATTTAAATAACAGATGGGTAAAATCACATGTAACCAGGCAGCTCCCTAGTGGCTGTATAGATGTGGATGTTGGAGAGCATACGATTTTCCAAGCTAAGGTCAGCACTAACCTGAGCTCAATTTTTCCTCCAGATCTGCTTTTTCTAGTGCTATCATGCAGCTTCATTTTTTTGGCTTGTTCCACCCCCTTCTGCTCAAATCACACCCCTGCAGAGGATCCTTCCAATGCAAACAGGGGAGCCACACAGCTCCAGAACTCCACCATTTCTGGAAGATGAGAACATACCTCTGTGAGGTGTGGAAACTGCTGTCTGCCATGTTAATGAAGCCAAATTGCAGAAATCTGCAGCATAAATCTGATGGTACCATCTGGCCCTCAGCATACAGGAGATAAGCATTCTGGTTTATAAAGCGTTTATTAAAGCCATTAACTTTGGAAACCACTCACCAAATAGAACGGTTTATAAATTATAAACAAGAAGCCTCTGGTACTTTTTTAAGCTTGTGAAATCTGCTTCTATATTTAACATAGCCTCAGTATACCACATTTAACTCGTTTAATGGTTTTTATACTTTTACTTAAGATATTCATGATTCTTGGATCTGGCTAAAGATTAGAGACAAACCGCACCACAGACACAGTTTGGGGGACAGCGGGGCGGGGAAATTAATTTATCTAGTGAGACTCAATTCTTGTGAGATGGGGTTAATCTAGTGACTACGTAGGGGCTGGCTGTCAGCCTCACCCACCAGGAACCCCTGCCCTGAAGGATTGTTCTCTGCTGGAATGTCGTGCTCCATCAAAGCACCAGCGTACATACACGGGTATATATCTACGTCTTAAACCCTGAATTGAAAGCACCTTAAAATAAAATGGAAATGCCCAAGTAGTTTTTATCCAAAACATACTGAGTAATGTTTCAGTGTTGTCTGAACATTGGAGCTTGGGGTTTTGAATTATTCCTGGAACTGAACAAAATTTTAAGGAGAATTTCAACAGAGCTGTAATTTCTGTAGGGATTGATTTCTCACACACTCCTGCTGCAACGCACAAGCATATACTAATTTCAATTTCCCTAATTTTCACCAAAGAAAATGACTGTGTGGCTATTTTAAAGTTTACCTAAATTGCTCTCTGACTGCAAGATGTTCTGTGCTCCGCCACGACTTACACCCTCGTGGGTAACACCTAGGGACACAAGCACTTTCCTACCACCTCCACCAGCTCTCAGTGTTTTGGTTAGTATTCAGCAGGTAGAGAAGAAGCCTTGTTAATGGGTAAAAAAAAAAAAAAAAAAAAGAAGTGCAATCTGATTTTTGGGCATTGTACCTAGCCAGGTCTAGTAACTGTACAACAAATATGTATTAGGCTAGAAAGAGTAGACTCACAGGCGCCAGGAGTGAAACATTATCCTTTTCAGACAAAGTCTCAGACAAAGATCTTTATCTCAGAATGATATATGGGATATATTTTTGAGATGACTCCACATAATACCTTTATTATTGTTGAAGTTTAACAACTTTAAAGGGAAAAAAAAAATCATATTTGTCCTTTGTTACTTACCCAAATATGGGCAGGAAACTTCCGATGGGGCTAGGCTTATAAAGAAAAACCCCATTAGCCTAGAATAGCACCAATATTTATAGCATTGAGAGGGGGTATATGAAGCAACTGTAGAATTTATCTGAGGAGTCAAAACCTGTTGCTGGTTGCAGAGTGCTAATGCAGCTCCACTGAAAACAGAACAATTGCTCTGTGTGTACTCAGGTTTGCCAGTGAAGAAATCAGGACTGCAGTCTCTGACAAAGATGAGAAATTCAGATTGAACTGAAAACGGCATAACATTATTAATCGTAATTCTTCAAGATAAAGTTGATGAAGATCAATTTTCAGGAAACTCAGAACTGTCTCAGAACATTTACAGTTTGTGCTACACTGCCAAGAAGAGAAACCAGTTTTCAGCCAAGACATCGGTCGTGTCCCTGGCTGCGAAATGAGTTATCCAGGTTTTGCCTTGGGGTTTTTCAGTTTTTTAGGAGCATCTGCTTGAGGATGGGCAAAGTTTCAGGAGAATATGCTATTTAATGATCTTTTATGGAGAATCTGCAAGAAAAAGACATAACGTACTGGTGGTCTTTCCTTGCATGTGCTGAGGAGGGCAGGCTGGTTGCCTTCCCACCGCACCCAGCAGCAGTCTGGTTGCAGCCAGGCATCACATTGGGAGGAATACGCTTTAGCACAGCTCTACCATGCAACCTTTGGCATCTATGCATGTATTGGGTCTTCCACTGCTCTTTCGGCAACCATGAGACCCTTGCTGATGGTCAAGATATATTGCCCTATTCTGCAAGATCCCATCCCACCGAGTGTTGTACACCAGGCAAGGCAGGGAGAACGCTCATCCAGCGTGGACTCATTTCTATTAAGGAGACAACTAACAGGATTCCTGTATCTGTGCGTGCCACACAGGTTCCCTGACTTACCATATCATTTTGTGCCATGCCATGCCATTTAGAAGGGCTGTCATTTTTCCATTTTGTGGGACCACTGCTGGAGAAACACAGGGGGAGAACATATGATGTAAATGTCTTCCCCTGCCTGGGGGGGTCTTCCAAAAACAGCAGGATGTATTTACTTTCTCTCAGTTGTCAGCCACACCATCCACAAGCAAAATCAGAAAAAAAAAATCAGAAAAAATCCACATAAGCAAAATGTGGCTAGGCCACACATGGGCATACAATCATAGCCAGGCTCATTAAGCCACTCATGTTTTTTCAATGGTGGCTTGAATATTGCTGAAGTGCAAAGAACATCCATGCCTGGGAGGGTTCTTCAGGATGAAGTAAACGCTTTTGCCCACTACTGCCAAAAGTGCCTTGGAGTCCACTGTACTTCACACAGTGTCTGCAGGGAGCCTGGATCACCACTGCCTGTGGAGCTGTTGGAGGAGGACTCTCTCTTTGAGGTCTTCTGCGCCATGTGTGAGACTGCTCCCTGCTGTGACACTGATGGCTGCAATGGTAGCCAAGACAGGGACTGCATTAGCACCTTGTGATGACAGCACCTGATTCTTCACGGACAAAGCCTGAACTATTAGTGCCCTCATAGAGTTTCTGGAGACCTCCTCTCCTCTTCTGCATGAGGGCACCTACCCCTTGTTCGCCTGATAACTCTGTTGTAAAAAACAAACAAACAGAAAGACATGTATGAAAAATATTTATTTGGCTTTAAGGTAGCATGTAGACTTCTCTAGTCTAAAAAGAGGAGAGGGAGGCAAGACTGCATAGGTGGCCTGGCCAGGTCCAAACCGCTGGCTGTCAGATTGCCAGTGCAGCAGGTCCAGGTGTGGCTTCTCTGGAGCAGCAGAGCCTGGAGCCCAGGGTCAAGGGCCTCTGCTGCCAGCTGCCTGTGGGATGGGGCTCTCCACACATTTTCAGTGATAAAGCATAAAAGGACCCTGCTTATTGGAAAAAAATATTTTGATCCTTTTGCTTCTGAATGGTGCATGGCAGAGACGAGTGGGACAAGATGGCTTCAAAAGCCACTCCTTACCTTACGGTGCCTTTATTGCACTTCACACTGCTTTTTTGCAGCACTCAAAATTTGTGTGCAGGCAGCTGACTTGAGGATGCATGCAGCTGTGTGGGTCATTTCATGTCAGAGACAGCACTGGAGAAAGGGAGCCCAGTCTTGCACAGCCCTTGTCTCTGTTGCCTGTGGGATCAGTGAAATATCATTTCAGCCATCTTTGACTTTCCTCGCCAAAGACACTAAAATGTTTAACCCGAGATTTGGCAGGTCAAGAAACCTATCATGAAACAGGGAGCAAACTAATCTAGCAGTATAGACTTCAACCTTAATTGTCTCCAAAGGCAATGGAAACTGAATAGCCAGTGATTTCAAAAAAACATAATTTGCTCATCTTCCGCAGCAACCCCCATCCACTCCCCTTGTTGCACATTTCTGAAATGTTTGCATTTGAGAAATGATATCAAGTTATGTGAACCTTACTTGAGAGGGGACTGCAAAGAGAGCTGGGTAGGTGAGCATATGTCTCAGTTACCTCTTTGTCCCAGTGTCATAAAAATGTGTCCAAGCAGAGAAAGAAGTGACCATGTGCTCTGGCAAGCTAATGGCAAAGCTGTAGTAAGACAATCCAAGAGATATCTTGAGAAGCAACTTGTGAAAGGCATAAAATCCAACACAAAATATTCCTCTAACCCATCAGTAGCAGAGAGTCTGCCAGGGCATCATGGGGGCTGACAGATGACTGCAATGTGCACCACTGCTTGGAGGAGGTGAGAACAGAGATGAAAACTGAAAAGCTTTCCCTCAGATGGGCTTCCAGCCTGGAGCCTTTCTTTGTGGGGAGGGATAAGGCCAAGAGACTTTTTCAAAATGATGTGTCAGTAAGAATGAGCTGAAGGTGCTCAGGAGTGGAGCTGCTGAAACGCTGTCATCCATAATCTACTAGTTAAACCTGACATGGCTTTGCCCCAGGCATTGCACTAGCAACAGGACAAGGCAGTGGCCTGGCCTTATATGTTCAAGGTGAAAAATGTTTTTTATGGAGGAAAAATGTAGCATGGGCAGGCACCACAGATCTCACCCGCAAAAGTGGCCTGTCTGCGCTCCTGTTAAATAAAAGCAGCCTAACCTTCAGGCAGTCTCCCTTCCTTTTTTGGGGACTGAAGGGTTGGGGCAGGTCTCATCCATCCCTGGTCACTTGCTAAATTCATGACTTGCCTTCAAGGTGGTAGCAGCCTCTATTCACATTCAGGGAGTACTGCACAAATACTGCATTTATAACGATGGAAGCAAAACAAAGAGACTGGAGCTGGCACTGATGAAACATGTTTTCTCTGCTTTCCATTCCATGTGGAAAAGACTTTGATCACTTTCCTGATAATCGGTTGGGTCTTGTTCATGGTTTTGTAAGCCCAGTTCCACAGGACTTAATGGGAAGAGTGGAAGCATGCAAGCATTAATTACACAGTATTGCATTGCACTGTGTGTAGACATCACCACCAAACTGTTCACCCTAGACACAAGTAACTGTCCTTTCTTTAGTAATTCTGCAACTGACATCCTTATGCTGCTGGAAAATAGCATTTGTCTTGGTGACGATAAATGTGTGGGAAACTGGAGCATCAGCAGCAGCTCCTCCTCCACAAGTATTGCTTCTCATATTTTGACGAACCTCTCTACTCCATGCTGTCTCAAATCCAGGGCTTGCATGCACCTCCTGGTGCAGCCCTGAGCAAAGCAGTGAGGAAACTACCACACGGTGAACAGCCAGGGGAAATCTCATGCCATGGAGCTAATCCTTAGAGCTGGATGTCCTCCTTAGCTGCCTTTATCCTCTGGCTACATCTGAAATATGGTTAGGAAATATGGCTGCAGTACCCAAGCAAGTTTAATGCTAAACAGGTCATGCACTGGTAGCAAGGAAGCTATAACATTGTGGTGTGTACTGGGAAAACCTTCAGGAACACTGAAGAGCTGATACTGAAACCTGTATTACAAAGCTGTGTAATGGTGCAATATCCTCACTAGCTGAATTAGAGCTGTAGCGTGGTCATAATTCTGTCTGCTATGTTAGTTATATTTCCTGTTTCACTATCTATCCTATAACTCTCAACCTGCATTGACCAGTGAGTATGAAGACAAGGGACAAAAATCTCTCTCTGTTCACCGTCAGTTGATTTACTTAGTGCATGAGTATCCAAAGAGCTGGGGAACAGACAGGGACAGCTGTGCTGCATGGTCAGCTCAGTTTTCTGCTTAATTACACAAATCTAGGGGAGGGCATTTATTTGCAAGTAGCACAGCTGTTTGAAGATCATGCCACTGCTGGCTACTCATCACTGCTCCTGTGATGAAAATCATGGCTCCCCTGGGACTGTCACTGCAAGGGGGCGTGAGCATGAGAAGGTGAGCATGAGCTCTCCCCATGCAAAGTAGCAGTGGCACAAATAAGCATTTCTCAGAGGTAAGGAGCAAAGACCTTCCACCTGAGCAGAGAAAAACAGGCTGTGCTATGAAAAATAATACCAATATTACATAACTTTGGATGATCAAGTGATGTCAGACTTAACAGCTTTCAGACCCTGACCTGACAAAGCTATTATAATTCCCTGAATACCTGTGGAGTGCTTTCAGAGTCAAGTTCTGACATGTTATCCCATGATGCCTGGTAGTTTGTTTTAATACAGTTCAGCAAAATAAAAGGGCTGTACAGAAGTTATGCGTTGTACTGTGCAGCCCCATCATGTGACGTGAAGCAAGGTGGGGGACTTGGATGACCTCCTTATGGCCACGGGTCAAGCAGTCGTACCAGAGCAAAACCACCACTGTGTCTGTGCAGCCCAGGGAGCATCCCAGGGAGCATTTCTGGCCCACGAAACCCAGAGAAAATCCAGAAACAAAGTGAGATCTGTGAGAAGCATTGGGGAAAACGAAGAAAGTCACATGGACTGATGACATGACATGACATGACCTTATCAATTAATCAGCAGGAAGAAATCTGATAGTGTAGGTGAATTCATCCAGTGATCGTTAGCACCCTGCAGACAGACCATCATGTTTCTCTCATTGATGGGAGGTGTGCTTTCAGACTCAGCTCCACATTTAATTTTAGTGAGGGCAAGTGCTGGATTTTGCACCTGGGACACAGCAACCCTGGCTGTACATAGAGACTGAGGGACAAGATGCTGAAAAGCACCTCTGTGGAGAGACATCTGGGGATTCTGGTCGACAGCAAGTTGAACATCAGCCAACAGTGTCCCTGGCAGCCAAGGGGGCCACCCGTGTCCTGGGTGCATCCAGCACAGCATTGCCAGCTGGGCCAGGGAGGTGATTGTCCTGCTCTGCTCTGCACTGGTGCGGCCTCACCTGGAGCACTGCGTGCAGTTCTGGGCAACACAGGATAGAAAGGATATAAAGCTACTGGAGAGTGTCCAGAAGAGAGCTATGGAGTTGGTGAAGGGTTTGGAGAAGAAGCCGTATGAGGAGTGGCTAAAGTCACTTGGTTTGTTCAGCCTGGAGAAGAGGAGACTGACGACATGTCACCAATCCATGTGACTTTTTGGGTTTCCCCAATGCTTTTCACAGATCTCACTTTGTTTCTCGTTTTTCTCTGTGTTTCATGGCAGCTACAGCTTCCTCACAAGGGGAGGAGAAGGGGCAGGTGCTGAGCTCTTCTCTTTAGTGACTGATGACAGAACCCAAGGGAATGTCAGGAAGATGTGCCAGGGGAGGTCTAGGCTGGACATGAGGAAAAGGTTCTTCCCCCAGAGGGCGTTGGAGCACTGGAACAGGCTCCCCAGGGAGGTGTCATGTCCCCAAGCCTGACAGTGTTCAAGAAGCGATTGGACAACACCCTCGGACACATGGTGTGAACTGTGGGGTTGTCCTGTGCAGGGTCAAAATTTGGATTCTTATGATCCTTGCAGGTGCCTTTCAACTCGGGACATTCTATGATTCTGTGATTCTGTTGGTCTGCTATAGGTGAGAGGAACCCTACTGAAAAACTTTGCAGTGAGGTCTCAGTGAAGGCCTGGTGCATGGTACTTTAAGCATCTGTGAAGACAGCTGGTGTGAGTTACTCCTGGGATACCTCAGGCATAAATCTGCAGTCCCAGACTGGTTTCTTTTCTCATGTCTAACTGTAGTGGGCACAGACAATAAAAAGGGCCTTCCATTTTTAAGTTTTTGGGCTTTTGAAGAACAGTTTCCATACTTAAAACAATGCAGGGGTTTCCAGCACAGCTTCACATGGAAGAAGTTGTACAAGGGTCCTGGGAGGCCAGAGGGACCAGGAATGCTGGCCATCCTGCAGACAAAGTTTCTCAACTCTTCCCATAAACGATGCAAAGAATAGAGGTTAAGAAGAGAGGCAATTCCTCCCCAGCCCAAGCACACATCCTGCCCCCACCACCCAACTCCTGTGGTGTGTCTGCTCTGGCTCCTCAGCCTTCTTAGGAACTCAGCAATAGGTTTTGAACATGGCTATTGCATTGTGTCCTCTGGGACTGTGCTGGAACTGCCAATTTGAATCACTTTAAGCTCTCACAGTCATTTTACAAGTCCCAGGGTGCGTTGTTTTACTACATTAGGAACCAATCAACTAGGATTTTTCTTATTACAGCTCGGTGTGTATTTCTTCCCATGTGATATCCAAGTCCCCACCTTTCATCAGTTGCCCAAGGTTTTTGCTTTTACATCTAGTTACCACTGAGGCTATCAATATTTGCTTTTAGTTTTGTTAATATGTGCACAAAGGGCTCAAATTTATTGTAATTATGATTACATATAGAAAATTTAAACTTCACTCTACTTGGCTCAGAGCAGGAAAGTCAGGGTAGCATGTAGGCTGTTAAGTTATTTGGTCTACCTTTATATTCAATACATGCACTCCACAAAAGAATTTGTATGCCAAAGGCCAGAAATTAAATCCTTAAACCTCCCACTGAGCTGCCACGCTAAAGGTGGAACTGCCTAAACTAGCTACCCCACTTTCATCCAGTGATTTTCTACATACCTAAACCATGTACCATAAAGGTACAACTCACACATTACTCTTTATGTCTTGGCCATAACGAGCAGTCCAACAAATGGAAAGCACTGTAGACATTCACAAACTGAGTGAACTCAATTGGTCCCAAAGTCTGGGCCCTATCCCACCGGTATTTTATTAGTGCTTCTGTGAGAGTGGACCTCACAAAAAACATGGTCAGAAGGAGAGAAATGTGGCCCTTTTCCCCACTGTCTAGTCCCTAGAGCACATAAAGGAATGTGGAAAATGCAGACTCCAATTACTTTTCTTCCAGAATATCATGAACCCTTCCTTCCATCTCCTACCTCCTTGGCATGTTGCCTTAACTCCAACATTTTAAAGTGTCCTCTCCTTGAGAGTATCCTATTGGAGTTATTTCTGCCATGTGTAAAATGTTTATATGCTCATCGTACCTGGCTCTCAAAGTCAAGTCTCTTCTGTTTCAACATAAGCAACCTGACTACCATCTCTCTCTCTGTTTTTAGACCTATTAATGTTAAATTATCTGGGGATTCACATAGGTACATATCTTACTCATAAATTACCTGGCTGACTGTCTACCCAGTAGAATGGAAACAAAAATATACAATCCTATCTGAAGCATTTGTACTTGTAGGACCTCTGGCTTAGGTGCTCATCTGGAGTACCTAAGTAAAAAACTGAGGTGAGCTAGATTTTTAATAAAATCATGGAAGATGTCAACATTCCTGCAGGGTAATTCATAGCTCTGATGAACCAACACCTATGAGGGATGTATATCTAGAGAGGGACTTCAAGCTTCCAACTCAGGTGCCTCTGTGTGGTGCCTGAATTGGGGCCAGGTCTCAGCTTTGACAGCAATGTACAAACACACAGTATATCAAGGGAATTCATTACCTCTTTCCAGGATCGCGGGCAATTGCAACTCTAGCTCCCTCCCCTAGGTGTCCAATGGAAATGTACAGAATCTGACACATGGCTGTGCACCTTCTGATACACCAGCCACTGCACAGCAAACAGCACCTTCCTTGAGCCTGAAGAAATGTGATTGCTCTGTTTTGCCAGCAACATCCACTACCACCATTTCAGCCATCTTTGAAAGACAATCTCATTTTTGCTCTGCTCCTCTGCAAGGTTCTCTCTTGCAACCTTTTCTTTGAATCTGTGTCACCTCCTGTGCTGAAGCCTTCATGGCAGAGAAAGACAATCTGTGACCCTTAACCATGGTGTCTGGAAAGGACATCATTGCACAAAGCAAGAGCTTCTGTCCTTCTTGGAGCCTCCTTGGGATCCCTCACTCACCAGAGCTGCAATGTGCCAGTGTTAATAATGGCAGGAGCTGTGGGTCAGTGGCACAGCTGTCTGGAGCAGTACTTTTCCCTTTTTACCAACAGTGGGAGTAAGAGCTCTTTCTCCCCTGCAGGAACCAACAGGCAATGCCAGTGTCATGCTATATGCCAGCATTGTAGTCTCTGCTCCAGTATATCCACTACAGTTGATAATAGGGAAATTACAGCACTACAAATAAAAAAAGCCCACATTTTTGTTGTTGAGTTTTTCTTCCTCGTATCACACGGCTGGAGCACCTGCTATTTTTTGCCCTTAAGATTTAGTTACTGGGGTGATACTATGTCAACAAGGTGTAAAGAACTGACTGTAAGTTGTCAATGCATTAAAAATTCATGGCTGAGGGATATTGGGGCAAGAACTTTAGCTTTCGGGGCAACTCCACCCAGGCAGCCAGGATCTTTTTCATTAGACATGCACAAGGATGTAGCACCCAGAAGTTGCCAGCAGACTAAAAAGAAGAAAGGTCCTGACCTGAGATGGTTCAGTCTGCCTGTGAGCCACACAACAGATGGATACAGAGGGATGTGGAAAACACTAATAAAGGGTGCAGATCAGGATCATAAACCATGGGTTTGGTCTAATCTGTTCTGTAGGTATCAGAGTGAAGGGGAGTTTTGATGCTACAAAGAAAAATAATGAGGCAACATTCAGTGTGTTTACAAAGAGATTCTCCTATGCATGAGGGGCAGCACTGGAAACAAATATGAAGTCAGTTTCCCAGAGAATGGTGTGACTTCATTTAGGGAGAAGGGTTTTTATACTCTTTCACAGAAAGATGACCTCACTTGAAATGTTGGAGTCCTGGCTCACAACTGCCAGGCAGTTTAGTTGGATGAGGGGGGTGTCTGTACCCCTATCTCCAAGGCAATGAAGATGGTCTTTACTGCAACAGTCTCAGTGCAATAACAATTTGCACTTTGAATATACAAAGAGCTCATTTTCTTTTCTGCTAGCTCCGTTGAGAGTGCTTGAAATTTCAGCTGCCAAGAAATGTCAGCCCAGAGGTGTGGAGAAAAATTGTTTTGTTTTAAATACATTTCCGCAGTGTTTCTAATGAGTCATTTTTTAAAGGAATTTTATGAGTATGTGGAAATTTCAAGCAGTTATTAAGAATAACACTCATGCTACTAGTGGGAAGCTGGATTTTTTTTTGGTAGAATAGCTCAGTGGAGGTTGTACCCTGCAGTTTCCCAAGTTCTCATAATTTGTTTCTGCTTAATCAATTTTTAATATAGTTTGGTAAGGTTTTTCCAGAATACAGAACCAAGCACGACACAGGTGCTGATAAAGCAGGCAACATGGACTGTGGCTGAGTTTCCTTTAAAACAAAACAAAACAAAACAAAACAAAACAAAACAAAACAAAACAAAACAACTTATGCTTTCTACTTTTTTCTCATGAGACCAGTGCAGAGAAGGCATAGTTGCACAGTTGTAGCAGTCCTCAGCAGGCTGTGAAATTAATGAGCACATTTGTAGTCAGAAAATCCTATGCAGTTTTCAAATCTGCTTGGTCTCAGCCATAGATTACCAGCTTCCCATTAACCCACATGAGAAAAGGAACGAGAGCTGACAACCACCTTGTCTCTTTCAATCTGCCATGCAGCTCTGGTGGGTGGGCATCACCAGAGTCTGCTCGTGGATGCAGAAGAAACCACCTGGCACTTCTCTGCAAGAAGCTGCACTTAGCTCTGGTTGACACAATTGGCAAGAGGCAACAGCACACCGACACAACACCACAAAGTACAAAACAGGCAGAATATATTTGCTTGCTTTATCTATTTCAAGGTAAACCCAATCTCAGAATAATTCTTAATTCAGTTAAACTCATCTTCCCAAGACTTACTTCCTGTTGGGATACAGGTTCAAATAAGGCTTAGGGGTCTGGACATCTATAAAGAAATCAGAATATTTCTTATTAGAGTTGTGTTAAAAACAGAGCCCTTTCCTCTTCCATTGTTTCCCCACCATCACCACATCCGAAGAGGGATAAAAGAGATGTCTTTATTACCTTCTTTCTTACAGACCATTTTTCTTTAAAAGTGCTGGATTATGTTCCTTTCTTTCTGACCTTCTCCCTCCTCTGCATATTTTATTTTGTGTCTGCTTCGCAAGACATTTAAGCATGTGCCTAACTCCAGGCCTATCAGTGCACTACTCGTGCATAAATATGTGTTTAACATTTATCTTACTGCATCAGATCTGGGACTCCCTCTGCCCTACTTCCTCTTTCTTTCTCTCTCCACACTCACCAAAAAACATACTTCTTTGCTCTGTCTCTGGGTTCTGCTGTTCTTCTGTGTCTTTATTGTCTGCCTGTGTTCCTCTCTTCCCTCATATTTCTCCCCTGCCAATATTCTTTCTTACTTTTCTGCACTTTCTTCTTTTCTGCCATACTCCATTGCCTCTTGCCCTCTGGTCCTTGGTGCTTTTTCTGCTTAGTTCTTTCCATTTGCTTCTCTGATTTTTTCCTGTTGAACAGCTAAATTTGAAGGATTACAGAGATATCTTGTTTTCTATAATATTCTATTTCACTATAGCCTGATACTATTGAAATCAATGGCAAGCCTCCCATACACTCCCAGGAGAGCTGGAAGGGATCTGAAATATTTGCTATTTGCCAAATGGTGGGAGTCTCTGAGCCCAAATCTGGTCTGTTTACATCAGGATCAAATGCAGACTCCAGTTTGAATCAGAACCATATGCTCTTCCCTAATTATGAATTTTCATACTAAAATAATCTGCATAATGCACACTGAAGGATAATAAAGCCCCTTTTAAATGCTGACTCAGCACAATGGGAATGGGGAGGGTTACTCTGCTCTGGAGTGAAAGCTGCAGGATGCAGCTCAGATGTGATGGACTGGAGCAGAGCAAAGGGGAACCATGCATAGATGGAGAAAAGTTGGTCCTGTTTAGCAAAAAATGCAGTTATAAAATATTTCACAAAGTCTGCCATCAGTTACTAAGTGAAACTTTAGCTCCACTGACGTCAATAGCAAGCCTCCCATTGACTTCGGGCGTCTGGAAGTTCACCTACCGAATACTTATTTTTCTCTTGTGTGTACACGAGTGAGATGGCATCCCTTGGGGACGATGCATTCTTGTAAGGACATCTCAACAATGTCTCTGTGACACTCTTAATGTGTTTTGTTAGTGTCAGAGACTCTCAAAATATTCTGATGAATGTCAGCCTTGTTAAAATAATATTTCTTTTAAAATTACTGACTACTGACTACTTTGCTTTCACACTGAATATTGCTTTTAT
Source organism: Patagioenas fasciata (assembly GCF_037038585.1). Lineage (NCBI taxonomy): Eukaryota > Metazoa > Chordata > Aves > Columbiformes > Columbidae > Patagioenas > Patagioenas fasciata. The sequence continues at coordinate 93,230,100 of NC_092520.1, forward strand.
TTTTACAAATACTCAGAAAACTAGGTTGGACATGAGGAAAAGGTTCTTCCCCCAGAGGGTGGTGGAGCACTGGAACAGGCTCCCCAGGGAGGTGTCACGGCCCCAAGCCTGACAGTGTTCAGGAAGAGACTGGACAAGCCCTCAGACACATGGTGTGAACTGTGGGGTTGTCACATGCAGGGACAGGAGTTGGACTCGATGATCCTTGTGGGTCCCTTCCAACTCAGGACATTCTATGATTCTATGAAAACTCAGAGAATTTGGAATCTGATTTTCTTCTTTGTTCATGGCATTTTGATACCAACTCCATCTCCTCTCTGTCTGAGGTAGAACTTAACTGGGCACAGATGCCTCCTCTTCCCAAGGACAACCCCTTTTGTTTGGCTATTTGCCAAGTAATGGCATGTGACAAACCTGGCGTGGTGGTGGCTGCCAGCCCTGGAGACGTCTGGCAGAGGTGTCGGTGAGAACATGGGGGTCCCTGCTGCTGGACCTGGCCTCCCCATGGCCCACAGGGCAAATTTGAGTTTGTGAAACACTTTTATAGCCTGTCATTGCAATCCATGTGTTTTAAAATAGTTATTCAATTTAAGGAGAAAGGAATTTGTTTTCCCAGCTGAAAGGAAGCCTGCTGTATGAATTACAAAGGACCCCCTCCACACAGCCCCTACCCAGGACATGGTGTAGGCACTGTATTTAAGTTCTTATTAGAGTCCTTTTTTCCTCTTTGGTTTCTCTCTTTTTTAATGCTGCCTTCTTGTTGATTTTTCCCCTGCTTATCACCCTGTAATTGCACTGGATTTCTCTCCCACCAGCTGGCCTTTTTTCCTTTCCATTCTCTCTCCTGAGCAAAAATCAAGCCCATTAACTTTCCTGCTTCCCCATGAACAAGCAAGCCCACACCGTGCCAGTGTACTTCAAGCAAGCCAAGACAAGCTTGCCTCCCTCTGCTCTCCCTTAAATCGTGGGCGAGCACAGCCCTTCCTCCTTCCCAATGGGAGCTGCTACCCATGCACACGGACGGGGGAGAGGAAACCCCGGCATCCATGCCCCAAGGGGATGACACACCCCAGGGTAACAGGGAAAACGGGAGCAGCTCGTGGGGTGTACAGGAGGTTGTTCGCGTGCTTGCCTCGAGGTGCCGGGGTGGA